>NC_080200.1:2192084-2505239 GCF_030028045.1 Hippopotamus amphibius kiboko
AAAGTCTCTCCCTACTTAAGTCTGCAGAGGTAAATGATGACAGCAGCAATACAAATAGATCAACAATGTTGGCACTTAGCACGACGTGCAGGGAACATGTCTGGGGCCTCTCTTACATCAATTCCCCTATTTATAAAAAGAGAAACTGAGGCACCGGGTGGGGGCGCAACTCGCCCACCACGGCAGTGGGACCCGCGGCCAGGAAGCCCCTCTGGACTCCTAGACCGACGCCGGCGGGTCGCGCACTCCTGGGGTGAAAACGTCAGGAGCCCCTACCTAGGTCCCCGAGGTCCACTGGCCTTCGGAGCCACCTCCACGGGGCGGCAGACGGCGTCAAAGCGACGCCACCCGCTGCCCTTAGAGCTCCGCCCCGGCCCGTACCGTACTGCGCCTCGTCGAGCCCCGCCGGCCTCGGAGAACCAGGGTCGCTCCCAGAGGTGGACGGAGGACCAAACTCGGAAGCCGCCTGGTCAGCAGGAACTACCACGTGCGCTCGGAGGCAGGAGGAGATGGAGCGGTCCCGGGATGGGCGGGACCTCTGAGGGGGGCGGGGCGAGCAGCCTCATCCAATCATGGGGGAAAAGCGCTGGAGTTCCCGCTCCCTGCAACGTGATTGGGCTCTAAGGGCAGAATCCGCGCTCCTAGGGCGTGCCGGGAGAGCCCCGTGGGCGTGTCGGGAACTGCCCCCACCCTTCTGGGCGTGCCCAACAGATGACGCTTCCTCGGGGGGCGTGGTTTGCATTTGTCTCCTCCCCTGCGTAGTGGTTTTTTTCCATCCCCTCATCCCTCCACCCCGCCCCCACCACCCATGCTCAAGGAAGTTTTATTTTTCTTCATTTTTTGTAAGGCTATTGAATGTTATGCCCATATTTAGGATTTTCTCTTAATTTTTGTACAAAAATGGGATCATTTCATACACACTTTTGTGCAACTAGTTTTTTGTTGTTGTTTTTTTTTACTAAATAATACAATGATAACCTGCCCAAAGCAGAGGGTCTCTTTAAAGGTGAAGGCCTTTTTGTGGCAATCCTTTGTCAATAAAAAAGATTGTCCCAATCCAAACACCCTGTGCCCCAGCATCCTCACCAAAGAAAAACATTGTCACCAGGGGTTTTGTGTAACCTTTCAAAGACTTTCTGTGTGTGCAAAATAATAATAATAATGCAGCCTATAAATACTCATTAAGCATCGCCTATGTCCCAGACTGCTCTCTGCACTGGACCGTACGGTAGTAAATGACTACAAAAATCCTTTATGCTTTTTATATTCCAATAATGACAGACAAGAAATAACCGTACTAACGAGTAGCATATATAATAAATACAATATCTCCCAGTACGGGGACACATGGTAAGGGCACAATACACAGGTAAGGCACAGGGCAGTGGCTGTGAGCACCTCTCCCAGGCCCAGCACAGATTCCCATCACACACAGGGAAGCCTCCGCTCTGCCCTGACCCCCACCTCCCCACCCCCCACCTCCCCAGAGACCCAGCCCCAGCCTTTTCCAGGTTCTAAAAAGGATGCTTCTTGTGGTGTGCTCCAAGGACAAAGAACACGATAGCCTCAAAGGGCCAACTCTGCCGGAACAAGTGCTACAGGACTCCTATCACTCTGTACAATGCAACAACTGCAATGTCCCAAAGCTGTCCCAAACAGCATGCCACGTCCCTTGCCCATCCCATATAAGGAAAGATATTTGCCCCATTTTTCTCCCGCTCGGCACACTAACAGTATACATACTCTGCCCAGTCAGCAGATAACTGCAGGTTCCCTGGCTATAAACACAGGCAAGCAACCCATGCTCGGGGTCAACTTTCCCTGGCTACCAGGAAGTCGCCCTGCTTTCTTGCAGCGACTCTTCTCTCTAATAAACTCTATCTTCCTTGCATTCTGCCTTGTGTCTGGAAATTTTTTTCCAACCCGTGCTCAGACCATGACACTTCTGGTGCTGGAGTGCTCACCCAGGATGACTGAATAGGGGTTGGGACGAGCGTGGGGATATGTTTATATAAAGTGAAAAGACAACCTACAGAGCAGGAGGAAATAATTGGAAATCATGTATCTGATAAGGGAATTGTATCTAGAATAGATTTTTAAACACTCCTACAACTCAATAATAAAAAGGCAAATTATCCAATAAAAACGGGCAAAGGATCTAACTAGACATTTCTCCAAGGGAGATACACACACAGCCAATAAGCACATGAAACGATGCTCAACAGCATGAGTCACCACGGAAACGAAAACCCGAATGGCAACAAGGTACCATGGCACACTCACCTGGCAGTTAGAATCAAAGGCAAATGACAACAAGCCTTGGGGATATGTGGAGAAATGAGACTCCCCATTCACTGCTGGTGGGAACGTAAAATGGGGTAGCTGCTGTGGAAAAGGATCTGGCGGTCCCTCAGTAATTAAACATAGTTAACACATGACCCAGCAATCCCACTCCTAGGTATCTAGCAAAAGAGTTGAGATCGGGTCAAACAGATACTTGTACACAAATGTTCACAACAGCCAAAAGGTGGAAGCAACCCAAGTGTCCATCAACACGTCACCAACCAGGGTTCCTGGCTTCCCCAGTCAATAGAAATGGATCAGAGACCAGACAAGAGATTCAGGCCAGGCTTTACTGGGGCCCCTGCTGCAGCAGGGGGGAGCGAGAACAGACAACAGGTTCCCTTGCTCCCCAAGGAGGGGGCAAGCTTGTTCCTTATGTGGGGTGAAGGTAGGAGTCAGACAGGAGGGATGGCTTAGGTGTTTTCCACACCCCTTGGGTGGGATTGTGTGCAGGGGGCATGCACAGTACCCAGCTTTTGCTCCCGACACCTTGTTTTTGTTCCAGGCTCTTCAAAAGTGGCCGTTGGGTTTTTTGGTCTCTTTGTATCTTTTGGGTTCAGAACTGCACATGTGCCCAGTTGTTTTTTTTTGTCCCATACAGTTTGTTTGTGTTTTGCTGCTGGAGATGTGTGTCCGGGTGCAGGCACTGCAGCAAAGGGTCCCAGGTCTCAGCCTGTCTCAAACAGATGAATGGATAAACATGAGGTCCATCCTTACACAAGAATATTATTCAGCCTTAAAAAGGAAGGGGATTCCGACACCCGCTACAACGTGGATGAACCTTGAAAACATTACGAAAGAAGCCAATCACAAAAGACCACATTCTATATGACTCTATTCATACAAAATATCCCAAAAGGGGAAATACATAAAGAAGGTAGATTAGTGGTTGCTTAGGGCTGGGTGGGGGTAGGGGGTGATAGGTAAAAGATACAGGGTTTCTTTTTGAGGTAGTGACCATATTCTCAAATTTTGCTGATGGTTGTACAACTCTATGAACACAAAAAGCCATGAAACTGTACATTTCAAATGGTGAATTGCATGGTACCCGAGTTGTAGTTCAATGAAGCTGTCTTTTAAAAAAAACACACACAACTAAGCTTTTTTCTTTAAGAACTTTCATTGAGATACAACTGACATACAATCAACTGCATATATTTAAAGTACAATTTGATTGTTTTTCTTATTAGTAATGTATATATGGCAACCCCAATCTCCCAATTCATCCCACCCTAAAAGCCCCCGCTTTCCCCACTTGGTGTCCATATGTTTGTTCTCTACATTTGTGTCTATCTCTGCCTTGCAAACTGGTTGATTTGTACCATTTTTCTATATTCTGCATATATGTGTTAATATAAGATATTTGTTTTTCTGACTCACTTCACTCTGTATGACAGTCTCTAGGTCCATCCATGTCTGTACAAATGTCCCAGTTTCACTCCTTTTTACAGCTGTGTAATATTCTATTCACACTAAGTTCTTTAAATAAAAACAAGATTTGTGGCTACTGGCTTTATTGGACAGCACATGCCTCCATGAAAGAAAAACACCAAAAAAATCACAGTTGTCAAACACTGAAAATTTCCAGAGTTCACTCTGAGAAATCAGACATAGTAGGAAAAAAAATAACTGTGGACTAAAATTAACAGGAGAATCAAATCTTCTTAGAAAAACTGAGCTCTGCAAAACCTGGCCAGGGCACCTCCTCACAGAAGGAAACTTCAAAAAGAAACAAAGCTAGCTTCAGTGAGTAACTTGAGCACCGCCACACAACTGAGGGCTGACTCAACCCTTCCACGTGACCATGAACTTGAGAGCTGTGGACTTTCAAGTACTGGCCAGAATCCAGAGGGAAAGCTCTTTTCACACCCTGGGAGCCACTCTGGGGACCATGTGGCAGTTTCTATTACAATTTAAAATGTACACATCAATTGCCTTCTTGGGCTTCAAAAACACACGTTGATATACGCAGAGATCTGAAAACTCACAAAAGCAACTGGAAATGTTGATGGGTTTCCAGGGGCCCAACACAGGGACTGACATGGGAGGAGACCTCTTTTTTCACAGTATACCATTGTGTACTCTACGTTGCCCGATATTTCACACGAGAATTTGTTCACTTAACTACACAAATTGAGACAGGCTTGCACCTGGAACACCAGAATCTGTAGAGACAGAATACAAAGAAACTATAAGGGACCAAAAATAACTGCACGGCATGCAGTTGGGGCAAATTATGAACAAGATACAAAAAGACCAAAAATCCAACTTCTACTTCTGAGGTGTTGGGGGCAAAAGCAGGGTACTGCATGTGATACCTGCACACAGAACCACCAAGGGGGTGAGGCCACCTAAGCCACCTCTCTGGCTGGACTCATGGACCTGCCTGCCCCATCCCATTCAAAGGACCAGCTCCCCCACCTCCGGGAGCGAGCAAGGGCACCTGTTACTTGTTTTCACTCCCTTGAAGCAAGAGTCCCAATAAAGCCTTGCCTGAATTCCACATCTGGCCTCTTATCAATTTCTGTTGATTAAAGAGTCCAAGGAACCGAGTTGGTAACAAAAGTAAAACACTGAAAAAATAAAATACCACATACAAAGAAGCCATCAGGAACTAATTACACCTTCGGGTACATACTGGTTCTCAACCAAGGGCAACTCTGGCCCCTGGGAGGACCTTGGCAGTGTCTGGAGACATTTTTTTTTTTTTTTTAATTTTTTTTTTTTTTTTGGAGACAGTTTTGAAGCTCACGACTGATTGAGGGAGGGGCTGCTACTGGCATCTGGTGCAAGGAGACCATGGATGCTGCTCCACACCCTACAGTGCACAGGATGGCCCCCCCAAAAGAACTATCTGGTACTGTCAGCGGGGCCGAATTTCAGCAACCCTGGGGTATAAAAACTAAATCTCAAAAATAATGTTGAAGGAAGAGAGGGGAAAAAAGTAGGCAATATGTTCAGTAGTATTCTGTTACGGCAGTTTTTTTTTTTAATTAATTTAATTTGGCTGCATCAGGTCTTACTTGCAGCATGGGGGCTCTGTGTCCAGGGGCAGGCTTCTCTCTAGTTGTGGCACCCGCGGTTCTACAGCTCGCAAGCTCAGTTGCCCTGAAGCACGTGGGATCTTAGTTCCCCAATCCGGGATCAGACCGAGTCCCCTGCATTGGAAAGTAGATTCTTAACCACTGGCCCACTAGGGAAGTCCCCATTATGGCAGTTTTTAAACACACACACACACCCCCAACCAACAAATCAACCAACCAACCAACCAACCAAAGAAACAAAAAACCTACATACACAGACTAAAAAGGTCACGTCAAATTAGAAATGCCTGTCGCTGGGGGCGGGGGAGGGGAACAAATCTCTCTACTGTTTTACCAGCGTGTGCAGCAAATATGGCGGAATGTTAACATTTGTACATTACTTGTGTACATTTCTCTCAGTTATTTCATTAAAAAGCAAATATGGAAATGGTGTTTCGTGGAGATTAAGGAATCACCTTGGATCTGGAAGACGATCATCTCTCTGAAAATTTACCAATAGAATAATAACGATATCACGGTATCTAATAGACGTCTACTCCACGTCATGCACTACTCACTCCATCCAGGGTTTCTCCACCTCCGCACTATTAAACGTTGAGGATAACCCTCAGTTGTAAGTGCGGCCCCACTCAGTGCAGGGTGTTGAGAAGCGTCCCCGGCTTCCACCCGCTAGAGGCCAGCAGCAGCCCCCTCCACCCCCCACGGGGGACCAAATGTCTCCGGATAGTGTCACGTGTCCCTGGGGGATAAAACTGCCCCACAGATGAAACATCACTGCTCTAGACCATTCATGTGATACCAGAGTCTTTTCTCCCAAGTCCAAGGTCGTAACTGCTGTCATTGTGCTACGTGCACTTAAGGGTCTGAGACTTTAACGTGAGGACGATGACGACCTGACACCAGTAATAATCATCACTTTTTTTGGGGGGGGGGGGGACCCGCGGACCGCAGGGCTTGTGGGATCTTCGTTCCCAGACCAGGCACTGCACCTGCGCCCTCGGCGGTGGAAGCGCGGAGTCCGAACCACTGGGCCGCCAGGGAATTCCGATAAGAACCAACCCTGCACATCGCGCTCACCACGTGCTAAGTGCAGGTACGCTAGAGACGCGGAAACACGCCCCGAGGCTTAACGTCGCGGGAGAGCCGAGCAAGGCCTGGGGCCGGATGGGCTCGCGCACTGGACGCGCGTGAGGCGGCAACACCCCGCGGAGAAAACAAGTCCCAGCCCCGACTCGCATCGGGCCGGGAGGGCGGGGGGAGCAGCGCCGACGGCTCGCGCGTCCCCGGAGACCGCGCCGTAGCTGCGAGGCGCCGCGACCCTCCCGGCGTGAGCCGCTCCCGCCCGCGGACAGCGCAGCTCCGCGCCCCCGCGCCGTCCGCACGAAGACGCGCGCGTCTGCCGCCTGGGAGACCCGGCTGCCCCGGACTCCCCTAGGCGCGGGACTCCGCAAGAGGCCTCCCGACAGACGGCCGCACGCGCCCACCTCCGCGGCTCCCCGGAGACGGGGCCCGGGTCCGCGCCGCGATCCACACCCGACGCGGACCCGCCGGCACCGGGCTCGGCTGCGCTCTGGGCCGGCGACGGCCAGGCTGCAGTCCGTCTCAGCGACCCCGGCCCCGCCCCCCGAGTCCCGGGGTGGGTCCCGCCGGGTCCTGGGGTCAGGGGGTCAGAGGGTCAGGGGGCCCCGCGCCGCCCCCCACACCCCCGGGGCGCGGCCGCGTCCCCTCCGCCGCGCCCCCATCCGGCCAGGACCCGGAGCGCGCGCTCTTAATGGAACCGGGCCCGGCCTCTGACCCCTTCCAGGCGCCGCCCGCCCCTCCTCCAGCCCCGGCTGACGCGCGGACACGGGGAGACCGCCCTCCACAGAGTCGGGCGCGCCCGCTACCACAGCCGCGGCCCCGGCCGCCGCCTCCCGGGTCGCCGCTTCCGCTTCCGGCCCCGGGGCCGCTGGGAGCGGAAAAGGGGGCAGGCCCGGGGTTCGGGATTGGTGGCGGCTCGAAGGGGCCGACCTCATCCTCCAATCGCCGAGCAGAGAAACGAGAGTCCCCTCTCGCGAGGACGAGATAGGGCCCGGGACCCGGCCCCGCCCCGCCCCGCCAGGTCTTTCCTGAGGCGGAATTGTGGGCGTGGTTGGTTACAGAGGGGCCCGCCCACGTGGGCGTGGCTAGGGCCTGAATCCGTCCCTGGGTGCTGCTGGGGGCGTGGCCTCCGGCCTGATTCCTGAGCACCCCTGTGACTTGGCTGAGCCCTGGCCGCTCGCGTAAGCAGGAAATGTGTATTTCTCCGAGCACGTTCCTCATGCTAACACACCCTTATACAAAAACGTTCCCGTTGTTGCAACGCTTCTTCCCTGAAAGCCTCATTTCTTCCAGAAGTGGGGTCGTATTTTGTGCATTTCTCTACGGGTTGCTTTTCTTACTAATAGCTGCCTGTGATACCCGACGGTGGCCACTGGATGGCGCCCTAGCTCGTGTTGTCACATTTGTGACTATTCTCTTTTTTGCATGGAGTGGGGGAAGCATGTGGATTCCTCAAAAAAAGTGCTCATTAAGCACCTGTATTCCAGACTTCATTCTCTGCACGGGGAAGACAACAGGAAACGAACACAAAAATCCTTGCCCTCGTCCTCCTTAGATTCCAATGGGGAGGGACCAAAAATAGTAAGCCTATTGATAAACAGCGTATATAATCAATATAATACATCCCAATGTGAACACGGAGGTGGCTGTGAGCACCTCTCCCTCTGCGGCCTCCCCCAGGCCCTGCAAAGCTGTTTGATTCCCATCACACACAGAGAAGCGCCTACTCTGCCCTAACTGCCTCCTCTCCTTTCTAGGGACCCAACCCCAGCCTTCCCCGGGATCTAGGCAGGATGCTGCTGGTACAGGAGGGCTGCCAGGGTTACCGAGGCGAGGCTGGGGCAGGCCTGGGGTCTCTGTGGGCAGCTCCTGGCTGTGAGCTGTCATCTCACGCACTTGGAGAAGCTCAGATGTGCAGTGGCTGGTGTCCAGGATGGACTGTAGCTGGGTGAATTTGCATTAAATTAACAGGCTCAATTTCAGGAGAATCAAACATTCTTACAGGTCTTCCTTTTCAGGGCATGTCTGTCGATTCAGAAACGATGACTTCATCATAATAGAGTATACACAGGTCAGTTCAGAGTGACTCATGGACCTGAATGTAAGAGATCTAGAAGAAACACAGGAGAAAAATCTTTGAGATCGTGGGCTGGGCAAAGATTTCTTAGTTAGGATACAAAATGTGGCAAATACACAAAAAGTGAAGATCGAGTCGGTCATTAAAATCTTAAAGATTTGCTCTTTGAAAGCCACTGTGAGGAAAGCAAGCAGGCCATCCACAACAAGGAGAAGATATTATGAAACAGACACTGACATATTAATTGTATCCACAATGTGCAAAGAAAGCTTTCAAGGGAGAAAAATCATGCCCACAAGAGGGCGCCCTTTCCCCAGCAAACCCTCCTGAGGGCTTTTGGGAACAACCACTGAACTGTCACTATTTCAGGATAAAGGGATGTTACTGAACCGAGCTGGGTTTGCTCACCTGCAGGCAACAAAGGCGATTTACTGACCCGGGTTGTGGTGAAGCAAAGGGCAGCGTTTATTGCAGGCACCAAACAAGGCCTCCAGGCAGCTAGTGCGCAAAACAACACCCAGACTCACTCCCTGATGGTTTTCAGGGAAAGGTTTTTAAAGACGGGGTGAGGCAACAGGTTGTTGGGGGAGGGGGGGGCTCAGCTGCTGGACATTCTTCTGATTGGTTGCTGGTGAGGTAACTGGGAGTCAACATCATCAGCCTTCTGGTTCCAGCAAGTCTGGGGTCTAGGTGCTTACCCGCAGCATGCAGTTAACTTCTTCCACCTGGTTGGGGGTTTTAGGCTCTGCAAAACAGCTCAGAGGACAGGGCTCAGAAAATTATCTGTAGCCCCTGAGGAGGAGCTATTAGGCCCTTGATGTTGATTACTGACTAAATCATTATTTTGTCTTGCTTGACTGTTTTCCTTTCTGCATTTTCTCATTTCTCTGAATTTACTCTTTGGAACTCAAGGAAGGCCTAGGAGGATAAAGGTTGTTTTGTTTTACAGACAGGAGGCAAGTGGAGGACATGAGGTGGGTGGGGGGAGGGGGTGTTCTGGGAAGGCCCCTTAGGGTCCTGCTTGGTTAAGGGGCACAGAATACAATTTACTCCCAGAGTTAAGGGGGGAATATACATAACTTATATATACATGTGTATATACAACACAGAGAAAATGAAAAAGCAAAAAGGACTGGCTATTAATGCTGGGAAAACTGGGAGAAGGGAATATTCAGGAGTTCTTGGTACTGATCCTGCAACTTTTCTGTAAGCTTGACATTATATCAAAATAAAAGTTCCCCCCAAATAGTTTCCTAGTTTGTACAGAAAGCACAGAGGTAGCCAACCAATCATGAAAGAACAGGAGTGATCGATTTTAATCGTCTGCAACCATTTCCTTTCATTTGTTTTCCTGTATCCCTGGTTTTATTGCTGTGTTTTCCAAGGAACTGGTAAGATCATCCCTTTACGGAATTTTATAATAGCTTATTTGTGGTTGAAAACAGTGGGTCCCAGGCAAAGCTGTTTTTCTCAAGTCACGCGGAAGTTTTTTTTGTTTTCTCATCCTGAATTGTATTCTCACCCTTATTTCCGTAAATAATAAACTGGACACACAGATCAGCACAGTGATAGCGGAAATTCTGCATCATCACGTGGAGTGATCATGTTCACCACTGCAAATCCATGGAGAGCACAGATTCTGACACTGGGGGGACCAGACCAGCTGCATACCCACCCCCCTACACCCACCCCCACCCCACCCCCCCGCCTGGCTAGAAATGCAAATTCTCAAGCCCCACCCCAGACTTCCACACCAGAACTCAGGGGCTGGAGGCCAGAGATCTGTGTTTTAACAACTTCCCACCCCTGGCTCCCCACCAGTGATTCTGATTCACACACAAGTTTAAGAACCATTGACGGAAAGACATGAAGGTAAATAACCTAAGAAAAGAAAAGTAACAGACAGCAGACTCCAAGGAATCCCACTAAGGACCCAACAGGGGCTGCTCATTTGTCATTTGAGATCTTTGGGTTCTCTTTGTTTCATTTTATTTTGTGTTTGTATTTTTTACTGAAATCTAGTTGATTTACAATATTATGTTAGTGTCAGGTATACAGCAGTGTGATTCAGTATTATTACAGATTACACTCTATTAAAAGTTATCACAAAAGAATGGCTTTATTTCATGTGTAGAAGCAATGTGTCAGTATACTTCTTTGGTGGAATGCCAGATAATAGAAGGATAGATAAACAGAGTAACTGAAGGGTCAGGGCTCCACCCACCACAAGGACCCAGACCCATCTGACTCTGTGATTTCTGGCATCCAGTGTCAGAAGATGGGCAGAAACGAGCCTGAAAATCAGGGCTGGAGCTGAACAGCCCGGAGCTGGGGTTGAGGGCAAGCTGGCACCTGGCCACCAGGAGATCCCTTCTGAGAAGGAAGAAATTCGTACCACTGTGAACCCCCTCGTGTGAAAGTTTCCCCACCGGGGGAGTGTGGAGCAACTGGGCCCTCACCCACTGCTGGTGGGAAAGGAAGATGGCGCTGTCACCTTGGAAACAGCCTGGCAGCTTCTGAAAAAGTGAAGCAGACACCTGATGGGACCATACCTACCTCGTAGGTATCCACGGGAGAGAGAGGAAAGCAAATTCCAACACACAGACCTGTACACGGAGGCTCATGACAGCTTCACTCAAGATCACCCCAAATGTCCATCAACAGGTGACCGGATAGACAACATGTGGTCCATTTGTGCAATAGAATCGTACTCGGCCATAAAAAGGAAGCAAGTGCTGATACAAGGTTCATAGATGAACCTCAAAAAAACGTGCTCAGTGAAAGAAGCCAGACACAGAAGATAACACTCTTATGACTCCATTACTCGATGTTTCTAGAAAACGAGAGACGGAAAGCTATGGATGGGAGGGAAGGAAGGATTGATTCAGAACAGACAGGAGGGACGTTTTGGAGGTGACGGAAATTTGCTCAAATTGGATTGTTGGTGACGGTTGTACAACTGGACGAATTTACTAAAAATCATGGAACCCTAGGCTTAAAAGCAGGTCAACTCACATTTTGTAAATTACACTTCAATGAAGCAGTAATAAAAAGCTTTGCCAGCAGAGGATGACAGAGACCACAAATTCAACTCAGAAGCTGCCTTGGGGATGAGGTCTAATTTGCAAGCTACTTTCCCCTCCATCCACCTCATAGAGGGAGTGAGCTGGACCCCCAGAAAGGTGTTCTGCAGCCTCTCCACGCCGTGGGGTTCTCGCTGGGTTAAAGCCACCACCTTCTTTTAGGTGACGCCATTGGAATGAACAATTGGCCAACTGGGAGTTTGCCCAGAAGCCCTCAGCAGCCTCAAATGTCTGCTTTAACCAATGTACACCAGGTGGCTGGATGCACAAGTCTCTTGAGCACATGAAAGGGAGGGTTGATGTTGGGACATCACCGGGGTCACACCCCTTCACCAAGTCCCACAGGAAGGGTCCTTAATGGGGCAAAGTATGAATTGGGATGAACTGACACTTTGGGATGGATGTGATGAGGGGGCCAGGGCTTGGCCACCAAAAGACAACCTCAGGGGACTTCCCTGGCGGTCCAGTGGCTAAGACTCCACGATCCCAATGCAGGGGGCCCGGGTTCGATCCCTGGTCAGAGAACTAGATCCCACATGCCACGACTAAGACCCCAGCACAGCCAAATTTTAACAAAAGAAAGAAAACAAAAAGAAGAAAAAAAAGACAACCTCAGTACCACCCCCGCTGCCCAGCCCGGGTGGGGAAGACTCAGAGGATGCAGGGCAGCCTGGAGGGGGGGATCCTTGGACCCCTCACCTGGGACCCAGTCATCTGGGGAAAATAAACCCCCCAAAATGCACTTGGATGAATACAAGAGTCATCCACCCAGCCATCCTTTCAGCCACACACGGACAGGACAGATGAGAAAGAATTAAATAAAACTCAACAATCACGGGGTGGTGAGTAGGACTAGCGGAGCAAGAAAGAGAAGGTGAATGGGCCTCACTGAAAAGAGATTTATTTATTTTTATTTATTTTATACCACACTTCGAGGCTTGTGGGATCTTAGTTCCCTGACCACGGATTGAAATTGTGCCCTTGGCAGTGAAAGTGTAGAGTCCTAACCACTGGGAAGCCAGGGAATTCCTGAGATTTTAAATTGAGTTCTGGATGGCAGAAGATGTTTGCTGTAAAAAAAAAAAAAAAAAAAGGAACAAGAAAGGCTGCCACGTGAATAAGTGCTCACCAGTGATCTGCACTGAACCAGTGAAGCCACCCCCAGATTCCTGACCACCAGAACCTGTGTGAGATGATAAATATTTATTATTTCAAGGCACTGAACTTGGGGGCAGTTTGTTACACAGCAGTAGCTAACTAACACATCTGGATTTCTTCAGAAGCCCCAAGTCCCAGAGACCCAAAATCCACCTCTGGGATGGACGCACCTTCCTCCAAGCTTGGGTCCACGCGATGGCCCAACCTATCACTATGTGGATAGTTTAAATGCGGGGGCTTCCAGAAATCCCACTCCTGGGCATATATCTGGAGCAAACCATAATTAGAAAAGATTCATGCACCCCAATGTTCACAACAGCACTATTTACAATAGCCAAGAAATGAAAGCGACCTAAATGTCCATCAGTAGCAGAATGGATAAAGAAGATGTGGTACAAGGACTTCCCTGGTGGTCCAGCAATTAAAACTCCACGCTTTCAATGCAGGGGACCTGGGTTTGGCCCCTAGTCAGGGAACTAGATCCCACAGGCTGCAACTAAGACCTGGCATAGCCAAATAAATAAAGAAGTATTAAAAAAAAGAAAAGATTGGTACATATATACAATGGAACACTACTGAGTCATAAAAAAGAATGAAATAATGTCATTTGCAGCAACATGGATGGACCTGGAAGGTATTGTGCTTAGTGAAATTTCAGACAGAGAAAGACAAACATCATATGATATTACTCATATGTGGAATCTAATTTTTTTTAAATGATGACAGGGCTTCCCTGGTGATACAGTGGTTAAGAATCTGCCTGCCAGTGCAGGGGACACAGGTTCGAGCCCTGGTCCTGGAAGATCCCACACGTTGCAGAGAAACTAAGCCCGTGTGCCACAACTACTGAGCCCACATGCTGCAACTACTGAAGCCTATGTACCTAGAGCCTGTGCTTGGCAACAAGAGAAGCCACCGCAATAAGAAGCCTGTGCACTGAAGTGAAGTGTAGCCCCCGCTCGCCACAACTACAGAAAGCCCGCGCACAGCAGCAAAGATCCAACGCAGCCAATAAATAAATAAATAGGTAAAATTTAAAAAAATTAAAATGATGACAAATAAACTTATTTAGAAAACAGAAACAGACTTACAGATATCAAAAACAAACTTATGGTTACCAAAGGGGAAACGTGGTGGGAGGCGGAAGGATAAATCAGGAGCTTGGGATTAACATATACACACTACTATATACAAGATAGATAACCAACAAGGACCTACTGAATAGCACAGGGAATTCTATATTCTGTGATAACCTGTATGAGAAAAGAATCTGAAAAAGAATGATTATATGTATATGTACAACTAAATCACTTTGCTGTACACCTGAAACTAACACAACATTGTAAATCCACTTTACTCTAATAAAATTAAAAAAAAATTTTTTTTTTTTTTTTTTGGCTGCACTGCATGGCTTGTCGAATCTTAGTTCCCCAACCAGGAATCGAACCCAGGCCACGGCAGTGAGAGCTCAGAGCCCTAACCACTGGCCTGCCAGGGACATGCCAACTACACTGCTATAAAATTAAAAAAAAAAAAAAGAATCATTCCAGCAAGTCCTGAAATGAAGGAAAATTAATGTCATTTATCAAAAAAAAAAAAAATGTGGGGGCTTAATCTAGATCCGGGCATCAGGGTGTAAGGGTTACGCATGTACACCCTGGGTTCAAATCCCAGCTTAGCCACTTAGTAACTGCTTGACCCGGGGAAGGTCAGTTAACCTCTCTGAGCCTCAGTTTCCTCCTCTGTAAAATGGAATGTCAGCATTCATGGAGGATTGAGTGGGTTGCTATATATACTTAATTTCTCTTTTGAGCCTTGTAGCATGTAGAATTGTATTCCCTAAAGATAGATTTAAGTCCTAACGACCCTGTAGCTGGGAATGGGACCTTGTTTGGAAATACGGTCTTTGCAGATGTAATTAGTTAAGATGAGGTCATCCTGGAGCAGGGTGGCCCCCAAATCCAGCAACTGGTGTCCTTATAAGAAGAGGGACACTGGGACACAGACACACACAGAGAGATGCCGTGTGAAGAGGGAGGCAGAGCTTGGGGTGGTGCTTCCACAAACCAAGGAGGCCGAAGATGCCCGCAAGGCCAGAAGCTGAAAGAGGCAGGAAGGGTCTCCCCAATCCCACACCTCCAGAGGCAGCACGGCCCCGCCTGCCAAAGCCTTGATTTTGGAGCCCTGGCCTCCAGCACGTGAGAGAATAAATTGCTGTTGTTTTAAGCCACCCAGTTTGTGGTTATTTGTGACAGCAGAAAGGAATACAAACCTCTTTCCACCAGGTGGCAGAAAGCAAACCCCAATCAATTCTGAGTAATTTGATAGATTCACCTTCCCTGGGGCCAGGCAAAGTTCAAGGGGATTCGTACAGCGGCTGAGTGGGGCCAGCTGGGGGCATTGGGCCCTTGGGCAGCTCCCAGCCTGGCCAGCATCTCTGCAGGGTCCCTGTCCTGCTGCCCCTTGGTCATGCATGTGTTGCCTGGACACGAGGACCCTTCTACCTGCAGGCTTCTGCAGCATCCGCCTCACTCCTGTCACTGGGCTATGGTCTTTGGCCCACATGGCCTATTGGGAGGTTATGGGAAACCTGTCATTACCTCCCAGCTGTCACCTCCCTGTGGTCACTCCACAGGCCCTTCTCCACCCTGGGCTCTCTCTTGAGCCCTCTGCCTGGTCCACACCCACCCCAGGTGACCCTGGGGCCTTTGGGCATCGGGGTCTGAGGTCTCCCAGGCGGGCCCAGGGAATTCCAAAGCTTTGGAAAGGCAAATTGTTTTTCTCTAAAACTTTCATCCAGACCTTGGATTTCCAAAGTAAACCACAGCAACTCGAGAGCCAAGAAGGAAATCTTTGCTTCCTCCTTTCCTAGCTGCTGTGTCATCCGTCCCCTTCCCAAGGGCTCAAGGAGGCTGAGTCCCTGCCAGCCAGGCTGGAACAAGCCCGGGACAGTAAAAGAAGTAGGGGTGAACCCACACCAGCCAAAGGGCCAACGATTACCCCAGCTCCAGGTGCAGGGGGCTTTCCACGAGTGAGGGTGGAATGGCTGCTATAAAATGCCTCCAATTTCTACATGGACCTAGGAATTTCTCTTTTAAGAACCTCAGATCTATGAAACTAACACAACATTGTAAATCAGTTATACTCCAATATAAAATAAAAATTAAAAAAAAGAGAACCTCAGATCTGCACTGACCAGCAGAACATTCTAAGATGTTGAGAATGTTCTAGATCTGCAGTGCAGGCTGGTCATCCCCAGCCAGGTGTGGCAACTAAGCAATTGACATTCATTCAGCCAGTGGCCCCTGAGGAACTGAGTTTCAAACTTTATTTAATTGTAATTCATGTTCATTTAAATAACCGCAGGTACCCAGTGGATACCACAGGAGACAAGACAGCCTGGGACAAACTGGTGTGTCCGGCTGACCGGCTCCAACCACGGAGAGGAGGGGGAGCACACAGAGGAGGCTATTACCAGGCTAGACCATAAATAAAATACACTTCAATTAAGGGTCGGTGGAGGGATGGTGGGTGAAAACCTTTATCTGCGGCTCCTGTTTTGCAGTCCTCACTTTGTCCTCCTTAGACAAGCCACAAAACTCGATTTGTGTGTTTACATCATAACCTCTAGGAGGTACGCATCCCAAGATCTAAACTCCCAGTCTCCCATTTTCCTCCCCCCAACCCCCCACGACAAAGCACGGACTGGAGTAGGGGGAAAGAGATTTCTCTGGTGCGTGTGGATCTCAAGCTAGCATACCCACCCAGGTGCCTACGGCCAGGACTGAGCAAGTAGGAGAATCCCGTCAGCAATATGTGAATTTGGAACACAGCGGGGCTTTAGGGCCACGGAGATTACAAGATTAGCTCCAATATAAACCAGATTCGGAGAGAAATAAGAAAAAGGGGATGGAGGCCTCCCTGAAGTGGTGACCTCTGAGCCAGAGCTGGAGATGACAGATTCAGCCAGTGACAGTCAGGGGACAGACTCTCCCTGGCCCAAGAGAGAACTGCCAGTGCAAACGTTCTGGGCTTGGGCACAAAGTTGACCTCTCACCCCTAGACGTTGGACTGACCACTTCCCATCTCAAGCAGGCATTTCACACCAAAACAGGACTCCTGAATCCTCCATGCACACCCCACCAATCTCTGAGGTCACCCCAAGCCTAGAGTAGGCACTACTCTTCCCCCTTTGGCCTTGAACCTGGAAAAACTGTAAAAGACTGTACCAGCCCCAAGGCCTTTGCCGTTCGTGCTTTTGGTTCTCAGATTTCTCAGAGCCTCAGTCCCTGGACTTGGAGGGCGGCTGGGAAAATTAGCTGATAAAATGCACAGCCCCGGGCTTGGCTCCCAGGAAGCCTGGGATAAAAGGGAGCCACCGAGGTTTTTTTTTTTTTCCCCCAAGAAAGGGAGCTGAAGCTTCGTTCGCACTGCACGTTATTTAATATCGAGAAGGTTCTCAGTCCATATCTAAGGGTTGGAGTAAGTGCAGAGACTCACTCCCCTTCCATTCCCAGCCCCACCCCCAGCCATGAGCCACTCCTGGGCAAGACGAAAAATCGACAAGGCTTCTCACCAAACAAGGCAAATACAGGCCTCCCAGTCCCTCCCCAAGTTGCACCCTCTGAACCCCAGCCCCTTCCCTTTCTAAATATCTTCATCCCCGCCTGGATCCCAAACTGTCTGCGACTCTGCACCCTGCCCTTCCCCGCAGCGGGACCTCTAGGGTTAAGCGGCGGCGCCGCGCGCGCTGATTGACAGCCCGGCCGGCGGCTTGAGAGAGCTGCCCAATCAGCGACGGGGACCGCGGCGCACGTGGGCAAGCGGCCTCACGATTGGTCAACGCCGCCGGCGGCCGCCCGCGGAGCCCGAGCCCACGTGCAGCGGCTCCTAGTTTATTGACCCGCTTCGCGCTGCAGGTGGCGATGGGGCGGGGCCGGGGTGGGCCTGGGCGGGGCCAAGGCGGGGCGGGAAGGGGCCCGATGGGTCAATTGGCCCCCGGGGATGCGGGGAGGTGCTTCCTGTCGGCCTTAACTTGGCTGACCCCGCGGCTTCCTCCTTGCTCCTCCTGCACCACCATCCTAAGGGAGGCGGGTAGGCTTGCCAGTCTCCCGGAGGACCCCATGGTCCCCGGGCTGGAGAGGAGGCTGGAGGGGCGCTGAGGGGCAGAAGCGAAGGGGCTTGGTGCGGCAGGAGTGATTGGGGGTAGAGAAAGGTCTCTCTCCTCCTGTCTGAGAAATTTCTCCTAATTCACCTGGCGAACTCTTACTCATCCTTCAAAACCCTTTTCCAAATGATGTTCTCCCGTGCTTTAGGGAATTGTCTCAAAACTAAGTTTGAGGTTTGATATCTTTCTCTGGGCTTCCTCCAGCCCTGGCTGCTCCTGGCAGGGAGTGTATGTGTTTGGTAGGGTACCCTGACCCCCACCTCATAGGACTAGGCCCCAGGGGGTCCCCACCACTAACCAGCACAGCTGGAAGCACCAGAGAGTGGTGGGTGAAAGAACAGAGGATGTAGGGAATGCAGTGGGGTGCTGGTAGTCAGGGAGGGGATTGGGAGCCCAGGACTGAATCCTGGAGGGGAGTCGTGGGAGGTGGGTGGTGCAGGAGGCCGAGGGTGGGGTGGGGTGGGGCTGGTTCTGTCCAAGCCACTGCCAGCCTTCTGCACGCATGATTTGCCATCTCCTTGTTACTCTTAGAGCCCCTGGCTAAAGTCCTTGTGACTCCAGCCTGAAGATTGACTTCTTGGGGCCATCTCTGCCCCTACAGGCACCCTCAAAGGATGGTAAGGCATTAGCCCCTGTGGGGAGGGAAAGAGGCTGGGGGCTGGGCTCAAATCTCATTCTCCTGCTCCTGAGGGAGGGACATGGGCTGGCTGGCTAGGCTTTTAAGCTGGGGACACTAACCTATCATACTTTAAGGCATTTTCTTTTTAAAATTAAGCTTCTTATCACCCAGGTGATAAAACATAGGGCTACATCATCTATTCAGTTAATATTTTAAAAGCAAAAGTCCTCTCCCCCCCCACCCCCACCCCTGCTCCGTCACCTCCCAGAGAAAACCATTTCTAACTGTTTAGGTCAGGGGCGGGCAAGCTTCTGTAAACGGACCAGAGAGTAAATATTTTCAACTTTAGACTAAGCGTCAAGATGGAAGATACCTGTGCGTACTTAACTAATAAGAGAGAAAGCAAATTACCTTCAGGTCTCAGGAGGTCCCACCCCACCCTCTTTGGGGCTAATGACCTGACGGCAGGGATACCGGGAGGTTGTGGGTTTTGTCCATCCATCCTTCACCTCCCCAGGCTCATCCTGAGGCCAGCCTTCCAGCCCGGAACTATCAGGACGCCCTGGAACAGCTCAAGCAGCACTTGCCCAGGTGAGGGCGATTCTTGGAGGGGCTGGAGGCCCCGCTGTGGCCCTAAGTCCTACCGAGGGAAAGAATCCCATCCTTGTCTCCATGGCCCAAAAGACAGGACCAGTGGCTGGAGGGTGGGTGGGTGGTATATTGGAGGCTGAAGCAAAAGGAAAGGAAAACCAGTAACATCAATCCTGGCTTGCATTTCAATTTTTGATTTTGTTGTTGTTCCGTGTGAATTTTGCTTGCATTCAATTATATTTTTTTAAAATACCGCATTCAAATGGTATTAGTCTTGATGGTGCCTTCCATGTGGCACCTGAAAGGGACTCGCTCACTTGCCGGAACTGCCCTGCTGGGGGGCTGGGGTCAGGGCTCATTCTGGGGAAGGGTCTTGAGGCCTCCTCTTCTACTGATCTGGCTTTCCCCGCAGGTTCCCCACTCATTTGACGACACAGATGGACAGCGCTTACTCCTTGGTGAGCCCCGCCCCCTCGCCGGGCAGCCCCACCCCCACCCCACCCCCACCAGGCAACCCCTCTGGAGCCTTCTGGAAAGGCTGTTGCGTTTGGCCTCAGGATCCACGTTTGGGGACACCCTCTCCTCTACTTACTTTGCTTACTTTAGGTAAGTGAGTTAACCCAGTGAGCACCAACTTCATGTGACTTTTTCATAATTAATAAAAACCTTGCTGGGAAAACAAGTAATTCCATATTTAAATTGAGATGTTCCTTCAGCCCACGGCTGGTCAGTTAGGGGTACAATACGTGATGGGAGTCCCTGCCCTTCAGGAATGTATGTTCTAGTGTGTGCTATCTTCTGGAACTTTCCACGGAGATAGGAATGTTCTCTATCAACAGGGTCCAGTATGGTCCCCCGCCAGCCACACGTGGCTACTGAGCTCCTGGAAGGAGCTGAATTTTAACTGATTGAAAGTTAGAGAGCCACACTTGACTCGTGGCTACCTCATTGGACCCGGCAGCTCTAAGGGAAAGAGAGAGGCAAATAAGTAAATAGAGAAACAAGATTCACAAAACGTAAGCGCTTAAAAGAAAATAGAAGGTGAACGGCTGAAAGCGGGTTGAGATTTTGAGCTAAGTGGTCAGGGCTTCTTGGACGAAGGGACGTTCACAGTGAGACATGGAAGATAAGGAGTTCCTGCCACCCTAGAGACAACAGGGAGGGTTGTTTCTGGCAGAGGGCACAGCATGTGCAAAGGCCCTGGGTCAGGACTGGGCCTGGTGTGTTGGAGGGACAGGGAGGAGGTCCTTGTGTCTGGAGCAGAGTGAGAGGGAACAGTGGAGAGCAGGGAGAGGACGGGGTGTGGGGGGCTAGGTCATGGCCCACTTTGATCTTCACTTCACACCTAGAATGAAAGCCAGGGTCTCCCTAATTACCTCCCACTCTGAGAACAGTAGGCGGTGTCCCATTTGATGAGAGCAGGGACCAGAGAGGTTGCTCCACTTGCCCAGGGTCACACAGCTGGGAGACGCATGCACAGCATTCAGTTCTGCACTGTTGCACACTTGCATCGACCACCTCCCAGTGTGGTCACTGTGGTTCCTTTGCAGTTCCAGGAGATCCGGCAGGGGCTCCAGGAGCATCACAAGCAGGTGAGTAAGTGACCAGGAGCTTGGGGTAGGGCTGCCCCTTCTTGCAAGGCAGAGGAAAGGGGTGAGAGGGAGGAGGGGAGGGAGGGGACAGGGCAGGTCATGCAGAACCCTATAGGACTCTGGTCAGGACTTGGACTCCCCCCACCTCCCCAGGGAGGTAGGAGCCCTGGAGGGCTGGGGGCAGAGGGTGACGGGGCCTGAAGTGGAATCCCCAGGGTATCAGTGGGGCCCCCACATCTCAGGAGTGCATCTCATGTCCTGAGCCTCTTCCCTCCTGTCCCCATGTGGCTGGAGGCGGCCAGGGACCTGTCAGCACATCGCAGGTTAGCTGCCTCCACTTGGAAGAGGCTGTTGTGTGCCAGGCATGGCCGGATGCAGTCTCCATGTGTCTGAGGTTCTCAAGGGCCTGGCTGACACTCGGGGGCAGGGGGAGGGGGGCAGGCCTGCACCAGGGGCCCAGCTCCCAGCACGGGGCGCCTTGCCCAGGCTGATCACGGCTTCCACCCCGCCTGTCCTCCCGCCACCTGGCCCCTGTCTCCTGGGTGCTGGCAGGACTTTCTGCCTGTGCCAGATGTGACTGGCAGAGGGCCAGGGCCGTGTCTGCGCCTTAGCGGGGCCTGGGGTGGGTAGCTCAGGGAACAGGGAAGGACAGATCCAGAGTGGGGGGGGGGGGGGCAGGAAGGAACCAGAACACGGTTATTCATTCAGGAGATATTTACGTACCACCCCCTTGCCAAGTGCGGTTGTAGGCGCCAGGGAACTAGCAAAGGAGAACACAGACACACCACTGCCCTTGGGGTGAGAGGAGCTTGGTAAACAGAAGTGTCAGATGGTGGGGGCTGGGCAGGGCAGGGGTGGAATCAGCAGCCCCAAGGACACATGGAAGCACCAGGGTGGGAGTGGGTTACTATTCAGGGTGGTCCGGGAGGGCTCACTGAGAAGGTGACATTTGGGCAAACTCTTTTTTTTTTTTTTTTTTTTTTTAAATGGGCAAACTCTTGAAGGAGATTAGAGAGGGAGTGTCGTTGTTTGGAATGAGGAGTAGACCAGGCAGTGGGCACAGCTTGTGCAAAGGCCCTGGGGCAGGACCTGCTGTGTTGGAGGCACAGCGTGGAGGCCCGTGTGGCTGGAGCAGAGTGAGCGAGGGAGGAGGAGAGGGCAGGGAGGGGATGGGGCAGGTTGTGCAGGGCCTTCTGGACCTTGGGGAGGATTCTGGCTTTCACTGGGAGGGAGGTGGGACCCTGGAGGGCTGTGAGCAGAGCAGGGGCGGGGCCTGACTCAGGTGCTTACGGTGCCCTCTGGTGGCTGCTTTGGGGAGGATGGACAGTTTGGGACCAGGACAGGAGTTGGGGTCCAGTTAGGACCATCCAGGTGTGGGAGGCTGGCCACTGAGACCTTTCGGTGGTGAGAAGCAGTCACAGCGTAGATGTGTTTGGGGGAGGAAACTAACAGCACGTGTTGAGGATCAAGATGTAAGGGGAGGACTTCCCCGGTGGTCCAGGGGTTAAGACTCGGTGCTTCTGCTGCAGGGGGCTCAGGTTCGATCCCTGGCAGGGGGGAAGATCCAAATGCTTCGGGGTGCGGCCAAAAAAAAAAAAAAAAAGACGTAAGGGGATGAGGAGGACCCTAGAGGGTCTCCAGTGTCTCCAAGCACTCCCTCCCCCCACAGAAGGCCCCAGGTGAGGATCCCTAGCTGACTTGGGGTTCTGCACAGACCGCCTCCCCCTCCCGTTTCCTGTTCCTCGTCTCCCAGCCTCCTTGCTGTGCATTTAACACCAGGAGCAGAAGCAACGGCCCCCCTGCTCCCCAGCCCGCCTGCACACAGCTCTCCCCAGGGAGGACCAGTGCGCAGGCAGGAGGGAGCAGCACTTTTCATGCTGAGTGCATTAAAGTGCCAGTAAATTGCGCATTAACGAGCCAGGGCGAATTGGGGAAGGCTCCCCTGGGCCTCGTGCTGCTGGGAGGCCCAGCTGGGGAATCCATCACCGGCTGCCCTAGGAGGCAGCCGCCTGGAGCGCCCAGGGAGGGGGTCCTCCGTCCCAGCCTCTCCCTCCACCATCCTGGCAGGGGGCGGGACCAGGCCGCCAGTGGAGGCAGGTGAACCCGGCCAGCCCCCACGCCTGACTTTAGGAAATTGACGTGGATGCTCTGAGCCTCAGTTTTCTCACCTGCAGGATGGGAACGCCAGTGGTACCCATTCAATAGAGCTGACAGCCACGGCGCTTCTGCTGCGTTCCTTAGCAGTTATTTCTTTCCGCGCATCAGACTCTCTCCCCAGGATTTCAGAATTCGGCCTGGGCCAGACAACTTCTTGGCCTCCACCACGGAGGGGCTGTGCATGTGTAAGGCCCACAGGCACTGCCTCCAAAGCCCCAGGCCAAAGGCTAACTCCATGTCACCCTCTCCAGTAGCCACAGGACGTGCGTGGCTCTTTACATTTTAGGTGACAGTCAAGTGGCGCTGTCCACATTTCAAGTATTCAACCTTAGCAGGCGGGCCTAGAACATTCCTAATGTTGCTGTATTTAGTCCATCTGGACTAAATATAGGTGCACATTCCTGTAGAGCCCCTTAACGGGCCGAGAAGATGGGGTCTCCCCACAGTGAATTCCTGGCAGGACTAGCAGTTCATGTGTTGCGTGGTCTGTGTCCTCAGCTGGACACCAAGCACATTCTAGGAACAGCTGCCCTTGGTTCTCAGTGTCTCGCTGTTCACCCTGGCAGACCCCAGCCCCCCATGGCTATTGAGCCCTTGCAACGTGGCCGGTGGGACAGAAGGGATTGCATTTTTAATTATACTTTATTTTTTTTTTAATATTTATTTTTGCCTGCATCAGGTCTCAGTTGCGGCATGTGGGCTCTGTCGTTGCGGCACTTGGGCTCTCTATTTGTGGCACACAGGCTCAGTAGCCCCACGCCATGTGAGAATTTAGTTACCTGGCCAGGGATCGAACCCGCGTCCCCTGTGTTGAAGGCGGATTCTTAACCACTGGACCGCCAGGGAAGTCCCATACTTAACTTTATTTCGACCTGCAGTCAGTAGCTGCCGAGCAGGGTGGCACCGTCTCAAGGAAGGAGAGGTTAACAACAAATCTAGTACCTGGGCGGAATAAGTGCTCTGGAGAAAAGCGGTAGGCCGTGCCGTAGGAGAGAGCCTGTCCTAAAGGAACAGACGGGCAGCCTTCTGGGAGGGAGAAAAAGAAAATTTAGGATGCCTTCTGCGATCGTAGAAACTGCTCACTTAAATCTGAAATCGGTAGCAGCCACATGGCTTGACTTTAAAATAAGTGACTCTCCCATCAGGTCCCCTAACTGCCCTGTTGCCAGCCTTGCTCCCCAAGAAGCAACCATCAGTTTCTTAGGAGCTTTGCAGCATTTCAGCAAATTCAGATGTCATCCCCACAAGGGGGACATGTGTACACACAGTTTTGCTTCTTGAAGCCATTTTAAGCAAGGGGGTGGCACTTGAGGCTTTTGTTTCCAAACATCCCAAGGAAAGCAGCTGGGATGCAGACCAGATCTGACTTGACCTGCAAGCATATAGTCGTGGCTGGTCACGAGGGCTCGATTTTGTCACCCACGGTCAAAGCTGGCTTCTGGGTACCGAGAGCTTGCTTCCTGCCAGATGATCATGAATCCACCCAAAAACGTTCAAGGGAGGTGGTGTATCCCCGTTTTGTGCACGGGGAAAGTAGCTTGTAGGAAGGGATTTGCACCCAGGGCTGTCCTTTAATGGCACGTTAGCTGGAACAGTGTTCCCCTTCCAGGCAGAAAACTTCCTACAGATTGTGGACACCTGCAGCCGATCCCTGGGCTTCCGGCTGGGGGAGGTAGGTCTCTGGGTCCTTGAGGAGGGAGAGGATGGGCTCGGGGCAAAGGGTGCATCCTCGTGTCCCTCACGACCCCGTGCTCACAGCACCAGGGAAACCAGACGTCCCCCAGTGAGCAGACCAACCAGGACCCCCAGGACCCAGAGGCCAAGACCGCGCAGCCCTCTGGTCTCCAGAGGCCATTCTTCGAAGACATCGTGGCCATGAGGTCATCCGAATGGTTCCAGCAGCCCCCCGGAGTGGACAACGACATAGGCCACCAGCTAGACACGCAGCCATCCTGGGACTCAGAGCCCCGGTTTTGGCAGGAGGTTCTGACCGAGCAGCTCTGGCAGGGTTTTGCTGGAACCCAGAACCAGGGGGAGCACCCCAGACGCAGGCGTGAGTCTCCCAGAGGGTGAGGGGCGGGGTGGGGGGCTCAGGCTGCATGGAGGGGCAGCACTAGTTGAACTTGGTTGCTCTGCCTTCTCCTCCTCATCCCCTCCTGTCGTCATAGCAACAGAGCAGGTGCCAGGCCAGGTAA
Source organism: Hippopotamus amphibius kiboko (assembly GCF_030028045.1). Classification (NCBI taxonomy): domain Eukaryota; kingdom Metazoa; phylum Chordata; class Mammalia; order Artiodactyla; family Hippopotamidae; genus Hippopotamus; species Hippopotamus amphibius. The sequence continues at coordinate 2,217,191 of NC_080200.1, forward strand.
GTAAATGGAATCCTTGGTACCCGGAGGCATGGGCCTTGTCCTGCCTGGACCCCCAGGTCGGGACCTCTGGGTGCCTGTGGGATTGGCCTGCATCCGCCATCCTCAGCCCTTGGAAACCCTCAGAGGACCCGAGCCTGTCTGCAGCTCTGCCTGGACAGGAGGATGGGACTTCAGGCAGTTGGAACATTTCGTCCACACTGCCTGGGCCCACCTGCCATATTCCGGTTCTTGGACCGACCCTGGGCAGGTCTTTGGGTCTGAACTGATCTCCCCGATCCCACGGGCAGGAAAGCCAGGAGCCAGGACCACAATACTTGGGAGTGAAACTGCTCTCCAAGGATACTTTGGGTACTCCTGGCGGGAGGAGGGCAGCCCGCCCCAGGGGAGGGGGGACCACACTGGCCACTGATCTACTCTTGTCTCTGCCCAGTTCTCAGCCCAGCTATACCCTCTGCCAGCTTCTCTGAGGGCTCCCGAAAAGGAAGCATAGGACTGGGCGCTGTAGGAGAGGGGGTGTTCTGCATGGCCCAGGTGAGACCCCGCATCCCACACAAAGGCTGGGACGGCCGGGGCGGGAAGAGGATGTGACTCAGCCCTGACCTCGTCCACCCGCAGGAGCTTGCTGTGAAAACATACCCATTTCTGAAGCCCATGTAAGTATGTCCCAACCTTGTGGTCTGAGGCTAGCAGAGCCCAGATGTGGGGGTAAGAAGGCTTCCTGGAGGAAGGGGCACAATGGTTAGGACCTTGAAGGATGAGTAGGAGTTTGCCGGGATAGGGCAAAGCATTTCGGGCAGAAGGGAGCAGTGCCCGGTCATGGGAGAGGGAGAATACTTGGAGGGGTGTGGGTAGGACCTTGGGGAACATAGAACGTAGTGGAGAAATGAGGCCTGAGAGAACCCCCAAATCCAAAAATGAACAAAGCCCCTCTAGGGCTTGATAGGTGCCCTGCTCTGGGCAGAGAGGCTCACAGGCAGGCTGGTGACCCTGAGGCCTCCTCTCCCAAGATGCTGGGATCCTGAAGACTTTGAAAACATGCGGAATAGGCCTGATGCCTTGCCCTGGCAGTCTGAGAAGCTGGCCATGCCACACAGAGCAGAGAAGATGCAGAGGCTAGAACACGGGGAGCCCGTGCTGGCCACGGCCGTCAGCAGCTTCACGAGGCACGCCTTCACCTGCAGCAGGGGCGGCATCAAGGTGTGGAAGCTGGTCGGCCAGGTGGCGGCGGCCAGTTTCCCGGTGAGCTACCTGCGTGTACAGGTGAGGGTGGGGCTGCCTCTGGGGCAGAGCTCGCGGGAGCAGGGAGAGCCCCCCCACCCCACAGGGGAGGAAGCTCACCCCAGGCTCTGCCCACCCCAGACCCAGGGGGCCTACCTGCGCACCTGCTTGCTGTTCTCAAACAGCACGGCCCTGCTGACCGGCGGCCACAACCTGGCCAGCGTGAGCCTGTGGGACCTGAAAGCACCTTCCCTGCACGTGAGAGCCGAGCTGCCCTGTGCGGGCCTCACCTGCCAGGCCCTGGCCGCCAGCCCCGAGGACAGCCTGGCCTTTGCTGGCTTCACCGACGGCCGTGTCAGGATCTGGGACCTGCGGGATCAGAGCGTAGTCAGGTGTGGCCCTGGGGGGGTCGGGGTCGCCCCGGAGAGCCCCTTCCCAGCTGGACCCCTGAGCAGGGCCCCCAGCAGTCTTAAGACCAAAGCCCCTTTCCTTCAGAAACTCTTGCATTTGAGAGTTGAAGACCTGGGTTCAAATCTTGGCTGGGTCCTAGAAGCCCAGTTGTGGTACTTCTTGACTGCCTCAGTTTCCTCATCTGTCACCCGGGTGTGATTGGGCAGGTGCTGTCCCCAGGGGCCCAAAGCTTAGCATCTCAGCCCTGACCTCTGTCCCAATGCCTTTCCTGGCCAGGGACCTGCCGGGCCACCTAAACAGCGCCAAGAGCATTGCTGTGAAAGACCAGCACATCTGGACGGGGGGTCTGGATGCCTGCCTGCGGTGCTGGGACCTGAGGACCACTGGAGAGCCCTGGGAATACCAGTTTGAGTCTCAGGTGTGCAGCTGGGATGGGGCCTGCTTGGCCAGGTAGCGACTGGGCCTTGGACTGAAGGAGGTGGACCCTGGGGGGAAGGGCAGGGAGTAGTGGTACCTCAAGTCTCAGTGATGCTCTGAAGAGAGGGGTCCTTAGCTACATCCTCCCCCCGTTGCCCAGATAACACTGGATGCTTTCGTACTCTGTATCAGGGGTTTCTATTCTCACCAAGTCTCCATGATAATCCCATAAAGAGGACCACACTCATTTTGCAGTTGAGCCAGTGGAGGCCAGAGATACAAAGTAACTTGTCAGCGTCTTGCAGCCAGGAAGCCGGCAAGCGGTCGGCCCCGGGGTGGGTCCCTGGGCTCCTGCTGCCTCTCCGTCCGGCTGGGACCTGACCAGTGTTTTTCCTGCTGCCTTCTCCCCAGATAATGAGCTTGTCCCCCAGCCCCCGGGAGGACTGGGTGCTGGTAGGCACGGCCAACGGCCAGCAGTGGCTGCAGCCCAGCCTTGGGGGCGAGAAGCACGTGGTGGGGTGTAAGGAGGGCACCATCCTCGGTCTCAAGTTCTCCCCGCTGGGTGAGTGGCCAGGATGGGGGGGGGGTGGTCCCCCGTGGTCCGCAGCGGTCCACAGCGGTCCCCAGCCTCGCACGGGGCCCTGCCTCACTCAGACCGACTCCGCCCAGCCCTTTCTGACCCCTTCGTCAGCAGGAAGCACTGGGAGTGATGCTCTCGACAGAGGCGTGAGGGAGGTGGGGGGGCTCCCTGTTTCCCAGATCCCCAGGGGTCCGGCCCTCCGCTGCCAGCTTTGCCCAGGACCGGACCCCCTCTGCCCTCTCCCAGGCCAGTGGTGGGTGAGCGTGGGGATGGACAACCTGGTCAGCGTCTTCAGCATGCCCACAGGGACCCCGGTGCTCCAGGTACGGGAGTGGGGCAGGCAGGTGGTACTTGTGTGTCCCGGGCGCTCAGGGGCCGAGCCCAGGGCTCCACATGCAGAAAGTTCCCCCACCCTCCCCCACCCCAAGGGACCACGTTTGAATCAATGGGCGGGTGTTAAGGGCAAGGATGGGTGAGACCTGCGGCTCTGCTCCCCAACCCTCCCAGATACCCGAGATGTCCTCCATCATGTGCTGTGATGTGTCCCTCAGTAACCACCTGATCGTCACGGGGTCTAGGGACCACGCCTCCGTGTACCAGATCACGTACTGAGGGCTCGCCAGGGTGGGTGGGCTCCGCACGGCTGGACCTGTGATCTTTGCCACGTGTAATACAGCAGTTGGAAAAAGCACTGATCAGCACTGCGTCCTGTCCTCTGGCCGTCTCGTGGAGATTTGGAAAGACTTTGTCCAGCCCAGGTCTCTGAACCTTTTGAGTCCACAGTCCCTGAGAATCGGATCAGAGCCACTGACCCCCCCGCTGTGGGGGAAACAGGACATAGACCCCTTCTTTGGTGGTGTTTGTTTTTGGCCAGGCTGCCGTGGCATGTGGGATCTTAGTTCCCTGACCAGGGATCGAACCCGTGCCCCGGCACTGGAAGCGCAGAGTCCTAACCACTGCACCACCAGGGTAGTCCCTGGAGCCCTGCTTCCTGCTCCACTGAGTCATCTGATCTCATGGAGAGATGTTTCCCAAGCCCTGCCTGCACAGTCCTAGGGGTGGGGTCCTTGGTCCTTCCCAAGTTACCTGTGTCCTGTTAGACCAGTGCTTCTCACCCGGGGTGGGGAGCCTAACCCCCAGGGGACCCTGAGCTATGTCTGGAGACACGTGGTTTGTCAGGACTGGGGGGGCTCCTGGCCTTGGGGGGGGGGCCAGGGATGCTGCTGGGCACCCTACAGTGCCCGGGTCAGCCGCACAACCAAGAATCATGCAGCCCCAACGTCACCTGTGCCAAGGGCGAGAGACTAGCCCACAGGAGGGGCTCTTGCTGGCCAGCACTTTTCCACCCTCTCAGGAGGGCTTTGCAATCACCATTTGCTCACCCTGTCCTTCCGGGATGAGCAGTGTCTTAGGCGGTGCCAACGGGTCTGGTCTCCATAACCGGAGAACCATCCTGTCTCCATTCTGTGCCCTCAGAAACCACCTGGGGGTGACGGTTTCCAGCAGGGACCCTGCCATCCTGCCATCTCCCTCCAGGAGTTTCCCAGCAGCCCCCCTGCTTTGCTCCCCAGTCCCTTCTAATCCATGGTCCTCGCGGCAGCCCCCATGAGCTTCCAGAACCCAGCTCTGATGGCTTCACTACCTCCACCGGCCCCTCTCCGCACATCTAGCTCACATTTCCATGGGCTTTCTCTGCTTAAGCCTGATCTGGAGCCGAGGAAGCACCCCTACCCCACCCTGCCCTCCTGGCCTCCACCATGTCGGAGCAGCTTACCTCTGAAACCTTTGCACATGCTGCCCCCTCTGTTTTCAGCACACCCTTCCATGACTCTTCTGAACAGCTGTTTCTCCTCCTTTAGGTCTGCTTGGCACCTGACCATGGGCCGGGCTCTTAGGAGTTATCTCTGGGTCTCAAAGGAAACACGACTGCACCCCAGATACCTTCATGGTCCACCATATTCCCTAACCCTTTATACGTGGGCAGGGTCTTGGGATGAGTCTGTCCAAAGGGTGGCAGTAAAGCAGATACATGAAGCTTTTCGGCCAAGGATGTAAAAGCATCCCCCCTGATACACTGGCCCCCAACGCTACACACTGAGGTGGTAAAAACTCCACCATCCTGGAGCCCTGAGTGTCTGCTTGGAGTCGAGGCCCACCTGCCACACGGGCGTGAGGGAGAAATAAGCATCTATTGTTTCAACCAACTGAGGTCTGGGGCTGTTTGTTACACAGCACAATGGAAGCCACATGGTCCAATACAACACCCGTTTCTTGTGGTCGATCCCACAGTATTTCATGCAGAATGAATTCCTTCTGTGTCCAGGTGAGGAAAAAGAGGCTGAGAGAAAGAAAGCCACTGACCCACGGCCACACAGCTAGAAAGTGGCCTTCCCTCAGGAATGGTGCCCAGAAGTAGCAAAGGTCCCCAGCTCAAGACAGGCAGTTGTGATAAATACATTTATTTCCCCCAAATCTCCCTGCACATCTGGCCCCACATCCAGCAGGGGAGGATGTGAGGGGTCAGCCAGAGAGCAGATGAGATTTAAGTGCTCAGGGTAGGACTGGAGAGGGGGTCCTGGACGCCCCTCCCGGAGGAATCAAGCCAGGGGTACAGGGAGAAGGGGGGTCTCAGTAGACCACCTCATACACGGTGGCCTTCTTGTCCCCGGAGCCTGTCACGATGTACTTGTTATTCCCGGAGATGTCACAGCTCAGCACAGAGGATGACTCCTTGGACTGTTGAGGGGGAGGGGGAGAGAGAAGGGAGAGTGAGGCCTGGCCGAGGCCAGCACGGTCTGTTCATGCTCCTGACCACCTGCACGTGCAGAGGGACGAGGCAAGATGACTGCCCCCAAGGCTGAGCCTCTGGTCCAGGCTGGGCCCGAGACAGGCCCAGCATGGGGAGCCTAGTGTGGGTGGGGAAGGAGGGTGACACATTTTCCAGAGGAAAGCCCTTTGGAGCTGAGCCTCTGGACAAGTGACGATGTTCCTGGGAAGAGTGGGAACTAGGTTCTCTAGAACTGGAGAACCGTCCTTTCCTCAGAAGCTCAGAGAGGGCGTGCACCACACCTGAGGCCACACAGCACAGCACAGCAGAGAGCTAAGGCTTACAGCAGGGTGACCTACACCAGTGCTCAGCAAACTTTCTCTTCTCTTTTTTTCTTTCTTATTTTCTTTTCTTTCTTTTTTTTTTTTGGCTGCTTGTGGGATCTTAGATCCCTGACCAGGGATTGAACCTGGGCCCTTGGCAGTGAAAGCACCAGAGTCCTAAGCACTGGACTGCCAGAGAATTCCCTCAGCAAACTTTTTATGTAAAGGGCCCAATAGTACAATTTTGGGCTTTGACCTGAAAGCTCATTTAAGTCCAAATGAGCTCTGACCAGTAAGTCCAAAGACCAAATCTTTTTTTTTTTTTAACAACCCTTTAAAAAGTGTAAAAACGTCCAGCAGGATGGCTATAAGAAAGACACCAGAGCAAGTGTTGTTGAGGATGGGAGGAACCGGAACCCTCACACACTGCTGGCGGGAATGGAAAATCTGGAAAACGGCCTGGCAGTTCCTCCAAAGAGTAAACAATTATCAGCAATTCCACTCCAAGATATCGGCCCAGGAGAAATGAACACATGCCTGCACTCGGGAACCCGTACAGGAATGCTCACAGCAGGGTGATTCCCGGCAGCCAAAACATGGAAACAACCCTGGTGTCCTCTGGCGGGTGGTGTATAAACACGAGGTACTCCCTCCCCAGAGTGGAATATTAGCCTTAAAAAGGAAGGAGGTCCTGACACCTGCTAAAACGTGGATGGACCTCGGGGACGTGATGCTCAGCGAGAGAAGCCAGACACAGAGGACACAGACTGTCTGGTTCCACTCCCAGGAGGTCCCTGGAGGAGTCAGACCCACAGAGACAGGGAGTAGATGGTGGGGGCCGGGGGCTGGGGGAGGGGCCGGGGAGTCCGTGTGTCATGGGGACAGAGGTTCCGTGTGGGACGAGGAGAAAGTCCTAGAGCTGGAGGGTGGGGTGGCTGCACGACAGGGTGAATGTGTTTACTGCCACTGAGCCGTGCATGTGATGATGGCTGAAATGGCAAATTTTATATGTGTTTTATCACAATTAAAAACAACAGGCTGTGCACAGATGTAGCCCTCGGGCTGACCGCCTGCTTTAGGAGCTCGTGGCCAGCAGGAACACTCCCCTGTTCAGCACGCCCGCCCCCACCGGGTCCCCGGGCACCTGGCGTCCTGGGGTGGGGACCTCAGGCAGGAAGTACCTGGAAGATGCTGGCTCCATAAGGCGTCCTCCAGGCGTTAAGCAGGTTGTCCTTCCCGGTGCTCACGAACCACCGCCCTGCGGGAGGGAAGGTGGGGCATTCAGGACGGGGTGGACCCCAAAGGAAGCCAGGGCTGGGGGCTGTGGGCAGAGGCGGGGCAGCCTGGTCTGGCCTCTCACTGCCGTTCCCCCGCCTGTGCCCTCTCCTGGGGGGCAAGAGGCCCCTTCGCTGAGGCTCCAGCCTTCCCCGCCAAGTTCCAGATGGTGAAGCCAGGCCCGGAAGAGCTCCAACCGGCCTTCCAGGAGGGGGAGCCGCAGGAGAGGGTTGCCAGATAAAAACAGGGTGCCCTGGCGGTCCAGTGGTTAGGACTCTGTGCTCTCACCGCCGAGGGCGTGGGTGCAATCCCTGGTTGGGGAACTGAGGTCCCACAAGCCACACAGCACGGCAAAAATTTAAAAAAGGAGAGAGAGAGAGAGAGAGAGGGAAAACAAAAACAAAAACAAACCAGGTACCCAGTTACAGTGGGATCTCAGATGAACCACACATCATTTTTAATACAGGTGGGTCCCAATAGTACAGTATCTGTTTGTTATTTTAAGTATATGTACGTTCCGTGAAATATTGATACTTGGGACATATCTATACCGAAAAAAAATTTTTTTAATACTTGTCTCTTTATTTATTATTTATTTTGGCTGCACCAGGGCTTAGTTGCAGCTTGCAGACTCTGAGTTGCGGCACGTGGGATCTAGTTCCCCGACCAGGGATCGAACCTGGGCCCCCTGCACTGGGAGCACAGAGTCCTACCCCCTGGACCACCAGGGACGTCCAAACAAAAACTAATTTTTTTTATTCTCAGTATATCCCACGCAATATCTGAGATATATCTGCACTCACACACGAGTTGCTATTTAGTATACCTATGTCCCATGCATTTTGGGGACATACTTACGACAATACATTGTGTGTTGTTCAGTGTTAAGTATATCCCACAAAATGCTTGGGATACACTCACGCTAACAAATTCTTTGCGCTTTAGAGTATGTCCCGTGTGGCACTTGGGACAGAAGTATACTAAGGAATGCTTTGCTGTTTAAGATTCAAATGTAACCAGGCATCCTGTGTTTCCATTGTAGGTTTTTTTTTGCTGTTGTTGCGTTTTGTGTTTCCGCAACCGTGCCCCAGCGCCCTGGAGTCCCCGCCCCGGGGCCCCAGCACACACACCGCAGGAGGCAAACTTGAGCGAGAGCACGCAGCTCTCGTGAAGATGCAGCTGGTACTTCTCGGGCTTTCGGACGTGCAGGATCTCCACGTTGCTGCTTTCCATGCCGACCGCCAGCCAGTCCTGGTTGGGGCAGCGGCCCAGGGAAAAAATCTAGGGGTGAAGGGGGAAGAGAGGAGATGAAAAAAAACCCCTTGGGATGTGGGGGGGATGCCCAGAGCTGGGGGGGCCGGGGGCGGGGGGGGGGGGAGAGGAGACGTCCAGCGCTCTCCCGCTACAGCTCCCGCATAGAGAGGCAGCTGGCCCTGGGCCTGGAGCGCAGCAGGCATCTGTGTGTCAAATCATTAATATTAATCAGAATTACACGGAACCCCGGGGCCTCACATCCATTATCTGCTCTGAACGCACAGCAGCTCTGGGAGGGAGGGGGGAAGGGAGGGAGCGAAGCCGGCGAGGACAGGAGCTCCCCTTGAGCAGATGGTGGAAGGGAGGCTGAGGCCGCATCTAGCTCAAGGTCACACACACAGCAAGTCCGTGAGAGACCAGGCCTTCCGACTCCCAGCTTGGAACGTTCCCCACGTGCCAACACCTCTTTTCACTTTGATTTGAAAGGACTCGGTGGCCTCATCAGTCTGTGCCCCGTGCCCAGCATGGCATAGAGAAGAGTAAGACCCTTGCCCATCCTAAGCCTCTCGAAGTCTTACTGACAAATGAGACACATGTGGAAAGAACTATACGCTCACAGCAGAGAGAAGATAGGAAGGTTTCACATGTTCCTGGCCATATAGAAGCATTCCTGTATAAAGAATGGGGGCCTGTGGGATGGGAGATAGTCACCATGGGATCACCAGATATGTATGCCACCCACCTAAATTTTGGGGACAGGGGATGGGTAACTATACCCACCTGCACCCCTAATTTCCCTATCAAAGGGACTTTCAAGCTAAAGAGAAGAGAAGATTAAAAAAAAGAAAGAGTTTGGGAGCTAGTGCCCACAAGATTTCAAAGGGGGGGGGCGCAAACTGGAGATGGGTTTTGAAGGATGAGTAGGAGTTTACCAGTGGGAGAAAGGAAAAGAAAGTCATGTCAGCCAGAGGGCATAGTAAGTGGGGAGGTCTAGAGGTGTCACAGGGCATGGTGTGTGTGAGATTAGAGCATAGAGGTCTTAAAGAACAGGCCAAGGAGCTCACAACTTGCCCCTAAGGCAGTGGGAGACAGGATCTGGGTCCAGGGTATCTGAAGACCTGTCCTTGACTCTTTGCTCAGCCCCAGGGAGCCCCATGATTCTGTCCAGGCCCTTCACCACGTCCATCAGCCTGACCTTGCACAGCAGCCCCTACAGAGACCTCTCTGTGTCCAGCTTCTACATCAGCTCCTATCTGTCCCCCAGGGTTGACAGCTCCCCCATGGTGAAGTCCTGGGTGGGGAGGTGTCAAGAGCTCTCAGTAGGGTGAAGAGGTTGAAGGCTGGGAGAGGAAACCAGCTACGCAAGAAGAGACAAAGGAACGGGGGAATGTCTCGGCAAGGACATCTGGGAAGACGATCTGAGGGTCTTAGTAGCCCCACAGCTTGATACGAATCAGCTCCTTTGTGCGTCCCTGTGTCTGCCTTTGAAGAATTAAAGAGGAAGGCCTGTGGATTTGTGTCAAAGACAAGAAAGGTGGACAAAAGACAGCAGGTATTTGGTCCTGCCCGGCATCTGGGAGTGGGTGCCTCAGGGAAGAGGGAGGCCAGATTCCTGGAACTTGTGTCCCCCTCTCCCAGACCCCCCGCGGCACCTGGGAGCTGAAGTCATGCTGCTGCAGCTGGCGGCCCTCCCGCAGGTCCCAGCAGCGCACGGTGTTGTCCAGGCCCCCTGTCCAGAGCCGAGTGCCGTAATCAGAAATGTCGATGCAGCTGGCCCCATCCGTGTGGCCCTGGAACTGCCTGGAGGGAGGAGGGCCCAGGTGTCCACCCTGGAGGTGGTGCTGCCCCAAGCATCCTCCCTGGCGGCCCCCACAGCACAAAGGGGAGATGGCAGGGGCGTGCCCGAGGTCACAGGGCACCGGCCACCCACCTGACCATGGTCTGGTTCTGCAGGTCCCAGACCACGATGTTGCCGTCGCTGCAGCAGGAAAAGCAGACCTTGGCGTCGGGGCTGACGGCCAGGGCGTAGCAGGCTGGCGCCGAGGAGGTCAGCTCCGCCTTGATGCGAGGGGTGGGCGCCGCCAGGTCCCAGATGGACAAGGTGCTCGCCTCACCGCCCACGATCAGGCTCCGGCCGTCCGGCAGCAGCTTGCAGGACCGAATGTAGTTGTCCCGGTTCTGGGAGCGGAGAGAAGCAAGTGCGTGGGGGAGGACCCCCAGCCAAGCCTGCAGGAGCCCAGCTGAAGAAGCCACCCCAGCGGGCCCATAAGCTCCACCCCATTGGCCCGTAAGCCCCATCCCTGTTGAGCTACAAATCGTATCCTGTTGGTCTATAATCTCCACCCGTGGGTTCCCTAAGAACTCGGCCCGAAATTGGCCAAGAAGGCCCACTGGTTGGCCTATAAAGTCCACCCACTGGCCCCCAGGTAGCTTGTAAGCTCCACCCTGGTGGGCCTGCAATCCCCGCCCCACGCGTCGGGGGGCCCCGCCCGTGTGTCTGCAGGCTCCGCCCCACCCTCACCAAGCAGTCCAGCTGGGCCACTGGCGTCTTGGCGCCCGGCTGGCCCACGTCCCACACCTTCACGCAGCCCTTGCCGCCCGTGTACACGTGCTGCGTGGTGCCGCTGATGGTGACCGCGCAGACGACCTCGCCGTGCGCCAGCGTGTGCAGCTGCCGCGCGTGCCGCGGGATGCCCGCGCCCACCAGCGCATCCGACGGGAAGGGCACCGGCTGCATCTGCCCGTCCGCAGACACGTGGAAGGAGTAGGCCCTGGGCGGGAGGTGGGGCATGACACACGCGGAGCCGGGACCCCCCCTAACCCTCACCCCCCTGCCTGTGCCCCCATGCGTTCAGGGACCGGGCACAGTCAGCATGATGAGAAAGAGGGAGGGGTCCGGCCGTGGCCTGGTGCCTGGTCAGCCAGCACTCAGTAAACATCCGTGGAAGAGAGGATCCAGGAAGGTGCCCTGTGAGCTCCAGAGAACACAGTCCAGAAGCAGCCCCCTGCCACACGGGGCCAGTGAAATTTAAAGAAATTTAAAATTTCAGGGATTCCCCTGGCGGTCCAGTGGTTAAGACTCGGCCCTGCCATGGCAGGGGGCGCGGGTTCCATCCCTGGTCTGGGAACGAAGATCCCACATGCCGTGTGGCACAGCCAAATATGTTTTAAAAATAAGAAATTTACAATTTCAGTTCCTCAATCGCAGTGACCACATTTCATGTGCTCAAAAGCCTCAGATGGCTGATGGCAATCAGATCGGACAGCCCTAAGTGTAGAACATTCCCGACACGGCCTTCTACCGATCGCGGGGCCGGGTTATTCTCTGGGGTGGGGGGGGTCCAGTGCACTGTAGGGTGTCCAGCAGCATCCCTGGCCCCCACCCACTAGAGGCTGGAAGCACTTGGGTGTGACAAGCAAAAATACCACCAGACATCACTAAATATCCTGGAGCAGGAAGCACAAAATCTACCTCCGGCTGAAAACTACTGGTCTAGATTTTGCTGGTTACATACCTCTCTATCCAGAGATCAACTCTGGGAGCTCCAGTTGTCTTACAGGGAAGCCCAACCCCCACCCACAATGTAAACACCTGACAGGAGGCAGAGAGCCCCACCCTGGTACTCACGGCTTTCCCCCAGGGATGGTGGGCAGGGAGGAAGAGATGGACGACCCTCGCAGGTGTGGATGCGACTCAAATGCCATCTGCCAAAACGCCAACGGGGGTGTCACAGGGCCGTGACTCAAACCCACGTCTGCCCTCTCCCGTGCTCACTTGCCATGTCCCTCTCTGTTTATCAGAGGACACCCTCCCCCAATTTATCAGCTCCTCCCCAAGAAAGGGGAGGTGCCCTTTCCTCTACCCATCCTACAGATGGGGAAGTGGAGGCTTGGAGTTCACATGAGGGAACCCCAAGGTCTCTGACTGGGGAATCCTACGGCCCCAGAGTTGGAAGGATCCTGATGACTCTTCATCCAACGGGCAGAACAGGGGTCAGCAAACTACGGCCCCCTGCTTGTTTTCGTAAATAAAGTTTTACTGACATACAGCCACGCCCATTCCTGTATATGTTATCTATGGTGGTTTTGAGCTGTGAAGGCAGAGTGGAGTAGTTGTGACGGGGACCAGCTGGTCTGGCCTTTTACAGAAAACATTGCTGACCCCTGTTCTACAACATCCCTTGCAAGTGCCCAGCCAGCCTTGGGCCTGAGACAACTCCAATGACAGGCATTTTATTCCCTCTGGTGGCATCTACACCCACTTCAGGATGGCTCACTCTATCTGTCCCAGTACTGCCCTCTGGGGCCCACACAGACCCTGTCTCCTCCCCCTGCCCCAGCTCAGGGGTCTCATGCCTTTCCTTCAACTCCTCCCCATGGGATATCACTTACAGTCCCCTCCCCAGGCTAGTCTTTCCTCTGCAATCTACCAGAATCGTCGAAGTCCCTTAAAAATCAGGGCAAACAACTGTACACCAGGCTGAAGGGGACTCTCACATCCCATGGCTGGGGTTCTCTGTTTCTCTTAATGTAGCATGATTGCAGTTGCTTTTTCCACAGTCCCAGATGCTTATTTGTATTAAGCTTGTAGGGCCACTGAGACCCTCAGATCGTCTTCCCACATGCACTTGCCAAGCCAGGACTTTCCTCCCTTTCCCCAGTCCCTGGTCTCTCCGTGTGTCACCGGTTTCTCCTCCCGGCCCCCAGCCCCTGGGCCCTGCTGACACCTCCTGGCATCTCCCACCCTGAGGACTCACCATGGGGGAGCGTCCATACACCACAGAGCCGCTGACCTGGGGGGACAGGTGGAGGCTGACATAGGAGCTGGGCACAGAGAGGTCCCCATTAAGTGCACTGTGGGAGCCCAGGCTGAAGGATGTGGTGAAGGGACTGGACAGGGTCAGAGGACTCCTCAGGGCTGAGTGAGAAGAGACAAAGACAGGTCTTCAGACACGCTGGATCCAGATCCTGCCTTCCACTGCCTTGGGGGAGCTCCAGGGATCTCACACTCTGGCCCAGCACCCACCATACCCCTGTCCTATCTCCAGACATTTACAAATGCTGCTCCCTCTGGCCAAACAAGTCTTTCCTTTTTCTTTTTCAGTTGTTGAACTCCTACTCATCCTTCAAAACCCAGACTCAATGTCCAGCAACATCTCAGGAACCTCCTTGAGCCTCCCCACTCCACTCCTAGCCTCCAAGCTTGCCCATCTGGGGTCCCTTCCTCTGCCTGAGCCCTGATCACACAGGGCTGGGAGTTTTGGGGTCTGGGTCTCCTCCCCCACCATCTGGGAGCTCCTTGAGTGCAAGCTCCAGGGGTGGTTTCTTTCTGGAACTCCAAAACCAGCACAGAGTCTGGCCATAAGACAGAAGGGAAGAGCACCATGCTAATGATGGGGAAAGTGAGGCTCAGAGAGGCTGATCACTTGCCCTAGGTCACACAGCTGGTGCGTGTCCAAAGCTTGCCTCAAACCCAAGCCTGTCTAACTCCAAAGCTTGTCTTTCCAGTGCACTGGACTCAAACGCCTAAGTGAGTCACTTGCCCTCTCTGGGCCTCGGTTTCTCCGCCCATTATGCCAAGACGATGAAGAAACGGAGGCCCAGAGTGAGTCATGGGAAAGGCAAGGCAATGCCCTAGCTGGAATCCACACATCCTGCCTCCTGTACTCCCCACCATTTTCTAGAACTCCCCGGAAAGGAGGCCAGAGCTGGCAGGCACTGGTGCTCACCAATACTGTCCGTGGAAGGTGCTGGCTTGGCCGCGAGCTGGCGGAGGTGACTGGCCGAGCTGGGCCCGGGGGTGGACGCATCCTGGGGCGGGGAGGAGTCGCAGGACTTCGAGGCAGGGGTGCTGGCAGGAAGATCGTTCTGGGGGCGGGGGGGAAGGGCAAGACTGAACACCCCCAGGCACCTGGTGCCTTGCAGCTCAAGGATCTGGGCAGAAGGTGGGTGGGAGACGGGAGCAGGGCAGGGCTCATGGCAGGTACACACGCACCAGGGGAGCGGGCCCCACAGCCGATTCCCCTGAGCACGGGGCCCGCGTGAGTGTCTCCACGCATTGCAACGCCAGGTGGACACCTGAGTGTCCGCCCTCGGGGTGCGCACACGTGCACGCCCACCGGAACCCTGCGAGCTTGGGAGAACTGCGCATGCGTGGGATAGGGTGCAGGACGCAGCCACAGGGTGAGGGATGCGGGGAGCATTCCTGCATCTGGGGCGAGGTGGGCCCACGGGGATCATGGGAGAAGGCGATGCACAAAGTTAGAGGCTGTCACATCCTTTACGGCCAAGGATCAAACACTAGGATGGGATCTCCAAGCAGGAGACCACAGTATGCTCCCAGATGCAAGACCCGCACCTAGGACAGCTGGGCGCTCCCTTGCTCCCCACGAGGAGGGGCTGTCCCCCACCGCTGTCCCTCCCCATGCCGACCCTGGAGGAGAGGGGAAACCGGCCCTCCTTCACGTAGGAACAAGCTGCGTCTCTGCTTTCTGCCACCCCTTCCTTTGCCTCTCAAGAAACTTCGCATCCTTGTCTTGTGTGGGTTGCACCCTATCTTTCCTTTACACCATCACACGTTTTGTGACAGCCACACTCGCACACCCACGACAGGGTATGGATGGGGCCAACATGGGGACGAGGCGGGGGGGGCCTTCTGGGGGCTTCTCCATTAGAACAGCGCTGCCGCTCCCCCTCTGTGTCTCCTTGGAGTGGGAGGAGGGCACAAGAGATGCAATGGGAGCCCCAACCTTGGCGGTTGCCATAGCAACCTGCTGGGAGGGGAGGCCTAGAAACCGACACGGTCTCCCCGGTAAGCGCAGGGCAGGGGTCTGGGGAAGATTTGGGGGCAGGGACAAACGGAGCTGAACTGAGAATGCCCCGGGGAGTGCTTTCAGGTGGTCCCTACAGCTGGCAGTAAACATCAGCAGGCGCAAGGAGAAAGTTGTTCAGATAGGAATCATCTTTCCTTGCAGGGACCACATCTCAGGTTGGGGCTGGTGTGTCCCCAAGGCCTTAACGCTCCCAGGGCTGAAATCAGCCTAGCCAAGCCGCCAGTTCTATAGTTTCACTGTGTTTATTTTCACCGGATCTCCTATTTATTGCAAGAGATACTTGGTTTCTACATAAGATGGTGAGTTGCCTTCTAATATTATTTACAAAATTGCTTTTTCAGATTTATTGAGGTTCCACAGAGTGAGTCCACTTTGGAAAAATGACCCAATTAATGTAGAGGTGGTTTTTAGGAAGGCAGCAAAATAATCACGAAGGGAATCCTGGACCACATCAGCCTGGTTCATTTCTCATCACTCCACATCTAACGTGGTAGCATCTGTTTCCAGATCCCCAGGAGGAACAAAATGAGTTTCAAGGTCTCCCCTACTCCTTACCAGGACAAGCTCCTTGGCTCTGGGGAGCGGTGAGCCAAGGCTGGAGGCCAAGGAGGCCGGACTGTCCACAAGGTCCCGACGGGCAGGGATGCAGATGGGTGCCTTTCCACACGGGGTGGTCGCTGGGCTGGGGGGCTCTGAGGGTTGGTCCTGGGTTGGAGGAGGTGATGATAAGTGGGAGGGCAGGTTGAAGTGGCAGAGGAAGGAGAGGCCTTCTCTATACCCCAACCTCTAGACTGGGCACCTAGGACCCACCCTGGGAGGATTATGAAACCTCCCTGTGCCTCAGTGGACTCATCTGTAAAATGGGTTCAAGGATATAAGCACACATAGCAACGACTATATATGAGTTTCGCTTTGTTTCCCCCTATTGAATAGATGAGGAAAAGTGAGGCCAGGGAAGGGGGTGTCACATGGTGACACATGGTGAGCCAGGGCTTGAAGCCACTTCCATTGCCCACCTCCAGAGTTCTCCGGGCTTCAGGTTCCTCACCTGTGCTATGGAGAGGAGGTCTGCCTGGGGTGCCCCGGTTTCCCCTACTTCCCCTAGCCCCGTGCCACACGCATCGTAGCCATCCCTTAGAGAGGCCAACACCAGGACCCCCACTCCCTCTGGGCCCCCCAACTCCCTGGATAACCCACTGCCTGCACTGTGCCCAGACCTCCCAGTCCTGAGGTCAGAGCAGGAGGACGCTGGACCCCGACTCACCTCGTCCACCACCAGGTTGTAATCACTCTTGTCCTCGTCACTCTCCTGGGGGGACATGGGGGAGAGAGCTCACCCTGGCCATGCCCCTGCCTCCACACCCCCTTACATCTCCTGGGAGGGTTTAGATGGGATTCTGGGGCTTGGTTCATCTGCTCAAATACAAGGGAGGCTGCAGGGGGGAGTCCCTCAATGAAGGAGGATGGAGGAGATGGAGCTGAGTGCCCAAGAGGTGCTGTATGGCCTCAGTTTACTCCTCTGTGCAGTGGGCATCCTTACCTCCTTCCCAGTTCTCAAGCCACAGGGGCAATCAACCTCTCAGGTGGGTGCGCCACCCCACTGTCTGCCCGCCCCAGTCCAGGCGTGCCCCCCACTCACATAAGGTCCCGACAGATCCTTCTCCTCGGCTCTCTGCTTCCCATGGCCCCCCGGGCCGCCAGGTCGCTCCTCTTCCACCACACTCTCCGGGGGTGAGGGGGATGCACTCTGCAGAGACACAGGCCCCAGACTGCGTCCTGGCCCAGCCACAACCAAGGGTCCCCATCACTGTCATTAGGATCTGTACCTCAATCTTCCCATCTGGGAAAAGGGACCTTTCAAGGGCAGACTCAATGGGGTCGTGACAACCACAAATGTCCCCAGACATGGCCCAGGGTCTCCTGAGGGGCGCTGGTGCGAACGGAGATGAGCTCTAAGTGCAAAATGCATTTGCGTCTTGGAGACGTAGTACAATAAAGAGAATGGAAACGATTCCATTAAAACTGTTTTATGGGACTTCCCTGGTGGCGCAGTGGTTAAGAATCTGCCTGCCAACACAGGGGACATGGGTTTGATCCCTGGTCCAGGAAGATCCCACATGCTGCAGAGCAACGAAGCCCGTGCGCCACAACTACTGAAGCCCACGCTCCCAGAGCCCATGCACCGCAACAAAAGAAGCCACCACAATGAGAAGCCTGTGCACCACAACAAAGTGTAGACCCCACTCTCTGTAACTAGAGAAGCCAGAGCACAGCAACGAAGACCCAACACAGCCAAAATAAATAAATAAAAAATAAAAGTTGATTACAGGTTGAAATATTTTAGATGCATTGTGTTAAATAAAATTTACTATTGAAATTCATTTCACCTGCTTAACTTTTTTAATGCACTACCAGAAAATTTACAGTGACGTTTACACAAGGTTGAACATGTGATTGAAACTGCATAGAAACACACACACACACACACACACACACAATGAGTGCTTGTAAAACCATGAAGTGGGAATAAGGCCTGTGGGTTGCACCCATGTCAGTTTCCTGGCTTTGATACTGTATATTAGTTTTTGCAAGATGTTATCATTGGGCCAAGCTGGGTGAGGGGTACATGGGACTTCCTTGTACATTTCTTTGCAACCTCCTGGGCATCTGTAATGGTTTCGAAATTAAACACGTTTAAAAAAAATTACCTACAGGGCTCACATGACATTTCTATTGGTCAGCACTCCTGTACATGATAAAACAGAGTAGATGAGGGATAAATGAACAATGGCAGGATGGGTGGAATGCTACCCGGACATGCATTCATTTATTCAACTGCAAAACAATCGCTACAGATCAAAAATTTTCAATAAATAAAACTCTGGTCTTATGGGCATTCCCTCCTGAAAGCAGGATTCCATCTCCTTCTGAGGCCCCTATCAGCTCACAACAAGCAGCTTCAGCCACATGTGAATACAAAGCAAATGCTAGATAAGAGGGCAAGTCCCCCACGCCCCCTCAACTTACCCTGCTCGGGGCTCTCTCCACTGGCGGGTGGGGGCGAGGTAAAGAGAGAGAATGAAAAAGAAAGAAGGGTTTGTATCCCATGGTGCCAGAGCGCACAGCCCTCCACAGTGTATAAACCCCCCTTCCGAGCTCAGAACCCCTCTTCTCCTGCCAACACCCTTGCAGTGGAGCATTCCTTCTCTAGATCATTCAGATAGCCGCCCAGAGAGGGACAGAACTTGCCCAAGGACACACAGCCCATTGGGAACAGAGCTGAACCCGCAATCCTGCGGTCCCTTTCGTTCTCTCACATTCTGATGAGTGTGCTGGTCCTGCCATCCTCTCCCGATGCCCCCTGCCGTGCCCCCCAGCCACTGCCATCCGACGATGTCCACTCACCTCTGGACCCCTCGGCCTCCACGCCTGCCCGGTCCTCCTTGGCGACCGCGGCCAGCTGAGCCTGGGTGGCCAGGGCTCCCGACAGGGCCAGCAGCCCCGTGGCACTGCCGCCCACCAGCCCAGCCGGGCGAGGGGTGAGGGGCACAGGGGGGGCGTGGTGGGACAGCGGCTGGAGCTGCTGCTGCTGGAGAGGAGGGGGCTGGGCCAGGGGCGGGCGGGGGCGGGGCCCTGGCACTGCCCCCCCCCCACCCCCCCCCCCCCCGCCCAAGAGGCTACGTGGAGAGAGAGTGGGGACAGGGTCCAGGCAGAGGGGGCACCCTTGGCGTCTCCAGGGCGGCCAGAGCCCAGGCCCGCTGCCCACCCGGCACCCCCAGCTTCACCACCCGCGGCGGGGCGGGGGCCGTAAGACTCACCCCGATGAGGCTGTTCAGCTCCCCAACGGTCACCTGCTTGGCCCGCTCCACGGCCTGCAGGACTTGCTGTTGATGCTGGGGGGTGGGGGCGGGGCGATCAGCAGAGCCCCCCCCCCCCATCTGCTCGGAGCCCCCACCTCCCAGGCAATATCCTCTGGCGCCCCTCTTCTTCTCTCATTTCTTTTTTTTTTTGGCCAGGGGATCTTAGTTCCCCACCCAGGGTTCGAACCCGTGCCCCCTGCCTTGGGAGCATGGAGTCCTAACCACTAGACCGCCAGGGGAGTCCCTTCTCTCGCTTGCTCTATTTTCTTTCTCTCCCTCTCTCACTTCCCTTTTAAAATCATGACACAAAGAAACAAAGCATTTAAGTGCAGTTCAAACTGATAATTAGAAGTCGGGGGTTATAAATCAGGGTCCCTCCCTCGGCGCTGCTGACGTGGGGGCTGGGTCGCCCAATGTGGGGGGTCGTCCAGGGCACTGTGGGGTGTGGAGCAGCATCCTCGGTCCCACACACTCGAGCCAGGAACATCCCCAGTGGTGACAAGCACCCGTGTCCCCAACATCACCCAGGGTCCCCTCGGGGCAACGTCTCCCCCAGCAAAGAACCACTGTACAGGGACTTCCCTGGTGGCACAGTGGTTAAGAATCCGCCTGCCAACACAGGGGACGCAGGTTCGCTACCTGGTCCAGGAAGATCTCACGTGCTGTGGAGCAGCTAAGCCTGTGTGCCACAACTACTGAGCCCACATGCCACAACTACTGAGCCTGCGCGCTACAGCCACGAGCCACAACTATTGAGCCCATGTGCTTAGAGCCTGTGCTCTGAAATAAGAGAAGCCACCGCAATGAAGAGTAGCCCCTGCTGGCTGCAACTAAAGAAAGCCCGCACGCGGCAACAAACACCAAACGCAGCCAATAAATTAATTAGTTAATTTAAAAAAAGAGAGAGAGGACCACTGTACAAATCAGTACCTGTGTACCAACCACCCAGGTCACAAAATGTAAACGGGCAGCCTCTAGATGCCCTGTGCACCCCACCCTCATCCCGCCCTCCTTCCTTCCTCTCCCCGCCTTCCTGTAGTGATAACATGTCCTTGATCTGCCCTGTTGGATACGGAAGCCACATGGGGCCACTGGGCACTTGCAGTGTGGCTGGTGCACCTGAAAATGGAAAGCCTCCTTTAATTTAATTTAATAGAAATTTACAAGTAAATGTAATATAATCCATTTTAAAAGAAATATAAATTAATACAAATGTAAATGGCCACACATGGCTGGTGTCTCCTGTGTGCACTCCAAGGCCACTTGTGTCCCGTATGGGGCATGCCTGTGACAGTGTGTCCAGGCCAGGGGTTAGTACATTTTGACTATAAATGGCCAGAGAGTCAATATTCTCTGCTTTGCAGGCCAGAAGGTCTCTGTTGAAACTCAACTCTGCCATTTCATGGGGAAAGCTGCCATAGACAATAAGGCCATGAGTGGGTGTGGCTGTGTGCCAATAAAACTTTATTTATAAAGCAAGTGGAGGGCCGGTGATTTGGCCCTCTGGCTGTACTTTGCTGACTCTTGGTCTAGAAGCATGGAATCTGCTGGGGCACACATATGTCTTAATTCACTCCTTCCTACAGTCTTTTTACCCTGTTTTCTGTGGTTTTGACCTTTCACACTCTGGGCCATCTTGTCCCGATCCTGGGCTTCAGACCCCATCTCTAAGTCTGAGACGAGACAGAATCTCCCTCATCCCAAGGGCCCAGAAACCTCAGATTTGATGGGGTCCAAACCAAGAAGAGCACCAACACAGTGAGGGCCCCCAATGCATCCATCCTGTGTCAGAATCTGTTCTCTTGTCTCTCTGGAGACAGGATGCTCCCGTGGAAGCAGGAACAGGGGATGCAAAGGTCCGGAAGAGGTTGGAGCTTTCGCACAAAGGCTAACTTTACTTTTTAAGTTTCAGTGAAGTGGTGAAATGCTCACACTCTATTGTTTTATCTGCACTGTTCCACCTTTTTTTATTACTGTGGTTACAAGTATATAAGAGCTACCTTTTTAACCATTTTTCAGTGCATAGCTCAGTAGCATCAAGCACATTCACTGTCCTGCGACCACCCCCACCCTCTTCCCAAACGGAAACTCTGTCCCCATGAAACACAGACTCCCCACCCCCTCCCCCAGCCCCCGGCCCCCACCATCTACTTCCTGTCTCTGTGGATCTACTCCTCTAGGGACCTCCTGGGAGTGGAATCAGACAGTATTTGCCCTTTTGTGACTGGCTGATTTCACTCCCCATAATGTAGGGACTAAGTCCTAAGGACTAACTTTGATTGGGTGTTTACTAAGCACCCAGCATCATTTTTTCACCATCGTGTATGTATCAACGGTTCTAAATGTCATGACAGAGGCACAGAGAGGACAAGCCACTCGCCCAAGGCCACACAGCCAGGATTTGGACCGAGGCAGCCTGGTTGCAGGCTTGAGGCCCCGCCTTTCCCTTCAGCCAACAGCCCCCTCTGTCCCTGAAGCCCCAGCCCAGCCAGTGCCAGGCCCCCAGGCCACCCGGCAGAATCAGTGCATGCCGCATCTCCGCAGACGCCCCACCCCCACCCTTCTTCCAGCTCCCCTCCCCCACGCCCCCCCCACCAAGCGCACTCACCTCCTGCGTCAGGAAGGGGATAATCTGAGCACAGATACCACTGAGGCGCTTCACAATCTCAGCCTGGCGGGAAGCAACGGGGAGGAGCCTTGGAGGGGGCACTGTCAGTACAGGACCTCCACTCCAGGGCGTAACAAGCCTCTGCAAAGCTTGGGGTGAGGGAGAGGCCCCGTCACCCATGGGTGCAAGTGTGGCACACGGGCTCAGGGACAGACGGAGAGCCTGGCGAGGAGCCCATCCATCTGACGTCCAGGGCAGCCTTGAGCCGGAAGACAGGACAGATACACCACCCGCCAGACCCCCCCCCCCCGCCCCCGACAAAGATTCCCAGAAAGCAGCTGCGCAGCCGCCCAGCACACACTGGGGCCCCGAGGAGCTTTGAGTCTGAGCCCCGGCTGGGCCCAGGTCTCTCCTGGGCATGGCCCCTCTCTGGGTCGTGCCTGCGCCCTGGGACTGCAGTCAGGAGGCCTTCCCAGTGCACCACAAGCAGGGGTGTGATGCTGTGATATAAGAAATATACATTTAGGGACTTCCCTGGTGGCACAGTGGTTAAGAATCCGCCTGCCAATGCAGGGGACAGGGGTTCGATCCCTGGCCCGGGAAGATCCCACCTGCCATGGAGCAACGAAGCCCGTGCGCCACAACTATTGAGCCTGCGCTCTAGAGCCCCTGAGGCACAACTATTGAGCCCATGTGCCGCAACTACTGAAGCCTGTGCGCCTAGAGCCCGTGCTCTACAACAAGAGAAGCCACTGCAATGAGCAGCCCGCGCACCACGACAAAGAATAGCCCCCACTCATCGCAACTAGAGAAAGCCCGTGTGCAGCGGCAAAGACCCAACCCAGCCAATAAATAAATAAATAAATAAATTTTTTTAAAAAGGAAACAAAAGAAATATACATTTAAGGGGGAAAGAATCTGAAAAAGAATAGACACATTCATATATAACTGAATCACTGTGTTGTACACTTGAAAGGAACACAAGAGTGTTAACTATACTCCAATAGAAAATAAAGTGAAAAAAAAAGAAATATACATTTGGTCTTTGCCCCAGTTCCTGGTACAGAGCTCCTAAAACCCTAGGGATTTCTGACTAGCAGAGGCAAAAGGAGCAGCTTTTGTAATTCACAATAAGCCCATTTCACCCTCAGGAGTTTATCACCAACCCCTGACCTCCAGGGAGCGGACAGGAGCTGAAGGTTGAGTCAGTGACCAATGGCCAGTGGTGAAACCAACCGTGCCTAGGTCATGAAGCCTCCCTAAACATCCCCAACCCAAGTGGTTCCCAGAGCTGCTGGTGGGTGGACACGTGGAGGTGCTGGGAGGGGCGCCCCGAGGGGGCATGGAAGGTCCATGCCCTTCTCCATACCCTGCCCTGTACATTTCTTCCATCTGACTGTTCCTGAGCTATCCTGTATCATAAACGGGTGATAGGCGGTAAGAGCTTTTCCGAGTTCTGTGAGCCATTCTAGCAAATTATCAGACCGAGGAGTGGGTCGCGGGAATCCTGATGTATAGCCCGTGGGTCAGAAGTCCAGCAGGCCTGGACTTGCGATGGGCATCTGAAGTGGGGGCAGTCCTGGGGGGCTGATCCCTGAACCCTCGGGGTCTGCACTTGACTGTGTTAGGATTGAGCTGACGTGTAGGACACCCAGCTGGTGTCAGAGTTGGAGGACTGGTTGGTGTAGCAAAAACTAAACATTTGGTGTCAGAAGGACAGGAGAGTAGATGGAAACTGGTTTCACCTGCAGGCTTCATCTGGGACCGGGGCTGAGCAGGGGATGCCCCACAGAGGCTCAACAGAGGGCAAGCGTGTGGGTGGGTCAGGGGGTGTTTTGTCAGCCTGTGCTTTGCCTCTGCCTGAGTGATAGGAGTGCTGTGTGCTTCTGGGTGAGGTTTGTGTCTTCCACCTGCTACCAGGAGGGTAGAACCAGGCTCCCAGGGCTGGGCCCTACCCCTTACCCACCATCCCATAAGGGGATCTATTTAATGCACCCATGGGACCACTCCATGCTGCAGGCAGACAAACCACCTGCCACCTACACCAGACCCGACAGAGCCCACAGAGACTCAGAAAAGCAGGCCAAGGCAGGCACTCCCAGCCCACCCCCACGTCTTCCCACTCACCAGAAAGACCCTAGGCTCTACCCATTGATTCTAATACCCTGATGGACAGAATCCAAGATTCCATCAACCTCAGAATCTCGGGGTCCATCTCATCCCCTTAGAAACCATCAGGATACATGGGTGGTTCACTGGTAGAATTCTCGCCCGCCCTTAGAAACCATCAGAAAATCTCGAGCTCCGTCTCAGAATCTGGGGGTTAATCCTGGGCAGCTGGAGTCAAGTGCAGAACCTTCACGTCTAACTCAGGACCCTGAGATCACACTCAGAAACTGAGGATGGTCTCAGAACCTCAGATCATTCAGGTTCATCTCAGAACCTTCAAATCAGCAACATTGGGGTTCATCTCCAAACGTCAGACACACCGATCTGAGAGGGACCTCTAAGACGGTCCATTTGTCTCCCTCCTGGGACAGAAGTCCCTCCCCAGCCCGGCTGACCAGGCTGCTGGCTTCTGCTACGAGCCTTCCTGGACAGGGACACCTGGCCCCTGCCCACCGCCTGCATCTCTCGTAGAGAGATCTCCAAAAGTTCATTTTCCTTTCATGAGGCTGAAATCTGGCCTCCTGGTCCCAGAGAGTTCCGGATAAGACCTTTGTTCCCTGGATCTGTGAAGGCTGGAGCGCTGGGTCCCTCTCACAGCTTCCAGAACCCACCCACCCCCACCCCACTGGACACCCTTACCCCCGACACACAGGTACCTGCTTATGCATTTCAATGTTGAGCCCGTAGGACATTTCATAGTACTGCAAAGGAAAAGCCATCTGGGAATGTCCACTGTGCCCATGGATGTCCAGCTGCACTGGGTGACGCTGGGTCTTCCAAAAGCCCCCAGACTGGGGGAGAAATCACAGCAGGACCCAGAGCCTCCCAGCTCCTTGGGGCCCAGAGGAGAAAGCAGGACCCCCTCCATTCTCCCCAGGGGGGTGGGGAAGGTGAGCCGTGCCCAGAGATCCTGGGCCCTCAGAGATGGCCATGAGGAGAGTGGGCATCTTTGCCTCACTGTTCTTAAAAGACGGGAGGACCCTGGGAGACAGGCCGGGATCCCAAGCAGCCCACTATACAGATGAGGAAAAAAGAGGCCCAGAGGGACCCAGGGCTTGCCCCAGAGTGGTACGAGAGTCGGGGTTCACACCCTCGCGTGTTTCCACTCACAGCCACGCCCTCTTCCCCACTGCTCCACCCCACCCCATGACAACTCCCCCTCACCATGACATAATGTCGCTGCATCTCTGTCTTCTCACTGGCCAACTTCTCACACTCCAGCTTGAGGCTGGGAAGGAGACCAGGCACTGGGATCCCACTCTCCCTGCCGCCTCCCCTCCCCAGCAGGGATACCCACGGACCCCTTCTGGGCCAGTTTCCAAAGTGACGGAACTGGCTCTCCCCCGCGGCACTTCCTCACCTCCCCGCACCCCGCCTCCCGCCCCCTGCTCCCAGGCCCGCCCCATCCCTGCCCAGCCCTGGACCTCCGTCCTTCTCACCTGCGCTCCTACCTGGAAGCCCTCCCCGCGCCCCTGGGACCCCTCCCTCCTCCCTGCACGCTGGAGGCCCCGCCCCTCTCCCCCAGGTGAGCCCCCAGGTGAGCTCCCGGGGCCCCTGGGGCGGGGCGCCCCCCGTCCCCCGCACCTGTGGTACTGAGCCTGAAGAAACTGGAATTCCTCTTTGATGCGGTCGCAGATCTCCAAGATCGAGAACTTGAAGGGCTGGCCGGACTGAAGCGGGGTCTGGGGGCGATGGGGCGGGGGGGGACGCCGAGGTCTGAGTTCCCGGACGCCCGGCGCCCCTTACCCGCCCCCCCCCCCGCAGGCCGGGCCCCCACGCACCGGGTGCCTTCCCTGGGGGTACATCCTGCCGATCCGGGAGGGCCCCCCCCCCACGCCGCCGGAGCTTGCCGATATGGGGGGGGGGGGACGGCGGGGTCGGGGCGAGGCTGGGGCGGGGGGCTGCCCGAGAAAGAAGCGGGCAGCGGCGTGGGGCAGGGGACCCCGGAGTCCCCCGCCCCCCGAGCGAGCGCGCGGGGGCGCGGGGACCGAGGCGCGCCGAGGTCCCTGCCGGGCGGGGGGTGCGCGGCCGGCGCGGAAGGTCGGGCGAACGGCGGCCGGTTTCGGAGGCGCGGGCGGCGGGCCCCGCGCGGAGCCGCCTCCCTCCGGCGGGGCTCGGCCGGGAGCCGCGGGCAGAGCCGCCTTAAGGTGGCGCCGCCGCCCCCGGCCCGCCCACCCGGGCCGCCCGCCCCGCGCACCCCCGCGGCCCCGGGACCACTGCCTCCCTTCCACCAGGGACCAGCGGGGAAACTGAGGCTCGCGCGCAGCCCCGCGGACGCCGCCCCCTCGCCCTTCCCGAGGGCCCAAGAGAGAAAAGCCAAACAAATACCTAGTGGCGCACTGTGGGTGTAGCTTGGTGGGGAGGGGGGTGTTGGGGGCCAGAAATGGCCTTTCTGAGGAAGTGGGCTAAGACTTAAGGATGGGGAGGAAGCAGCCCTGCCTGCAGGGAAAGGGACCAGGTGGGGGACAGAGCTAGGCCCTCACCCTCTGGGGGCCTCAGTGTTCACATCTGTAAAATGGCAGAGGCAGGGGCTATTTTAAAATGACGTGGCACATGAACAGCCCTCTGCCTGACCTGGCCCGGAGTAAACGTCCAGAGATGGGAGTTGCGTTCCCATGGCCACCACCAGCAGACTGGGCTGTCTCCCCTCACAGACTAGGGGCTCCTAGAAAGCAGAGGTACCAAGAAGGGTGAAAACCAATCTCTGTCATCGGATCAAGGTCTCTCTGAGGGCAGGGGCTCTATCTCCCATCGCAGACCACAGATATCCGGTGAGGTGGGAGGTGGGACGTTCTTATTCCCATCTTACATATGAGAAACTTCAAGGTCATTTGTTAAGTCAATCAACAAACAAACATATTGAGAGCCCACTGTGGACTAGACACTGCTCTAGGCACAGCAGCTCAGCAGGGAAAAGCCCCAGCCTTGCGTTAATATTGGGACCTATGTCAGTAAGAGAGTAGGCAGAGGTGTACAAAAGCCCTATCAAACTTATTGAGCATCTATGACATGCCAGCCATCGTTCCAGGCGCCAGGAATACAGGGAGGATGGAGAACAGATTCCTGCCTTCTCTGAGTTGAGGGGATAAGGCAAGATCGCAGCTTGGAAATTATGGGATTAAGTGTGCGTACAGAGAGGAATTTGGGGGGGCAGTTATAGAAATAACAGAGGAGTCTACTTATCTGGGGTGTCTGGGAGAGACCTCTTGGAGGAGGTAACATTGGCGATGAGGCCTGAAGGATGAAGATGGGCAGCCTTCGGAAGGGAGGGGAAGAGAAATCCTGAGGATAAAGATATGAGTGTGTATGTGCATGTGTGTTAGAGGAGGTGAGTATTCAATGGCTCCCTATTGCCATCAAGGTAAAGTCTAAACTCCTCCCTCTTCCCACAAAGCTCTGCCCTAAACCCCTCCCCCCACTTCCCTGATTCCCAACTCCCTTCACTTTCACCCTCATTCACTCTGCTCCAGCTACATGGGCTCCTCCTGCTCTTCCTCCAAGTCACCTGGTACAGTCCTGCCCCAGGGCCTTTGCACTTCCTGCTCCCTTTACCCAGAATGCTGTTCCTTTACTTTTCATCATTCAGGTCTCTGGCTCAAATGTCACCTCCTCAGAAAGGCCCTTCCGTGCATGCACTTAAGCAGTAGTCAGCCACTCCACCCTGTAATTCTCAAACACTGCATCCTATTTCTCTCTTTCTAGGTCCTGTCAGAGTTCATTTTGTTTGTGTTTTGTTTTGACATGATTGTGTTTCTTCGTGGGCTGTTCTCCTCCTTATTTGTCTCCCTCACTAGGCTGTGTAGGCACAGGGCTCCTCTTGGTGCCTGCAGAGCCTGGCACACAGTAAGTGCTCAATAAATGAACAGGCAGTGGCATAAGAAGAAGGAACAGCAGATTCATCTAAAGCCAGAAATCACTGGCCACAGCCCTGCTGGGGAATTCTAAGAGACAGGGGGTTCCACAATTCCATGATGCAGCAGCTCCTCATTCCAAGTTTTGTGGCGGCTGTGAAGTCCTAATTCCAAAACCTTTCCAGGAGGTGCCTTACCTCCCCTGGGAAGACAACAGCTCCCCTCTCTGGGCCACTAGTCCAAGCAGTGGTACCCTTTCCTCATCCTCTACTCTTTCCCAGCCTGTATCTTCTCCTGGGCCTTCTCTTGTCAAAAGGCATCCTCAAGTTCAACGGCTCCTTCTTTTTTTTTTTTTAATTAATTAATTTATTTTATTTATTGGCTGCGTTGGGTCTTTGTTGCTGCGCACGGGCTTTCTCTAGTTGCGGCGAGCAGGGGCTCCTCTTCCTTCTGGTGCGCGGGCTTCTCGTTGCGGTAGCTTCTCTTGTCTCGGAGCACGGGCTCTAGGCGCATGGGCTTCAATAGTTGAGGCATGTGGGCTCAGCAGTTGTGGCTCACAGGCTCTAGAGCACAGGCGCTGTAGTTGTGGTGCACGGGCTTAGTTGCTCCATGGCATGTGGAATCTCCCCAGACCAGGGATCAAACCCGTGTCCCCTGCATTGGCAGGTGGATTTCTTAACCACTGTGCCCCCAGGGAAGTTCCCAACGACTCCTTCTTGACCCTCATCTCGCAACTCTGCCTGAGCAGTCTTTCCTCTCCTTGCCCCCGCGCCCTCCTGACCTGCCGGCCCTCCTTCCTCTCTGAGGGCTGGTCTCTTTCCTCCACGCCTGGTCACCTGAAGGTCACCTTTGCCCACACGTCTGGTTGCCCAGGCTCTGAGCCACCATGTCCTCTTGGAGGCTTCAGGCATCACCTTCATGAAGATGACCCCAAGCTCTGGCTCCACCCCTGGTCCCTACCCTGAGACCCAGCCCTGTGGGTAGGGTCACCAACTAATCTCCCCTGGATGTCCCCCAGGCCAGTAGATGCGGCATCTTCCCCTCAGACCTGTCCCTCACCCTGTCAGGCCCCAGTCCACCTTGATCCCCCAAGACCTCATCCTGGCCTCTTCTCACCCCTTCACCAGCCATGCCACCCTGCTGTCCATCCACACAGCCCCCTACCTGCACCAGCCCTTCATCCTCTCCCATCTGGACCTTGAGCAACCTTCTTGTCACCTTCTGTTTGAGTCTGGCCCTCCCTCACTTAAAACCCTCCTATGGGGGCTTCCCTGGTGGCACAGTGGTTAAGAATCCTCCTGCCAATGCAGGGGACGCGGGTTCGATCCCTGGGCAGGGAAGATCCCACCTACTGCGGAGCAGCTAAGCCTGGGCGCCACAACGACCGAGCCTGCACTCTGGAGTCTGCGAGCTACAACTACTGAACCTGCACGCTGCAACTACTGAAGCCCACGTGCCTAGAGCCCATGCTCCGCAACAAGAGAAGCCACTGCAATAAGAAGCCTGCACACTGCAATGAAGAGTAGCTCCCACTGACCGCAACTAGAGAAACCCTGTGTGCAGCAACGAAGACCCAAGGCAGCCAATAAATAAATAAATAAATAAAATAAAAATACTTTCCTTACTAACCTTAAAACAAAACAAAACAAAACCCCTCCTATGGTCCTTGGGACAAAGTCCGAGATCTTCAGGCTAGAATCACATGCCTTGGACCACCTGTCCAGGCCAAGCTTCACTTCTCTCCACCAGTTCAAACACTCTCTGTTCTGGCCACACTAGCCAGATTACCTAATCTGTGTTCTTTTCCACCCCTGGGCCTTTGTTTATGTTGTTATCTCTTTCTGGAATTCCCTCCCCCTCTTTTTCTGCCTGGAGAAAATCTACTCCTTCAAGGCCCAACCCCAAAGGCACCTCTTCCAGGCAGCTCCTCCAAAAGGCTTCTCTCGTCCACACACACACACTGAACCCAGACTGTTTAAAGTTTGCAGATACGTGAGTCTTTATACTATAACCACCTCCTCATGGGGAGGATGCTGGGGCCCTAGTGAGGACCAGACCCAGGCCTTGCCTGGGAGGCTTCTGGGTGGACCAGAGCTGAGGACACACTGCAGGCCCACGTGATCAGTGGCAGGACAAGGGAGAGCCCAGGGGCTAAAAGACCCAGAGGAGGAACAGGAGCTCTGCCTGGTGAGTCCAGAGAAGGCTTCCTGGAGGAGGGGGCCTTTACCCATCCGTCTTTAGATCCCTCAGCCAGGCACACTCCACAGGGGAGGGTAAATACAGATTTGTGGATTGCCTGAGAAGCCACAAAACCACACACACACACACACACTCATCTCAGTGTGTGTGATCTGCCAGGAAGGAGATGATTCCCACTGAGCAGCAGACCCCCGCCCCCAGCTTTGGGCGCAGCTTTGAGAATCTGGGGAGGCTCAGCAGACAGCAGTCTGTGATCTGGGGGGACCCCCTAGGCAGCCCATTACTTGATAACTCGCTGAAATGCCACATCCGGCCAGAGCAGGAGGCAGGGAAAGGCCGGCCCGGCATGAGTTACAGCCTGGGCAGTCTAGCACAACCTTCTCATTTCACCGGGAAGGCTTTCCCCAGCTAATTCATCTGCCATCCAGGGCTTCACATCCCACCCCTATGGGTCTCAGTTTCCCCATCTGTAAAACCCAGGGAGGAGCTGCAAAATTGAGGAAAGGGGCTTAGCTTTTGATCTCTCCCCTCCCACTGTACAGAAAGACTCAGCCCCGGTTCCTGGCTGGGATTTTATGATGTGGATGTGGGGCTTTTTGTTGTGTGTGTGTTTTTTTTTTTTTTTTTTTTAAAGGAAAAAGCTGAGAAGCAGCACTGGGACCCGGGATTGCTCAGACCACCTTAAATCAGCCTCACCGCCCCAGCTACTGTGGAAATTCCTTTCTCTGCGGTGGTTGGCTGGGAGCGCCAGCCAATCCACCCGCGGCGCTCCCACATGGGCCCGTGACGTCACAATGGGCGGCGGCCAATGGGGATCCAGGAGCCGGTAACCAATGGCAGAAGGCACTGGGATTGGCTGGGCCAATCGGAAGGCGATGAAGCGCTCCCCGCGGGGTACGGAGAGGGTGGCTCCCCCTCCCCGAGGGAAGCTGAGACCTTCGTGGAGGCCTAATCCTGGCGGGGTTGGGGGTTGAGGGGGGACTCCGCCTCGGTTAGTATCCAAAATGCGGGGAAAAGCGAGCGACCCCCTAAGCCTGGCGGGTCTTCCCTTAGAAACAAGAGCCCCTCGTCCAACATACTCCCTTGCAAAAGCCCAGCAGGCCGGCTGGGCCGACCAGCGCCTTTCGCCCTATTTCACAGATGGGCAAACTGAGGTAGAGACGTTAAGTCACTCTGGACGCCCGGGGAAGGACTGACACTCTCACCCGAGGCCGGAGGCTCCCCACACGGCTCAGTTTCTGTCTTCAAGTCGGATGGAAAGGGATGGGCGCAGGTGTAGGCGAGGGGAGGGCAGTTGGTGGGCCCCGTGCCTCAGTTTCCCCGGGCGCGGGAGAGGAGAAGGGAGCACGGGTTCTCGGAAAGACTACGAGCCCCAGAAGCTCCTGCGCGGCGCCTGCCCGGGCTGTCAATCAAAGTAACGTGGGTCCCACTTCGGCCCGCGCTCCCCCGCCCGCCGCGTCTCTCCTGCCAGCTCCCGCTCCCTCCCCGCCGGCTCCGGGCCCGGCGCGGTATAATTACAGCCCATTGATCCGACCCGGGCCGGGAAAGCGGCTCCCTCGGGGAGGCCAAGCCTTTGGCTTCCGACTTCGCCAACCTCTGCCTACCGCCCCCCTAGCCGAGCTGCTGGGCCACCAGCCAGGCCTGTCCCCTCCCGCTGGCCAGGGCTCGCGGGTGACCTCTGAGCCTCGGTTCCCGCCACGGTTGGCGGTGAGCCCCCCCTCGGAAAAATTACACACAGGTTTCCTTCCACCCAGTGACTTGGGGAGACCTCCTGCGCTGTGCTAGTACCCCCCCCACACACACACCTCACGTGACCTAGAGACTCTTGAGGGCTCCTCTCTGGGCCATAGTTTTCTCACCTGTACAGTGATGGTTGCACAAGACTTATTCTTGAAACCAGTGCTTTCTGCTGGCCCCAAGCATGCAGCCAGGACTAGGCCATGCAGGAGGGGGTCCCGAGTTTGGGGAAGTGGGGGAGAGCCCCACAGAGTGGTCAGGGCTAGGAAGAAGGGAGGGACTGGGGTAGAGATGGGGGTGGGGGCAGAGCCTCAGGAGTGAGGTGCCTGCTTGGGAAGTTGGAAAGGCTTTCTGGGTGTCATGTGGGGGTGTTTAAACTGGGGTTCTGCAGAATGCATAGGAGTTGCCTGAATTGAACACTGCCTTTATATAACCCTAATCCAACATGGAAGAGGAAAGATGGGGCAACTTTAAACCCTGCCCTGGAATTGAGGAGCCTTGAGCTCTGAACCCTTGCCTTGCTGAGTGGACCTCTGAACATTCCCTGGCTGTGAAGCAGGGAGTGGACACAACCACGGGTGTAATACCCCTCTGCCTACTTTCACAAGGGTCTGTAAAGTCCCAGTAGGCTCTGATCAATGGGAGACAGAGGAAACTGCAGCCAATGGCTGGAGGCACTAGGATGGGCTGAGGGCTCCAAACTCCAGCCTCCCCCTGGGCAAGAACTGGACCAAGCTTTCAGGGGAAAAAGAAAGGGCTTTTGGGAGTCCAGGATGGACCTGGGCTCAGTGGGTATCCTCATCTGGAAAACGAAGTCGATAATAGAATCTTCAGATAAATTCAGGCCTATAAAGTACTTAAAATAATTCACAGTAAAAGCTCAGAACCAGAGAATCATTTGCACTCACTTTATGCCCCAAAGGGCCCTTATCTCCCAGCCTCACTTCACACCCCACAGCTGGGCTATGCTCTTACTCTCCACTTCTCCCACATTTTTGATCACCCGAGTGTGAATCAGATCTCATTCCTCCCTCTGCTCGAGAATCTTCCATAGCTCCCCATCATCCTCAGAATAAAATCCAAACTCCCCACCTCTGTCTACAGGATCTGACCCCCATCACTTTCGTACTCTCACCCCCTCCCTGTCTCCTTCTCACTCACTCCCCTCCAGCCACGTGGGCCTCCTTGCTGTTCCTCCAACACACCAGGCATGGTCCTGCCTCAGGGCCTTTGCACAAACTGTTGCCTTTGCCTAGACCACTGCTTGCTCAAACATCACCACCTAGGGAGACCTGGCCAGCCTGGCTGCAATAGACCCCAACGTCCCTACCTGGTCAGCTTCTATCATTTCATTTCCTTCAGAAGCCTCATCACCCTCTGAACACTTACAGTTTATTTGCTTATACACGTGTTTATGGTCTGTCCAGGCCCAACGCAATGCCCGCTCCATGTATTTGTTGGGAAGATAAAGGGAAGAGCTTAGACAGGGGCAGAGACCCCCCAGGTCACCCAACATGTGGGACAGGGCCCCAGAGCCCCTGACAACCTGCCTGGTGCTAACCCAGCCTGCAGGGGTGCCCTGCAAACTGAAGGCCTGGGTTCAGATCCTACCTTGGCTGCCGTGGTGCTGTGATTCTGTAAAACAGGGGTAATGAGAGCAATTTCTTCATCCCCTGTCATAGGCATGCAGACCTTCCCCCACATGGGCTGGAACCCACGCCCCCTGCAGTGGAAGCCAGAGTCTTAACCACTGGACCATCAGGGAAGTCCAGGCATCCCCTATTTTTAACCTCCTGCCTTCTTCTTATCAATGCATCTATCCCAGACCCCACACCACCCATGCCCCCTCCAACCCAAGCCCTGGCCTCACCCTCTGGACCCTCCCATCTGGCACCTCTGTGAGCCCTGCCTCCATCTCTCTCCTGGGGGGCTCCTTACTGGACCCCAGGCTCACCCCGGCACTGTGCAGGTGTGGGTGGGACAACTGTGGCCCAGTATGAATCTTTCTCCCCAGCTTCTGGTTTGCAGGGAGATGTTTTATCCTCTCTGGGCCTCAGTTTGTTCATCCGGAAAACGGGGCTGCCCTTCGCAATGGTACCCACGGCGGTTATTACTCTGGGCTAGCCGCTTTATTCCCTTGACCTTGTGTTGAATGCTCACAACCGCCCTGCAAAGTAGGGGATGAGAACCTGCAGTGGACCTGCAGTGGACCAGACAGAACTGCCTCCATGCTTGGAACTCCCCTGCCCCCCCCCCCCCAAGCCATCTCCGGGAGGCAGGCTCCTTCTGTGATCCGAGTCTCAGCTCAAATGTCACCTCCTCAGAGAGGCCTCCTCCCATTTCCTGGCTTAAGTAGCCCCCTGTCATCCTCTGTCTCCTGCCCCTGCTGGATTTTTCTTCCTAGCACTTGACTGTTCTCGGAAATTATCTTCTTCGTTGGTTTATTTGTCGCCTGTCTTCCCTATAACGCTGTGGGTTCCACTAGGAGCAAAAGGGGCAAAAGGACCAGGGCACCCACCACAGGGCCTGGCACACAGCAGGCGCCCAATAAATTTCGGTTTTGGGTCGTTCTGGCTTGGGAGTTGGGGGAGGGGGAGGCGGCTAGGCCCAGAGACGCCTAGGGATCTGTCCAAGGTCACACAGCGCCGCCCCCGGGGTGGGCGCTCTGCGGCGGCGGTCCTGGGGCCCCGGGGCACCCCTCCCCGCGTTTCAGGCCGAGGGGGCCACGTGCCAGGTGGTCTCCCCCTCGTCCCCCGCGCCGCCGCAGCTGGGGAACCCACCGGTAGCCGCGCGGGCCGGCCCAGCGCATCACCCAATGGGCCGGGTCAGGCCCAGCAGAGAACAGGGAGCGCGGGCACCGCCCCTCCCCCGCCCGGGATCCAGGAGGCCGAGAGGGGAGGGAGGGGAGGAAACGGAGGGGACAAAGGGGGAGGAGGCGGAGGGGCGGGGGAGGGAGGGGCGGAGGGGCGGGGAGAGGGCGGAGGGGGCGGAGGACGCGAGGGGGCGGAGGGTCAAGGGCGGGGGGGGGGGTGGCTTCCTGGCCTGGCAGGCGCCCAGCAACCGGGCCCAGGGGGCCTGGGTGGGCGGGAGAGGTTTGTGGGGGAGGCTGCGGGGGGAGCGTCGGCGAAGTCGGCTGAGAGGCAGGGAGGGCACACTGTAGGAGGGAGAGATCAAGGGGGAGGAAAGAGAGAGAGAGCGACCTTGAAGGGCAGAGAGACGGAGGGAGACAGAGACAGAGACAAAGCCAGAGAGACAGAGACCCTGAGGCCCCCGGCCGCAGAGGGGGTGTGGAGGACAGATCCTGGGAGGGACCCTCAGAGCAGGGTGCTTGGCGGTGGGGAGGGGGCCTGAAGTGCATGCAGCTCCCTGCAGCTGCTAAAGTCAGAAAACATCTAAATACCTCCCGGGGTCCTGCCTCTGTCTCCCCTCCAGCCCGGCCCCTCTGCGACCCCAGAAGATCTCGCTCATCGAGATCTGGCTATTTCCCTAGTCTGCTCAAACACCTTCCATAGCTCCCTGCGCTCAGCTCCTGCAGGGCTGGCCCAGGCCCACCCATCTCCCTGGCTCCTTTGCCATTTTCTCACTGTCTCCCTACATCTTCCCTGAACACCCCTGCAGGGTGCGGGACCCGAGTCTAAGCCGTGGGGATTCAGGAATGACTGGCGCTCATCTCAGAGTGGGGGAAAGCAGAGGACAGGGAGTATGTGTTGACCTGAGTTGTTCACAGAGATCAATGCTGTGGAGATAAAGCGAGCAGGAGTGAGGGAGTGGTGACAGCAGGGAGGGTGGTGGCTGTGGGGACAGTGTGTTCCATGCAGAGGGTCAGGTCCAGATGGGGCACCAGGCTTGGTCACCCTCAGACATGAAAGAGAGGCCGATTAGAATGAAGGCCCTGAGCAAGGGGAGGGGCCACAGCTCCGCCCACCTGCACTGAACCCAGGCTAAGATTTGGACCCCGCAGCTTGCATCTTCCAGCATCAGAATCCCGGTGGTTCCGTGGCTGTGTGCCCCTGGGCGAGTCACTTTAGGTCTCAAGCCTCAGTTTCTTTATCTGTAAAATGGTCCTTCCTTCACCAGGCATTTTCTAGAATTGATTGAGAGCCCTGAGCCAAGGCCAGAGCCTAGCAGATGTTCCGCAGATCTCCGTCGTCTATTTCTGTTATCCTTAGGATGTGCGTTGCTTTCTCGATTTTTAAAAAAATATATTTATTGATTTCTTTGGTTGTGCCAGGTCTTAGTTGCAGCAGGCAGGCTCCTTAGTTGCCACACGTGGGCTCCTTAGTTGTGACATGTGACCTCTTAGTTGCAGCATGCAAGCGGGATCTCGTTCCCTGACCAGGGATGGAAGCTGGGCCCCCTGCATTGGGAGTGTGGAGTCTTAACCACTGTGCCACCAGGGAAGTTCCCCCAATTATTTCTGGTTGTGCCTGGTGGGGCTGAGAGCTCCACCAGCCAGCCAAGGGAGGGAGACCAGCTGTGGCCCTGCCTTGTTTTGTGACTTTGACAACTTCCTGCCCTTCCTCAGGCCTCAGTTTTCCTGCCTGCACAATGGGGAGAGGGAGAGTGTGTGGTCATTCCGAGGTCCCTGATTCCACATGACTGTAGCTTCTTTGTTTCTCCTCCAAGTCCAAGTTCAAGGCACAAACACACACAGATTCTGGAAGGAGGAAGGCCGTGTCAATATTTCAGGCAGCAGATGTACCTGGGAGGCCTGGACTGTGAATGTTTCATGTGTCACATCCTAGTTCTCACTGGCCTTCAGAGGATGTTTTCCTCTCCGGGATGGGGAATCTTTTAGTCCTTGACCCTTCCTGAGCCCTGGAGGCCAAACCAGAAGGAGGAGGTGGGCCTGGCTGGGGGCTGGGGGTGGGTGCTAGGGTGCAGGAGGGGTGTGGGGACAGGGGCTGGGTAAGTCTCATGCCACTGTGGGGCCTGTGGGACTCTCCAACACTGTGGACATCATTGTATGACGGGTGGGGGGAGGGTACATCAAGGCTCTGAGAGAGTCGGGGACCCTCATACCCTCCTGCAGCACAGGTCCCTCCCTGGAAAGACCCCTAGAAAGGCGGAGGGGGCCGGGAGAGGGAACTCCCAGAAGGGCCTGGAGTCTGGGAGGGGGGCGGGGAGTCAGAAGGGAAGGGTTCACCCAGTCCTGTGCCCCAGGAGCTGGGAGCAAAGCTCTGGCTCCGCCTCTGCCTTCTCCTCCTCAGCCCCCTCCGGAGTCTATCTGCCCCTCCCTCTCGCTCCCCGCCCCCGCCCCCCCCCGCGCCCGCCCCGGCCCCGTTGCTCCTTCATTCCCTCTTATGCCTCCTCCCCATCCCCCTCCGTCCCCCTCTTGTCTTTCCTTCTCTCCCTCCTCCCTCCCGCTCTCCCTCCGTCTCTCCATCCTCTCCCCCTCCCTTCTCTCCATCCTCTCCCCCTCCCTTCTCTCCATCCTCCCTCTCCCCCTCCTCCTCCCCCCGTTCCTTCCTCCCTCCTATCCCCCTCCACCTCTGCACTCTCTCCCACCGCCCCCTCCTCCCCTTCCTCCCGCCTCATTAGGCGCGGCCGCGGCGCGGGGCCCATTAGCGGATCAATTAGCCGAGGTCGCCGGCGGCGCGGTCGTTAAGCGCGGGAGGCCGCGGCGGGGAGGGGCTCCGGAGAAGGCACCTCCGCCCGCCCCGGCTTCCCGGCCGCGATCGCGTCCCCCCAGGACCCTCTGGTCACGCGCCCCGCTGCGGACTCCTGGGCCCTCGCTATGCCCTCCGCAGCCCCCCCACGGGGGGCTTCGAGGCCCAGAGGGAGACCCCAGATCACAGATGTGTCGGCGGCTAGGCAGGACCTCTGCTTATTCAGAGAAGACCCCTTGGGGGGAGACTGTCGGCTTTGCCTCCCCTCCCCCCAACGCCCTTCATCTGCCAGCAACATCAGTAATAATAATAATAATAATATCAGTGGACGGCTGGAGAGCCCTTGCAGGCTTTCTGCTCATCCTCCGAACATCTTCCCAGAAACAGATCAGACAAGTGACTTCACTTACCTCACTCCCCAGTCCCTCCTCTGCCTTGGTCTCTAGGAACACACCTGCTGACACAGTTTGTATTTTTCTAACGCGTGTGCCTACTCCCGGCCACAGGGCAGGGACTTAAGTCTGTCCTGTTCTCGGCTGTGTCCCCAGGGCTCAGAACTGGGGCTCCATAAATGAATGAATGAAAAAAAATGAATGAATGAATGGGCGAGGCTCTGATAAAGCACTTCCCAGGGAGTCAATAATACGATCTTCACTGACAACTGTGGGTTCTGCGATAATGCCCATTTTACAGATAGGGAAAACCAAGACAGGGGCGGGGGCGGGTGGGAAGCCACTTGCTTGGATCACCCTGCTGTGAGAGGAAGAGCCAGGATCTAAGCCCATGCTGGAGACCCCATGCCCGGAACCATCATGCAACTTATTAATTACAACCGCTGTTCCCTTCCAGGGAGGGGGTGCCACAGAACCTTGCTTGGGAGGGAGGGTCGGGGTGGCCTTCAGAAAAACGACTTCTGGGAGTCTTGGGGGATTAGAACACTGTGGGGGGGGGGTGTCGGTGGAGAGAACACTGTTCCAGGCAGAGGGAACAGCGTGTGCAAAGGCCACTAGGCAAGAAACAGCAAGATGTTTCAACCTGGCTGCTGCCTGCTGAGGAGGACTGATTGGTGGGGTAGGTAGCAGGCCCTAGGGGTCTCCTGGGCCTAGAATTTATTCCAAGGGCCATGGAGGCCACAGATAATCTATTATTTAAATCATGTTTAAAACCTGTGAAATAGAACATGCAGAAGAGGGCCAAGATGATACGTGAACAATCGGTGAATTATCACAAAGTGAATACACTCATGTAATCAGCTCCCAAGTTACCATCACCCGGAGAAGTCCCCTTCGGTAATTCCATGGCATGTAATACTATAGGTCACTTGGGCCTATTTTTGTTCTTTTCTTTAAAAAAATTTTTATTTCTTTATTTGGCTGTGTTGGGTCTTCTTTGCTGTAAGCAGGCTTTCTCTAGTTGCAGCGAGGAGGGGGGGTAGCTACTCTTCGTTGCGGTGTGTAGGCTTCTCAGTGCGGTGGCTTCTCTTGTTGCAGCGCATGGGCTCAGTAGTTGTGGCTCACAGGCTCTAGAGCGCAGGCTCAGTAGTTGTGGCACATGGGCTTAGTTGCTTCGCAGCATGTGGGATCTTCCTGGACCAGGGCTGGAACCCATGTCCCCTGTACTGGCAGGCAGATTCTTAACCACTGCACCATCAGGGGAGTGCCTTGTTTTTGTTCTTTGTATAAGTGGAATCACACAGTATTGACTTTTTTGTACCTGGCTTCTTCTTCAGTGTTCTGTGTGCAAGATGTAAGGCGTCGGGTGTGGTGGTTTCTGGTTCTCTTTCTGGCTGTGTAGTATTCCA
The DNA here is from genome assembly GCF_030028045.1 of Hippopotamus amphibius kiboko. Taxonomy (NCBI): domain Eukaryota; kingdom Metazoa; phylum Chordata; class Mammalia; order Artiodactyla; family Hippopotamidae; genus Hippopotamus; species Hippopotamus amphibius. The sequence continues at coordinate 2,256,103 of NC_080200.1, forward strand.
CGGGCTGCTCATGTCACAACTCACCCTTCTGCTGCTTGATGGACAGCTGGTAGTTTCCAGTTTGGAGCGATGATGACTAACTACAGCTGCTCTAAACATTCTTGTGGCATGTGTGTTGGGTGGATCCAGCCTTGGAATCCCGGAATCACTGGCTGCTAAGCCTTTTGACGGTGGAGGTAACAATTTAGACTCCCCGAGGGACAGAGATGAGTCCTGGTTTTCAACACAAGGATTTATGTTAAACAGGGAGTGACCCCAACCCAGAGGTGTTTTTGGAGGTGACCTGGCTGCACGAGGGGAGAGGTGGGGCCCGGCTGGTGGGTCCCCCCATCCCCTCTCTGCCTCTTCTCTCCGTAGGGACAGGAGACATTTTCCCTGAGGCTGGCCATCCATCATCACCCCTTCCTCTCTCCCTCCTTCCCTTCCTGTGCCCTCTGCCCCCATGGGAACCCAATGGATTGGGCCGACAGGTGAGAATTCCTTGGACCCCTCATGCTCCCAGCTCCTTGAGGGTGGGATTTCTATGCCATAAAACCCTTGCGAAGACCTTGCAAAGTCCAGACGACTGCCCCCACTCTCCACCTCCCTCCCCGCCACCAGCCGCATATCCTGGGTGGAGAGCTTGAAGTTCTCTTAATTTTTTAAAAATTATTTTTTTTTAATTTTTTGGCCGCATCACATGGCATGTGAGATCTTAGCTCCTCAACCAGGGATCGAACCCGCACCTCCTGCATTGAAAGCAGTCTTAACCACTAGACAGCCACGGAAGTCCCTTTCGTGCCACGGGTACTGGGAGTCACCGTTCCTTCAGGCTCCCTTTCCCCAGGTGTCCGGCTTGGATGCAGGGGGGTGAGGACGGGCTCCAAGTAGTCCTTGGAGACTTGAGGTGCAGCTGGGGGGCTGTTTTCTCTGACTTGGAAAAAAGGTCTGTGTGTACAGTGTCTCAACTTCTGGCTCTTAAGGGTAAAGAATGTCATTTAGGAGCTCTCTGGTCTGGGGCTCAGAAACCAGCTCCACCACTTACTAGCTCAGCAACCCCTTAGCTTTTCTGAGTCCCTTTGCCTACCTGTCAAAACAGCTGGCTAGACCTCAAGCACCTAGGCTGTGCTGTGTGACCTAGCTGAGCCTCTCTGGGCCAGGCACCAAGTTCGGGAGCTAGACTGTGTTAACAAGTTGGACTCATGTAGGACTCTCAATATCCAGTCCTGTAACAGGGGAGGGGGGCTCAGACTTGAAGGAAGCCCTCTCCTCCCCCGGGGAAGGGGGGCACCTCAGACAGCCCGCAACACAGAGGCAGGGACACGGCAACCAACCTTCTCACATCTTTATTTGAAAGGCACAGCTAAGCCCACCCTCGATACAGCATTTCCACTTCTCTCCGCAGAGATCAAACGACTGAACACAAGAAAAGCTGACAGTCTAAAAGGCTATATACAGACACAGGTGTGGGTGTTGCTTTTTTTTTTAAAACATTTTTCTGTCTTTTTCTTTTTTTTAATCATCCCTTTTCTTAAAAGACGAGCTAGTATACTGGAAAAAGGGAAAAAAATAAAAAATAAAAACCAAGACAACTTGAGTACCCTCATCTTTATTCGGGAAGGGGAGAAAGGGAATTCTGAGTCACCCGCTCCACTCTGTGCCCCGGGCTAAGCTCGCTCTCCCGGGCCCCTCTTCCTTTCATAGGGGAGGGGACAGGACCAGGTAGGCGTGGGCGTGGGGAACTAGCGGTGGGTGTGTGGGTGGGGGAGACGCCAGGCGCCCAGGGCGGGGGAGGAGGGGCAGCTAGCATTGTGTTTGCATGCGGTGCCAGGGTGCGAGGTGCCAGGGTGCCCCGGGGTGGGGGTGGGGGACCCGGCGGGCAGACTGTCCATTACACATGTGCGAATCAGGGAAGTGCGGGGGGGGGGGGGGGGGTGTTGGACCTCTTGAGGTTTTGCTCCCTTCGGACCTGGCCTCCCACGTGCGCCTCCAGGCCTCAGCTTGCCTCATCTGCGGTAGGAGCGGGTATGGACCCCTTCAGGCTGCAGGGGAGGAGCAGGGAGGCCGGGAGGCGGGGGTCGGAGCCAAGCCAGGGGGTGGCACACAAGCGGGGGCGAGGGCCCCGGCAGGCGGCTCCCATACATAGACCAGAGTTGAGCCAATCCCGAGCTATGCTGTGTCTCAAGCTGAATCTTCCTCTCTCTCTCCGTGTCTGTCTCCACGGTGTCCCCCCCCCCAACCCCCCCATCCCAGCCGCCCACTAATCTGACTTCTCGCCGTCGTCCTCCTGGTGGGTGTCGCCGTCATGCCCGTTCTTGTCCTCCTTGGAGAGGTGGGCCTGGGAGCCCAGCGCAGACAGCGAGAGGAGGCCGGTGCCCGCGCTGACGGCCGGCAGCGAAGGGGGCTGCAGCCCCACAGGCAGCGGGGTCAGAGGCAGGGCCAGAGCCTGCAGCTGCGACAGCTGGTGGGCTTGAAGCTGCTGCTGCAGGGCAGACGGAGGGCAGCGCGTTAGCCCCCCTGGGCCCACCTGTCCCCCGACTCCCCCTCCCACCACCACCCCCGGACCCCAGACATACTCGGATGATGGAGTTCAGCTCAGGAGCGGTGACCTGCTTAGCCCTCTCAATGGCTCCCAAGACCTGCTGCTGGTGCTGGAAGGGGGTGGGGTGGAGAGAAATCAGCTGCGTTGCCCCCGTCTTGCTGGGGTTTGTGGCTCAGAGCCCAGCAGCAGCCCCGCTCCCATCTGGGCTGTTAGAGCCCTCCCTCTCCAGGGCTTCCCACCCCTCCCGAAATGCTCCCTCTCTCGGGCTGATTCCTTTCACTTGGCCTCAGTCTCTTCATCCGGAACATGGGATACACAGACATGCACAGAAGACTCAAAGGGCTTGGTACCAGAATCTTAGGGAAAAGCCTTTGGGTGAGTCTGAGAAATCCTGGACCAGGACCAGTGCCACGTGCAGAGAAGTAAAAGTGCAGTGCACAACCTGACCACCCGTACAGGGAAGTCCTGGTTCTAAGAGCTCAGACCAGGAATGCTAATCCAAGAGAACTGAGATCTGCTAACCCAAGCTCCTCTTCCTCCACAGCCCAGGAAGGCCCAGTGAATTCTGTGCAGGGCTGGCGTATAAGTCTAAGTTCAGGGCAATTCCCCACCCCTCACCCCAGCCCTCCCTGAAAGTCTGTCTCTCCAGCCATCAGATGCTAGAATCTGCCAAGCTCCTTTTTCGCCTTGGCTACCAGAGAGTCCCTATTACAAGGCTAGGTCTTCAGGGTCCTAAGAATCCCCTTCTCTGGCGCTTTCATGGTGTCCTCCAGGAACTGTCCCTGGGCATCACCTGAGGGACCCCAAGATACAGGCAGGGGTTAAAGAGAAAATAATGAATTATCAGCAGTAAATCTGGCAGAGAACAGATGGGCCTTACATGACCCAGACGTGTGTGTTTGTGTGTGTACAGAGTGGGCCTCAGGCCAAGAGTCTCAGAACCCCAGGAAAGAGTAGAGGTAGAGCTGGGTACCTGGTTCCTGTGTGTCCGTGTGCATCTTAGCGTGTCCATGTACATCTGTGGGTGTCTGAGTGCCGTGTGTGTGTGTGTGTGTGTGTGTGGTGTCTGTGCACATCTGTGTCTGTTTGTACGTCTGCCTGTGTGCTGAGTACCTCTGCATACACACGGCGGCCGGCAGGGCCCCGCAGATGAATCTCAGGGTGAAAGGCGGAAGCAAAACAGGGAAACAAATTTCTTAGTGCAGTCGTTGGACTGGCTGACATTTTTACTGTGCAGTGACTCACTTGGGCTGGGAATTCCACAGCAGGGCGAGGCCCCTCCCTCCGCCGCCCTGCACCCCTGGGGTTTCTGCAGCCTGGGGACTCTTCTACACAGACTGGCTGATGGCTGGGAGGTCCAGAGGGGGAAGGCATGTGCCCTGGGGCACAGAGCACGCTGCAGCCCCAGAAGGCTGCAGTGGGGAGGGCCTGGGGAAAGCGCACAGTCTATCCACCGCCTCCTCCCCGCAGCCCCGGGGGGCTCTGCTCACCTCTTGGGAAAGGTAGGGCAGGACCTGGGCACATATCCCGTTCAGCCTCTTGACGATTTCAGCCTAGAACACACAGACGCTGCAGCCCTGGGCGGCAGCCGGGGCAGGTACAGACCAGCCCCGGGAGGCCCGGGGGTTCTGTCTAATCTAAGAGGAGGCCGGCTTGGCCCAGGGTCAGATCAGCTCATTGGGCCCACGGGCACCCGATGGGCGGCAAAGGCGGCCTCTGAGGCTGGCTCTCTGCCCTGCAGCCAAGAGAGCAGGACAGAGGGAATGCAGGCCAGCCACTTGGGGTCTGGGTGGCCCTGGGAAGATGATGCCCAGTGCCTGATGGGTAGAGACTGCTCCATGGGAGGGAGGGAGAAAAGGGAGGGGCAGCTGGCATCAGTATTCTATACCAGGGACTGGCCTCATGAGATTGGCCTCATCAGCGTACAGATGGCAAAAGCAAGGCCGGAGAGCGAGAGGCAACCTGGGGGTCCCAGGGCGTCACCCTCCCCCCATCCCCCGCCCCAGTCACAAAGGGGAGACGGGTGGGGGGGGGGGCAGGTCCCAAGAAAGTCTCTGCCCCTCCCTCTCAGGGAGAGAAACCTCCCAGGGAGGCCTGAGAAAGAACAGAAGTGGGGGCTTCAGAGGTAACAGGACACCAGAGTGGACTTGGACTTGGCGCTCCGCCAAGGGGCAGGCAGGGGCAGGCAGGCTCCTACCTGCCTGGGGGGGGGGGTGGCATGGGGCAGAGGAGGGGGGGGAAGGGGGCGTACCTGCTTGTGCATCTCAATGTTCAAGCCGTAGGACATCTCATAGTACTGCATGGGGGGGGAGGAGACAGAGAGAGATGGGGGCGGGTGAAGGATGGGGGCTCCAGAGACAAAGAGATGGGGGGCGTGACAGAGAGAGAGAGACAAAGAGGGGGAGAAGGAGAGAAATGGAGAGAGGGGGAGGGGAGGGGAGGCGGGAGATAGGGAAGCAGGGTATGGGGGGTGGGGAAGACACCCACACCAGGAGCTGAGCCCAGGTGCCTGGTGGGGCTGCTGGGGAAGCCGGGGGGAGCTTTCCGGGCCCCAGCGGCAGCGTGGGTGTCCTGGTTTCTGGAATAATGATCACACCCCACCTCCAACACACACACACACACAGACACTCTCACACACACACACACACATTCTCACAAACACACACATTCTGTCTCTCTCTCTCCAGGCTCCTAATCTTTTATCTTTATGTGTCTTGTCTGCGGGTGGCCCTGGACTCCAGGGAAGTTTGCTTTCCTGGGTATAAATAATCGAGGATAAACAAATCCTGCTGGGTCTGGCTCAGGGGCCAGCGGCCTCCCTCCTCTTGCCCCAGATCTGACCCTGCCCCCTCCCCTGCTAAACCCTCCCATGGCTCCCCCCCGCCGCCCCCCTGGGGGCGGGGTGGGAGCCAAGTTGGTTCCCAGGCTTTGGTGTGGTCTCCCCCATCGCTGCCCAGCAAGCTCCTACTCATTCTTCAAGACCCCAGCTGCAATGCCCCATCCTCCACGCAGCCTTTCTCAAACCAGGAGCAACCCCTCCTGGAGTGCCCCAGTCCTGGATCCCTCTCTCTGCCCCAGCCCTATCCATCCCTCTGAGGCCAGAGGTTCAGTGCCTGGCTCTGCCTGCCCCACAGCCTGGGAGACGTAGGCTCTGGGCTGGACCAAGGCAGGGGGTTTTGATGCAGAAATCACCACCTGGTGGGTAGGAAACTGAGCAAGGGATTCTGGCGGTGTGCACAGGGCAGGGTCTCCAATGTCAGGCCCAAGCGTGTAGTACCACCTCTCTCCCTCCCACCCACCTGCGAGAGTCCTCCTCCTAAGCTTGGGTGAGGAGGGGTTAAGCCTGGGATGTCCAGGCCCTGGGGGAGGGAAGGGATCCGGCTGCTCCCCCACATCAGATCCTGGCTTTCACAGCCACTGGTTCCTTTGCTGCCAAGGACAGCCGGGGGACCTGGCAGGCCCAGGCTGCAACCCGGTGGTTTGGCACCTCGGCCACTGCCTGGGCCGGCAGCCAGGCCAGCAAGACGGACTTAGCCCGGCCCAGGGGCTGGTTGAATGGAGAGCCGACCCTGACTCCTCGCACATCCCAGAGGCGGCGGCCAGGGTTCGGGCGGCAGCTGCCGGTGCTGGAGGGCAGTCTGGGGTCCCCCATCCCTGCTCACTGGACCCCGGAGCTAGCTTACCATCACGTAATGACGCTGCATCTCCGACTTCTCACTGGCCAGCTTGTCACATTCGAGTTTCAGACTGAAGAAGAACAAGGGGAGGGGCGGGGCATGAGCTGAGGTTCCCTCCCCACCACCGTGCAGGGAAGCCCCAAACTTTGGTGGGGGACAGACAGAAGGTGGGGCGGGGGAGCCTCAGGTACCCTAGCTAGAGAATGGGGATTATGAAATCAACCTTGCAGATCTCAGGGCAGAGAAAACAACTATAAAAATAACAAAAGTCAGAGCAAATGCCCTGACTATAGATCAGAGAGGGATTCAAAGAAACTTTTACCTATCCTGAAACCCAAAGAGGTCAGGGCTGTTAACGTCACTCTCCTTTTATAGATGATGCAATGGACGCCCAGAGAGGCTGAGAACAGGCTCAAGGTCACACAGCCAGGGAGCTGGCTTCAGAGGCCACACTCTCAACCACTGCAGAAAACTCTCCAGCAAAGGAGGAAGGAACAGACACTGCTGAGAGGCTGTGAGGGCTGGAGCTGGCTGGTAGGGCTTGGGATTAGATTTACCAAGGAATCTGCATAGGAACCCTCTGTGGGCCCTGATTTCCCCGGGGGGGGGGGGGGGTATAAATTTCCAACATTGGGTAATAGAGATGGTGACCCCGCCTCTCCTAGGCTCCCCCAGCAAGGGGGATGAGCTTTGGGCATTTCTCAAAGGCTCCCCATGAGGGTGTCAGGGTGACAGGTCAAGAGCTGAAAGCACAAACTCAAGCCAGACAGACTGGGTCCAAAGTTCAGCCCTGCTATTTTCATGCTGTGTGACTCTGGGCAAACCCCTCTACCTCTCTGGGCCTTGGTCTCTGAGTCTGTTGAGTTCCAACCTCCCAGGGTGGGGTGGTGAGGATGAAATGCATGAATGAGGACCAGACACACTCTTAATGCTGCCATTCGGTTAGTACCCAATAAATACTGAGTTGATCTTGTAGTCACCCCAGGAGACTGGAGTTTCACTCTGCCAGATTAACCACGACTTTTATACCCCAGTTTGCAGGACAGCCACAGTCGGTTTCTCCAATTTTCTTTAAAAACGTGCATGTGTTACCACCGTTGAACACAAAACCAGGCAATTTCATTCCCAACTTGGCATATCTGGCCCTTCCCGAGGGACTGGTGGATACCGTGCGAGCCCTCAACATGGTAGGACCCCTCAGTGTGTAGCAGGAAGCCCAGGCCCAGCAGATGGAGACTCCAAAGCTCGGAGACGGGGGTCTGGCCTACTCAAGGTCACAGTGCTGTGGCAGCAACCTAACCCTCAGTCTCTGGAATCGCATCAGCCCCAGAGCGCACTGTGATGTGGGCACGGTCCAGGCAGGGAGGTGGGGACCCCTGGAGAGGCTCAGAAAGGTCGGGCCTGCCAGGCAAAGCCCCTAAACCCTCCACATCACGGGACCAGAACAAAGTTCCTAGGCCTGCCCTTCAACCATTTGTGCCTCAGTTTCCTCATCTTCGAAATGGGTCAATGACAGGACAGCAGGGAAGATTACACAGAAGGATGTATGTTCAATCTTTAGCAAATGGGGAAAATGAGAAGTACCCCCAAAGAAGAAATATATCACTGTCCCCAATTTTTTCTTGGAGAAAACCTGGGATACTTCAAAGGATACTTTTGTGCGGGTAACCTGAGGTCCACAGAGGGCCCAAGACCCCACTGGTATTCGTGGCCGTGGACCCTCCTCTGATTCCCAGACAAAGCTTCCCTCCGTAGCAGAGCCTTGAGAATCTGCATTCTTCAACCCAGAGAATGGATACAAATCTCAGTTCTGCCACTTCCTTGCTGTGCAACCCCAGGAAATCCCTATCTTCTCTGGGCTTAAGTTTCTCTAAGTGTAAAATGAAGAAAATAATGGTTCCTTTTTCTTTGCGTCTGGCACATGGCAAGCCCTTTAGAAATATTAGATTCAATTCTGGAGGGAGAATCGCCTTTCTGCTGGGTGGTAAGAATCCTTCCTCCAAAACTAGGCAGAGAGAGATATACCAGGCTACAGGTTTTTATTTTGGGGGGGGGGGGTAGGGAAGGTAGAGGGCCCATCCCTAACTCCAGCTGTTGGGAGGTCTTTTACCCAAAGCAGATGGGGGGGTGGGGTTTGAAACCAAACAGCTGAGTCTTTGGGCAAAAATTACTGACATTTTTGTGCCTCAGTTTTCTCATCTATGAAATGGGACCCTCTTGAGGACTGAATGAACTTCACATCCGCAAACTGCTGAAGACAGTGCCTGCCAGGTAAGACATTCAACGGCCTCTATTTTTCCGGAGTCTATGTATATAGCAGGGCCACCAGCTCCCCTCCAGGCCTGTCTTGCCATCTGAGCAGGGGGCTCCAGCTTCTCTGGGGGCAGGGACCACCAGCCCCCAGCTCACCTGTGGTACTGAGCCTGCAGCAGCTGAAACTCATCTTTGATGCGGTCGCAGGAGTCCGAGGTGGTGAATTTCAGTTGCTGGGGGAGGTGCGACGAGCCCTGTGGGGAGGGGGTGGCCCGGGTCAGGACCAGGCGGGGCACCACCCACCTCTGTCCCCAGCGGCCCGGAGGCAGCGGCGCAGCTGCAGCGCCCCCCCCCCCCCCCACTTCCCGGGCCCGTGTTTACAGCCCCTAGCGCGGCCCCCGCCCTCGCTTCCTGCCCCCGCCTCTCCCCCGCGAAGCCAAGGGGGTGGGTGCGCCCGGAGCCGCGCGTCCCCCGCCACCCCCAGGCTGCGGGGGTGCAGGCCCGCCCTTGGTGGGGGGCAGGGTGCGCCCTCTACCGCGCCTCCAAAGCGCCGGGAGGGGTGCCCGTCTGAGCGCCCCAACTGCCGCTGGGAGGGGGCAGGACGCGTCCTGGAGAGTCCCTCTCCCCAAGCCGGGAGGGGGGAGGACATGAGGCTTCCTTGCAAAGTCCCCTCGAGGGAGGGGCCTCTCTCAGCGCCCGAAATCTTCCGGGGGGGGCCCCGCACCCCAGATTCCTAGCACCCTTCCTCCAGGCCGCGCTCTTCCGGGAGGGGTGCGCCTCCGGTCTCCCCCCACTCCCAGGCCCCGAAAGCAGCGTTGGAGGTGCCTGGTGGGGCTCCCGGGGCGCCCCAGGCCCGAGGCCAAGGCCGCCGAGGCCCAGCCTGGCTTGATGCGGGGGGGGGGGGGGGGGGGGGGAGGGAATCTGAGCTGGGAGCTGGAGGAGACCTGGCTTGAGAGCTAGGGGGGTGCTCTGGGCCCGGAAGCTGGGAGGGGGACCGGGAGCTACGGGGGATGGGAGGGAGCCCGGGAGCTGGCGGCGGTGTGGGGGGGTGGGGGTGGGGAGCGGCACTGGGCCCAGGGCTGGAGGGGACTGGGCCCAGGAGTTGGGGGGGGGAGACGCCGAGCTGGGATCTGGAGCCGGGGCGCGGGGGCTTGGACCTGGAGGGGTGCGCAGGGCCCGAACCTGGGGGAGGGGATGGTCCGGCTGGAAACTGGGGGGGACGCAGGGCCCGGAGCGGGGCGGGGTGGGGGGGGGGGGGCGCCGGGCCGGCGGGCCCCGCTTACCGAATGCCTGCTTTGTGGAAACATCATGTCAGTCGCGGCGGGGGGCGCGGGCTGCGCCCCGGCTGTGCGCCCCGGCTCGGGCTGCTCGGGGCGCCGGGCGGCCGCGCCTTTGTCCCGGCGCCGATCGGCAGCTCCCGGGGCCGCCGCCGCCGCCGCCTCCCGCGCCCGGCCTCGCCCGCTTCCTGCGCCCCCTCCCCGCGCGCCCGGCCCCGGCGCGCCCCGGGCCCCGCTTCCTGCGCGCCCGGCGCCCCTCCCCGCCCCTCCCCGCCGCCCGCCTCCCCGCACGCCCGGCCGCCGCTCCTATTGTCTAATGGCGGCGACGCCGGCAGTGGCCGCGGCCTCGGCTGCGCGGAGGCTCCGGCTCCACCTGCTGCCGCCGCCGCCGCCGCTTCCCGGGCCCCGTGCGCGCCGCCGAGGGGGGGGGCGCGCGCCCGGGGAGGCCCGCCGATCCCCACCCATCCGCCTCCCCCGGGCCCGCCGGCCGGCCGGCGCCGTGACCTTGGGCCCGGCGCGCCGCGGCCCCTCCCGGCCGGGGGGCCCCCCGCCGCCGCCCGGGCCTCGGTTTCCCCCTGTGCCCGAGCCGGGGGGCCCGGCTGCCCCCATCGAAACCGCCGGCGCAGGCATGGCGCGACCCGGACGCGTGCCAGGGACGTGCTCTGTCACCTTGGCTCACGGGCTGCTCCCTGAGCCTCGGTTTCCTCTTCTGTAGGAAGGAGGTGGGGATACCGCCGACCCCCTGGGAGATGGAGCGCCAACTTTGTGCCAGGCCCCGCTCCAGGACGTGGGGGTGGGAGGGGGTACACAGTCCCGACTTTGGTGGAGATGATAGGAGACGGACAGACACATGAACCGAGGCCCTGGCAGGTCAGAACAGCCATGGAGAAGATAAAACAGGAAGGTTAAACTCGCCGGGAAGGTGCTGTTTTAAACAGAGGGAGGTCAGAGAGGGCCTGCTTGGCCTCTAAGGGGACCCGAAGGTGAGAGAAGGAGCCGGTAGGTTATGGGCTTGGTGGCTTATGCAAGAAGGCAGAAACAGCCAGTGCAAAGGCCCTGAGGCAGCCCCGTGCCTGGCACGGGGTGGGGGTGGGGGTGCTTGGGAGGAAGTGGGGGCAGGGCTTCCTGCATTCACGCGGGGGCCCTGCTCTCAGAAGGGCCCGTGCTTGAGTCGTTGTGATCTGGAAATTCCTAATAATTTTTGCACACGCGTTCTCACAGTTTTGTTTTGCATCAGGCCCTGCAAATTCAGTAGCTGGTGGTGGAGCTGGACAGATGGTGCAGGGCCTTGGGGGCTGTGGGAAAGGACTTGGGCTTTTACTGTGAGTGAGGTCTGAGCCGTGGAGGGCTGTGGGCAGAGGAGGGACAGGACTGACTCAGGCCTTGGAGGAAGCTCTTGAAATAATGCACGTGCACCCCCAGCAAGGGCTAAATACGCAGGCGTTCTTAACCATTACCGTCACCTATGCACCTTGCCTCCTGCATGAGTTTAACTTCTTTGGGCCTTGTGTTTTCCCATCTGTAAAATGGAGTTAGGACTCTGGTCACTGTTCCTGGGCAGATGAGGGGTTGGAACAAAGTTGAGATGAATAAGGAAAATTGAAGTCCCTCCCACCCAAAAAGCCCTTCAAAATGAAACAGTACTGTAACACCATATTTTTTAGGTTTGTTTGGTTTTTGGCAGGGGGAGCTGCATGCGTGGCTTATGGGATCTCAGTTCCCCCACCAGACACTGAACCCGGGCCATAGCAGTGAAAGCCCTGAACACCGTATTTTTTTGAATAAAAATTAATGCCAAAAATTCACCATGAGCAAGACAGAATCTGGGAGTTCGCTGGCGGTCCAGTGGTTAAGATGCCGCCGCACTTCCACCGCAGGGGGCTCGGGTTCGATCCCTGGTCAGGGAACAAAGGTCTCACATACTGCACGGCCTAAATAAATAAAGACGGCATCCAATGGGGCCGGAGATGAGGTGGGAAAATGCAGGGTCTCCCCTGGTCCTGATGCCCTAAGAGAAAAGGGACAAACTTTTAGAAAGTTGACTATTCCTGGGGACTTCCCTGGTGGCCCAGTGGTTAGGACTCATTGCGTCCACTGCTGGGGACGCGGTTTGGATCCCTGGTCGGGGAACTGAGATCACACAAACTGTGCAGAGCTGCCCCCGCCCCCCCCAAAATGTTATAGAAAGTTGACTATTAGTAGTGATTCTGAAATATGCAGACCTCAAATCATATTGGGTCCCTGATCAGAACGGGCTACAGATTTCTCAGGGCCAGGGCAAAATGAAAACGCAGGGCCTCAGGTTCAGAAAGGATCAGGAGTTTCAGGATGCTGATGACACAGCCTTAAACTAAGCGTGGGGCCCTTCCTTCAAGTGTGGGGCCCTTCCTTCAAGTGCGGGGTACTGTAGGCCTGCATGCCTCACAGGCCCAAGAAACCAGCCCTGCTCCCAATCCTCCCCTCCCCCACATGAGGACCAGACACCTGCATCTAGGCAGGCAGCTCCCAGTATTACGCGCTAGCTGACCATCTTAGGAGACCCCAGGCTTGGGGGTGGGCAGAGCTGGAAGTATGACCCACACTGTGAATATACCAACCCACTTGGTCACGCTTTTATTGATTGATTCTTTTATTTTTATTTTTTTTATTTAGTAAATTTCTTTGGCCATGTCAGGCAGCGTGCAGGTCCCAGACCAGGGCTGGAACCTGCACCCTCAGTGGTAGAAGCACAGAATTAACCCCTGGACTGCCAGAGGAGCCCTCCTATTCATTTTTTTTTTCTTTTTTAAGAACTTTTATGGAGTTATAATTGACATACAATAAACTGCATATATTTAAAGTGTACAATTTGATATTTTTTCTTATTAGTGATGTATATACGGCAATCCCAATCTCCCAATTCATCCCCCCCACCCCCGCCTTCCCCCCCCGTATTCATTTATTTTTAAATTTTTATTGGACTATAGCTGATTTACACTGTTGTGTTACTTTCAGGTGTACAGCAAAGTGAATCAGTTATACATATACATATACCCACTCTCTTTTTTTAGGTTCTTTTCCCATATAGGCCATTATAGAGTATTGAGTAGAGTTCCCTGTGCTACACAGTAGGTCCATATTAGTGATCTATTTTAGATATAGTGGTGTGTATTTGTCAATCCCAATCTCCCAATTTATCCCTCCCCCTCCCATCCCCTGGTAACCATAAGTTTGTTTTCTGCATCTGTGACTCTACTTCTGTTTTGTAGATAAGTTCATTTGTACCCTTTTTTAAGATTCCACATATAAGTGATGTCGTATGATATTTGTCTTTCTCTGACTGACTTCACTCAGTGTGACGATCTCTAGGTCCATCCATGTTGCTGTAAGTGGCATTATTTTGTTCCTTTTATGGCTGAGTAATATTCCACTGTATATGTGTGCCACATCTTCTTTATCCGTTCCTCCGTTGATGGACATTTAGGTGGCTTCCTTGTCCTGGCTATTGTAAATAGTGCTGCTATGAACACTGGGATGCATGTATCTTTTTGAATTATCATTTTTCTCCAGGTATATGCCTAGGAGTGGGATTGCTGGGATTGTTGGGTCCTATGGTAGTTCTATTTTTAGGTTTCTTTTTTTCTTTGGCTGTGTTGGGTCTTTGTTGCTGTGCAAGGGCTTTCTCTAGTTGTGGCAAGCGGGGGCTGCTCTGTTGCAGTGCACGGGCTTCTCAGTGTGGTGGTTTCTCTTGCTGTGGAGCACGGGCTCTAGAGCGCAGGCTCAGTAGTTGTAGCGCACGGGCACGTGGGCTCAGTTGTTTCGAGGCGTATGGGATCTTCCTGGCCCAGGGCTCGAACCCGTGTCCCCTGTGTTGGCAGGCGGATTCTTAACCATTACACCACTAGGTGTAATTACACCCCTAGTTTTAGTTTTTTAAGGAATTTCTATACCGTTCTCCATAGTGGCTGCACCAATTTACATTCCCACCAACAGCGTAGGAGGGTTCCCTTTCCTCCACCCCCTCCCACCTGTTTAAGTTTTTACCACGCCCCAGTCTCTGCTTTAGCATTTTAACCCTGGGTACTGCCATTACGCCCATTTGAAAGATGGGGAGATTAAGGCACCGAGAAGTTAAGAGACTTCGCCAAAATCACAGAGCTGGTGGGTGGCAGCGCTATGCACTCCTGCCCCTCCAGGTGGGGCATGAAGGCAAGTCATGGTGGGAACACTGGCTGGAGAGGGCCAGGACCCCCGACGATGCAGGACCCAGTGTTCTGGACTGAGGAGTTGGGCTTGTACCTGGAGGGCACTGGGAAGCCATGGGAGAGTTTAGAGCAGGGTTTGTCGGTTTGCGCTCTCAACATTCTGGCCCACATCATTCTTGGGGTGGGGGCGCAGGGGCTGTCCTGGGCGCTGTGGGGTGTTGCGTAGCATCCCTAGCCCCCACCCACTCGATCCCAGAAGTACCCCCAGTCCCAAGTGTCCCTTGGGGGCAACGTCGCCCCTAGCTGAGACGCCCTGGCTTAGAACAGCGGAGAGAGACCACCAGGGTGGGTGGTGGAAGATGCTTGCTGGTAGTGGGAATGGATGCAGGCGAAGCGGGAGGCCAGGAGACCAGGGGAGGGAGTGGGTGGAAAGGGGGGGTTGGGGGGCCCCAATGCCCAGACTAAGGTTCAGGAGAGGCGCAGGTTGGGCCGGGCCTGCTGTGTGGAGATGTGGGTACAAAGAACAGAATGCCAGCAAGTTGGGGAAGGGCAGGACGGAAGGCTGCAGCTCAGGAAGGAAGGGTCTTCATCGTACAATTAATTTGGGGGAAACGGGGGCTTTCGAAGGTCTTCCTGTCTGAGAAGATGCCATCCCGCAGCCCTCAGCGCCTGCCCATCCCCAGCTCCTCGGGTCCATGTCCTCATCTTTCCTCTCCCTGGGGTTCTCAGGGCCACATCTGGGGCCAAGTTGGGGCGGGGACCTGTCTCATGTATCCAGCAGCCTGAGACCAGCCGCGCGGCCTGCTTACAAATGAGCGCTGGGCCCCGCGGCCTCCGGGGCAGAGCCTGGCGCTGGCTGGCGCGTGATGGATGGGGCCACAGGGCCATTAATCAGAGGCGGGGAGGAAACAGGTGGCCGCCGCAAGGGCCCCGGGGACCTCCCTGTGATAGGCCTGGTGAGGCTGGGGCCTCAGCTGTCCGGGCCTGGGTTTGAGCCCCTGGCTGCCTTAACCCGGCTAGGTGACCCCGGGGCAGTGTGCATTTACTGCTCTGGACCCTAGTTCCCTGCCACCCCTCCCCCCACCCCCTTCCCCCCTCCCCCCCGCCCCCCCCCCCGCAGTGGAGCTGTTATTCATCCATTCCCCCAGTAAACATTTATCGCACTCACTGTGTGCCAGGCATGGTTCTAAGTGGCGGTTTACAACATTGATTAAGGAGGACAAAAATCCTTCCCCTGCAGAGCAGACAGGCTTTAAAAACTTGACTCAGGGGACTTCCCTGGTGGCGCAGTGATTAAGAATCCACCTGCCAGTGCAGGGGACACGGGTTCAGTCCCTGCTCCAGGAAAATCTCACATGCCGCAGAGCAATTAATGGGCCACAACTATTGAGCCCGTGTGCAGCAAGTACTGAAGCCCAAACGCCTAGAGCCCGTGTTCCGCAACCGCAGTGAGGAGGCTGTGCACCACAATGAAGAGTAGCCCCCGCTCACAGCAACTAGGGAAAGCCCGTGTGCAGCAATGAAGACCTAATGCAGCCAATAAATAAATAAATAAATTTGTTAAAAAAAAAAAAACTTGACTCAGGTCCTGCCCCTCCTCTGCTCACAGCCCTCCAGGGCTCCTATCCCCCTGGGGGTAAAAGCCTGAGTCCTCCCTTGTGGTCCACAAGGCCCTGCACGACCTGCCACGTCCCCTCCCTGCCCTCCCCTCCTCCCTCTCTCCCCACCCCTCACTCTGCTCCATCCACACAGGCCTCTTCCCTGTTCCTCCAACGCACCAGGCACAGTGCTGCCCCAGGACCTTTGCACAATCTGTACCCTCTGTCCACACCCCAGTTTAACTAATTCCTTTGTCTCCTTCCAGTCTTGACTTAAATGTCACCTCCTCAGTGAGGCTGTATCGTGACTTTCCTAGTTAATTCTGGCAGGGTTGGGACTAGGATGAGTGTACTTTCTAGTAAGTGTACTTTACTTCCTTCAGGCATAAAATTTAAGAGGGCACCAAAATCTCAGGCAACAAGATAAATATTATTTTAATGCAATCAATTTTCTTAATTGTGGTAAAATACACACACAGTTTACCATGAGAGACATTTAATACATTCACGATGTTGTACGACCATCATGTCTATCGAATTCCAAAACATCCCATCAGGAATTCCCCTGGGATCCAGAGATTAGGACTCCGAACTTCCGCTGGGGGCCTGGGTTCGATCCCTGATCAGGGAACTAAGATCCTACAAACTGCACGGCACAGCCAACAAACAAACAAACAAACAAAATTTATAAGGAAAAAAGTTCCATCACCCCCAAAGAAGCTCCATCCCCGTTAGCAGCCCCCCTTCCCCCTCCCCCAGCCCCTGGAAACCACTAATATACTTTCTGTCTCTGTGGATTTGCCTGTTCTAGACACTTCATGTGAATGCAGTCATATACTACATGGCCTTTGGTGTCTGGCTTCTCTCACTGAGTGTCATGTTTTAAGGCCCATGCATGCTGTAGTGTTGGTCAGGGCTTCATTCCTTTTTGTGGCTAATATTCCAGTGCGAGGATGGACCACAGTTTGTGTATTCACTCATTGCTCTGTTCGCGGACACAGGTTGTTTCCACATTTTTGGCCACTGTGACCATTCATATATAAGTTTTTATGTGAAAGTATTATTTTATTTCCCTTGGGTGTATACCCAGCAATTCCATTGCTGGGTCATAGGGTAATCCTATGTTTAATTTTTGAGGAATCACCAAACCATTTTCCATAGCGCCTGTACCACTTTACATTCCCAATCGCAGTGCGCAAGTGTTCCAATTTCTCCACATCCCTGCCAATAATCATTATTGCTCTTAAAAAAAAAAATATATATATATATATATATATATATATATATAGGATACCTATTCTAGTGGGTGTGAAGTTGTATCTCAGTGTGGGGTTTTTTGGGTAAGAGTATTTATTTATCTATTTATCCACCCATTTTTGGCTGCGTTGGGTCTTCGTTGCTGCGCACGCTTTCTCTAGTTGTGCCGAGCAGGGGCTGTTCTTTGTTACGGTGCTCAGGCTTCTCATTGCAGTGGCTTCTCTTGCTGTGGAGCACGGGCTCTAGGCTCACAGGCTTCAATAGTTGTGGCGCAGAGGCTTAGTTGCTCTGAGGCATGTGGGATCTTCCTGGCCCAGGGATCGAACCCGTGTCCCCTGCATTGGCAGGAGGATTCTTAACCACTGTGCCACCAGGGAAGTCCCTCAGCGTGGTTTTGATTTGCATAAGGCTATATTTGAACAAATCAAAAGAAATGAAAAAATTTCCATGATGAACACAATTTCAAAATTTTACATAAAAACAATCCAGCTCTTCTCTTGCATCAGCCACTTTACTTGATTCCCTCTTCCCAGCCCTGTGGCAGCTGCCTCTTGTCCCCCACCCTCCCTAACCCAGTAATGAGGTCAGTGTGGGATGTTAGTTCCCCCACCAGGGATCGAACCCATGGCCCCTGCAGTGGAAGCGTGGAGTCATAACCACTGGACCACCAGGGAAGTCCCGAGGTCACTGTTTTCTTTACTGCATAGGACTCATCACCATCTGATATATGATGTCTTTATGTATTTATTTGTTGGTTTTCTCCACCACTAGAATGTGAGTTCCGGAAGGGAGGAATTTTTAAAAAAATTTTTATTTGTAGTTGATTTACAATGTTGTACTAATTTCTGCTGTACAGCAAAGTGACTCAGTTATACATATAGCTATTCTTTTTCATATTCTTTCCCATTGTGGTTTATCACAGGATACTGAATATAGTTCCCTGTACTGTACAGTAGGACCTTGTTGTTCATCCATCCTATATATGCCAGTGTGCATCTGTTAATCCCAAACTCCAAATCCTTCCCTCAGAAGAGAGGGATTTTTGTCTGCCTTGGTCACCGTTGTACCTCCAGCATATAGAATGGTGCCCAGTTCACTGGAAGTACTGAATAAATGGTCTATGAATGGGCCGTTAGGATCCACTGGGTTGTTGGGCGAATTAAATAAGTTAGGACCTGGAAAGCATTTAGTGCTCATGGCTGACACATGACATTCGGGATTCAAGGTTTATGGCCTGATAGAATCCTCTGATTGGCCAGGCTTGGGTCACATGATTACCCTGGTTCGATATTTACTGTCTGAATAGATGCTCTGATTGGCCAGATTTAGTTCACATGACTTTCCAAATCCATTAAAAGAGGAAATGTTATTATTTTTTTCCTTCTCCCACCTTCCTTTGTTTAACAAATGCCTCCTATTTGCCAAGCCATTTGCCATGGGAAAAGGGTAGGGAATAAACTGACATTAATCAGGCATTTATTATATGCCCACGTTAGCCTCTAATTTTCTTTTCTAGCACTACAGTGCAAGGCACAGAAACAGGGAAGGTCGGGCTGACCTCAGAGCCTTTGCAGTTGCCCTTCCCTCTGCCTGGAAAGCTCTTTCCATGGACTTAATCCTTGTCAGCTTAAATAGCAGTTACTCAGAGAGGCCTTCCCTGTCCAGTTCCAAGGGAACTATATAGTAAGGAATAAGATAATTGTTATATCACCTTGTTTTATTATTTACAATAGCAGTTTTCACTCTAAAATGGTCATGTTGTCCTGTCCTATCAAAGCGTTCATGAGAACCTGTCTTGTTTACTGTTGTGTGCCAGCACACAGCTTGCATCTGGCAAAGGACTGATACTCAGTTCAAAAATCAGGTATTTGTGAAATGAGTGAGTGAGTTTCCAGATGAGGAAACTGAGGCTCAGAAGATTGGACTTCCCTGGTGGCGCAGTGGTTAAGAATGCGCTTGCCAATACAGGGGACACAGGTTCGATCCCTGGTCTGGGAAGATCCCACATGCCTCAGAGCAACTAAGACCGTGCACCACAACTATTGAGCCTGCCCACCACAACTACTGAAGCTGGCGAGCCTAGAGCTCGTGCTCCACAACAAGAGAAGCCACTGCAATGAGAAGCCTGAGCACCGGAATGGAAAGTAGCCCCCACTTGCCACAACTAGAGCAAGCCTGTGCACAGCAACAAAGACCCAAAGCAGCAAAAAAAAAAGGGGGGGGGGGCAATGATGGATTCTATCATTTATGCATCTTTGGATTCCCTGCCTTTTCTTCCCACCCTCAGAGATGTCATTCAACAAGAATTTTTGAGCACCTACTGTATGCCCCACCCTGGTCTAGATGCTTGGGGTACAGTGATCCACATTTGACTCCAACCTTACAGTCTACCAGGGAAGCCAGACGTTGATTAAATAACTATAAAACAAACATGCTGCTAAAACCCACCAACAATCCCATTGGTTCCAGCTTCACAAATATACCTAGAGTCCAACTGTTTTTCACCAACTCTAGAGTTACTAGCCTAGTGCAAGTCAGCATCATTTTGCTTGGTGCAGTAGTCTCTCATCTCATTTAGGATTTTTTGAGTGCAAGTGACAGGAAAAGGAAAGAAAGAAAGAAAGGGAGGAAGAAAGAAGGAAAGAAAGAAAAAAGAAAAGAAACAGAAATGGCTTAAATACATGGAACCAAACATCCAGAAAGTTAGGGCTGACTTCAGGCATGGCTGGATCCAGGGCCTCAAACATGATCATCAGGATTCTGTCTCTCCACTCCGATTTTCCGTGCTCTGTGTTGACTTCATTCCTGGGACAGTTGTCTTCCAGGGTGGCAGACAGGCTCCTGGCAGCTCTAGGCTTTCATGCTTGCAGCTCAGCAACCCCAGCTGATTTCTTCTGCTTAATTATAGTGAAAGTCCTAGGGCTCATTCTCATTGGCCAGGCTCAGGTCACATGACACCCTGATTCACTGTTGATGGCTTGAGTAGAATGCTCTGATTGGCCATTCTTGGGTCACATGATCTTCCCCCATTTCATTTAATTAATTTATTTATATTGGGTGCATTGGGTCTTCATTGCTTTGCAAGGGCTTTCTCTAGTTGCGGTGAGTGGGGGCTACTCTTCATTGCCATGTGCAATAAAGATCTACTCTCTTAGCAACTTTCAAATATGCAACACAGTATTATTAAGTATAACCCCCTGCTGCACATTACCTCCCCAGGATTTATTTATTTTAAGCTGAAAGTTTATAGCTTTTGAGCCCCTTCACTCGTTTTACCCACCCTCACCGCTCCATTCAATATTAATGGTCTAGAGGGAAATGCTCTGATTGGTCAGAATATGATCACACGCCCGTCATTACTTCCAGTCTTAAGGCAGGGTGAAATGCTCTGATTGGCTGGGCCTGAGTCACGTGCCCCACCAAAGTAGGTGGGGCCAGCTCCCATAGAATTCCTTGAAGGGAAAGTGAGGTGGAGACGCTCTTGGGTGGGAAACTATAGACATTGGAGGTTTGATCTTAAATGGGGTGGGGAAGTGGGGTGAATCAGAGGGGAAGATGCAGACTGAGGTTCAGATTCTTTACTGTGCAACTTCTGTGCAACCTCCAAGCTTGATTTTCCTCCTCCATAAAATGGGAACTCTCCATAAAACGTGGGGACCATGGCAGGAGAGTGACCCAGCAATTCTACACCTAGGTGTATACCCAAGAGAATTATAAAAGAAGGATTCAAACAGATATTTGTGCAGCAAAGTCCACAGGGGAAACAAATCTCCATCAGCAGAGGAATGGATAAACAAAATGTACCATCTCAACCGTTTGTAAGCGCACAGCCCGCTGGCATTAAGCACATTCACCCTGTCGTGCAACCATCCCCACCCTCCATCTCCAGAACGTTCGCATCTTCCCAAACGGAAACTCTGTCCCCATGAAACACGGACTCCCCACCCCCTCCCCCAGCCCCTGGCCCCCACCATCTACTTCCTGTCTCTGTGGATCTACTCCTCTAGGGACCTCCTGTGAGTGGAGTCACACAGCGTCTGTCCTTCTGTGTCTGGCTTAGTTCATTCAGCATCCCTTAAAGAAGCCCTGTCCCTATCAGTAGGCATCCCCCAGTCCCTGACAACCAGGAGCTGCCTGTGTCTGTCTGTGTCTGTGGATCTGCCTGTTCTGGACGTTTCCCATCAGTGGAATCACACCCTGTGTGTCCTTCTGTGTCTGCTTCTCTCCCTGAGCATCGTGTGCTCAGGGTCCCTCCATGTGGTAGCGCGTGTCAGGGCTTCTCTCCTTTTCGTGGCTGAGGGATGCTCCTGGGTGTGGATGGACCACCTTTTGATCATCTATTCACCTGCTGATGAACATTTAGGGAGTTTCTACATTTTGGCTATTGTGAGTAGAGCTGCTGTGAATCATCAAGTACAGATTTCCATGTGGACACGTGTTCATTTCTCTTGGGCAGGTACCAAGGAGTGCAATTGCTGTATAAAATGGAAACTCCATGTTTAACTTTTAGAAAAACCACCAAACTGATTTGCACAGCGGCTGCCCCATTTTCCATTCCCAACAGCCCTGGAGAAGAGTTCAGATCTCCCCACATCCTCTCCAGGACTTATTAATGCCAGTAACTTATTTTTATTTATTTATATTTTTTGGCCCTGCCCATGCGTGTGATCTTTGTCCCCCTGATCACAGATGGAACCCCACCACAGCCATGAAAGCACAGAGTCCTAACCACTGGACTCCCAGGGAATTTCCAAACGCCTGTAACTTTTGAACCGAGGTAAGTACCTCACACACCTCACCCGAGCCCAGCCCTGCAGAGAGCACGTTCTGTCTACAACTTGTAAAATCCGGGAAAGAAAAACAAAACAAAGAACAGTAGTGATGCTGTGGACAGCACAGGCCTCCTGCATGCTGCAAGCGGTCTAAATCTTCTTTACACATTCATTTATTTATTAGCAGCCAGGCTTCCCTGGTGGCGCAGTGGTTAAGAATCCGCCTGCCAAAGCAGCGGACATGGGTTCGAGCCCTGCTCCGGGAAGATCCCACATGCCACGGAGCAACTAAGCCTGTGCGCCACAACTATTGAGCCCATGTGCCACAACTACTGAAGCCCCCGTGCCTAGAGCTCGTGCTCTGCAACAAGACAAGCCACTGCAATGAGAAGCCCGTGCACTGCAGTGAAGGGTAGCCCCTGCCCGCCGCAACTAGAGAAAGCCTGTGTGCAGCAACGAAGACCCAACACAGCCAATAAAATAAAATAAATTTATATACTAGTAGCCCATTTTGTAAATGGGAACAAGAGAGGCTCAGAGAGAGTGTGGCCCACCTGAAGGTCACCCAGCCTGGCAGAAGCTGGGAACCCGGGCCTCCGGGCCTTGTCACTGCCCCCCAGGGCTGAGCTTGACACTGAGCGTGTTTTGTTTTTGTGCTTGTTCTTCTCCCCGGAGCTTCTGGCTGCACCCTTGGGAGCCTGGCGTTGGCAGGGCCGGGAGCCGCTGTTGGGGTGTTTAAAGGACGTTAAAAGATGTTCCCAGCCTCTCCCTGGGGCGGTGTGGTCATTAGGTGCCGTGATTAGGAGGCCACCCCCAGCAGGCGTGTCTTTGGGGACACCTGGGGACATCTGGGGCCTGTGGAGAGCAGGGAGACGTGGCTGCCCAGCTGGCCTGCCCTCCAGAGGCCCCCACTGCCTCCCCTGAGATACCTAAGGGCTAAGTGCCCGCTGCAGCTTTGCAGCTGGTGGGCTGTGTGAATCTGGACAACTCTTTGTACCTCTCTGGGCCTCTGATTTCCCATCTATGTAGTGGGAGAGGGTATCGTGCCCACAGGATCTGCACCACTATCCTCGCTCTCTGGTGCCCAGATCCCTCCACGGACCCCCTAACAAAATAAACACCACCTTCGATGTAAGAGGCCAGAGCCTACCATGCTCTCTTGTAACCCCAGGGCTGCTCCAGGCTGTGAGGTGGGCATGATGATCAGTTCCATTTTACAGCTGAGGAAACTGAGGTCCAGAGAATTTGAGAAACGGACCCAGGAACACACAGCCTGTGAAAGGAAGAGCCAGGATTTAAAGCTCAATCACCAGCCTTCCCTGGAGGGGCAGTGGTTAAGAATCCACCTGCCAGTCAGGGGACACAGGTTTGAGCCCTGGTCCAGGAAGATCCCACATGCCGCAGAGCAACCAAGCCCATGAGCCGCAACTACTGAGCCCATGTGCAGCAACTACTGAAGCCTGCGCACCTAGGACCCCTGCTCTGCAACAAGAGAAGCCACCACACTGAGAAGCCCGCGCACAGCAACAAAGAGTAGCCCCTGCTCGCTGCAACTAGAGAAAGCCCACGTGCAGCAATGAAGACTCAAAGCAGCCAATAAATAAGTAAATAAACTTATTAAAAAAAAAAGTGGGAGCGATCAGAGCTCTTTCTCTGCTATGTGAGGACACAGCAGGAGGTGGCTGTCTGCCACCCAAGGAGAGAGCTCTCACCAGACACTGACCCTGCTGGCCCCTTGGTCTTGGACTTCCTGTCTCCAGAATGGTGAGAAAATAAATTTCGGTGAAGTCATTTGATCTATGGTATTATGTTATGGCAGCCCAAGCAGGCTAAGGCAATGAGTTACGTGATTTAATCCCCAGAATAATACCAGGAGGAAGTGATTGTGGCCGAGGAGACCCAGAGGCTCAGAGAGGGCAAGACACACCCCTAAGGTCACACAGCCAGGAATTGACAGAGATGAGATTCCAACTCCACTCTGGCTAGTTCTCAGTCCCGCATGTATGTCCCTAACCTTCCCCACCCCCACCCCCACCCCAAGCCAGTCCTGGGAGGCCGTGTAGCCTCCTGCTTAATAGACAGAGGTGGGTTCAAATCCTTACTCTGGCCTTCTACTTGCTGAGTGACTGGGACCAAGGCACGTCCTCTGTCTGTGCCTCGATTTCCTCATCTGCAAACAGGAGTCCTAACTGTTCTAGAAGGTTGTGAGGATGGAATGAAATGAGGCGTGAGGGTCCCTTAGCTGGGCATTAGCACAGAGTAAGAGCATTTTGTAAAAAAAAAAAAAAAAAAAAAGAAAAGTATTTCTTTATTTTCATTTCATTTCCTTCCTTCCCTCCTTCCTCTCTGCCACGCCGCGTGGTTTGTGGGATCTTAGTTCCTCGACCAGGGATTGAACCCATGCTGCCTGCAGCGGAAACATAGAGTCCTAAGCACTGGACTGCCAGGGAATTCCATAAGTTTTTTTTTTTTTAATTAAAAATTTTTTAAAAAGTTAAAAAGAGCACATGGGGAGCCGTCCTCTCTGAACCTCAGTTTTTTCTTCTATATAAGGAGCATAATGTCAGTACGTACCTTTGTAAGGTGCTCGAGTCAAAGACTTGAGTCCATGGGAGAAAAGTGCTCAGAACAGGGTCTGGTGCCAGTGAGCACTCAATATA
Source organism: Hippopotamus amphibius kiboko (assembly GCF_030028045.1). Classification (NCBI taxonomy): domain Eukaryota; kingdom Metazoa; phylum Chordata; class Mammalia; order Artiodactyla; family Hippopotamidae; genus Hippopotamus; species Hippopotamus amphibius. The sequence goes on from NC_080200.1 coordinate 2,280,302, forward strand.
CAATCACTTTTAAAAAATTCATAAATTCAAACACATCCTCCAGTGTGGAGACACATGACACCCACAGACGCTTGGCATGCCGGAACCCCTCCTGCCCAGGGACGAGTGGGTGAGTGGCTACTTTCTCTGCCAACTGGGCTGCCTGCTTGGGTCACCACCGCTGAGCTTCTCTGCCTATTTGCATTAAATGTAAATTAATTGAAATGAAAGGAAATTTAAAAATTGAGTTCCTCAGTTGCGCAGGCCACATCTCAGGGACTCATGAGTCCCTGGGGTTGGTGGCCACCATGCTGGACAGGGAAGGTGTCCATCACGGCTCACCACGGCAGGATAATCTGTGGAGAGCATGGCCTCGAATGTTCTAGAGCAGCGGTTTTCAGCTGGGGGGGTGATTCTGTCCCCAGGGGACACCGGGTGATGTCTGGGGACACCTGGTTGTCATAACTGGGGAGATTCAGGCATCTAGTGGGTGGGGGCCAGGGAGGCTACTCCACACCCCACAGCACCCAGGATGAACCCCCTAGAGGATGACCTGGCCCCAGTGTCGTAGAGGGGGAGAGATCCTGTGTTAATTATTTGGAGAAAATTTGAGCCTGATCCCTGCTCACGTGAAACAGTAAGATAAATCCCTGAAGGTCAGCCGGTGTAAACCAGGGGGGCCCGCAGCGGGTGTGAGTCACCTCCTCTCCCTCCCCCTCAGGTGTGTATTTAAAGGTGTTCAGGGACTTCCCTGGCGGTCCAGCGGTTAAGACTCCGGGCTTCCACTTCAGGGGGCGTAGGTTCGATCCCTGGTCCGGAACTAAGATCCCGCAGGCCGCGCAGCGCAGCCAAAAAGTTTAAAAAAAAAAAAACAAAAAATGTGTGCTGCAGAGGCCAGATGCTCGCGGATCGTATTCTCCTGGGGGTCCATGGAAGTCCTAACTCCGGGGGGCTCAACTGGGGCGACCCTGTCCCCAGGGGACATTGGGCGATGTCTGGGGACATTTGTGGTTCTCACACTGGGGGGATGCTGGCATCGCGTGGGTGGGGCCAGGGAGGCTGCTCCACCCCCCCACAGCGCCCAGGGTGGCCCCTCAGAGGAGGACCTGGCCCCACGTCAGCAGTGCTGGGGGGACTCTGGGGTAGGGCAATAGATCTCAAACGTGTCCTCAGACCAGCATCCCTTGGGAGCTTGGAGGAAATGCAAAATCTCCAGCCCCGCCCCCAGCCGGGACTGCTGCTCATACCCTACAACGCACAGGACGGCCCGAAAGTCCACAGTGTCAGGGCGTGGGGCGGGGGACCCTGAAGTAAAGCTTGGGAGTCACTAATATATACACGGTTATATCTTACTTACACTTCAATTGATGAAAATGAGTTGACATGAAAGACGCGTGTCCCCAGTTGCCCTGGCCACACCTTAGGGGCTCAGTGGCCCCAAGTAGCGAGCATTCTAGGCGGCACCGAGCTGGGTTACTGCCATCCTGGCGGAAAGTGCTGGTCAGGCCAGGCTGGCAGCGCGGGCTCCGCTCCCCGACACCGGCGCGGAGACTGCGGTTCCAGGACCGTCCACGTGGGGGCGGTGTGTCGCAGGACCGGCGCCCCTGGCGGAGGCTGAGCCGGGAGCCGGCATCCCTCGGTTTGCGCATCGTTGGAGAGCGTCCTCCGTGGGCCGGGCTCTGCGCTGGACACGGTGCTGCACACCAGACAGGTAAACTCTCTGTGCTTGGACATCGGTGCCGGTCATCCTTTGTGCCGGGCCGTCCTGGGCGCTGTGGGGGGTGGAGCTGCATCCCTGACTCCTCCGAGGCGATGCCAGGAGCCACCCCCCCCCCCGCCGTGTCCCGCTCCAGTCGTGACAACCACAGATGTCCCCAGACATCTCAGGGCAGAACTGCCCCGAGAGAGATCCCCTGGATTAGGGGATTCTATGGACCCCCCCAGAAGACTGGGTTCCATGACCATGTGACCTCTGAGGTCCTGGGATTCTGCACACATTTAAACACACACCTGACGAGGAGGGAGAGGAGGTGACTCACAGACGCTGGGGGCCCCCCTGGTTTACACCGACTGACCATTGGGAATTTATCTTGGTGTGTAATGTGAGCTAGGGATAAAACATTTTTCCCCCCAAATAATCAACACAGGGTCTTTCCCCCTCAATGACATTTGGGGCCAGGTCATCCTCTGTGGGGGGCCGTCCTGGGTACTGTGGGGTGTGGAGCAGCCTCCCTGGCCCCCACCCAGTTGATGCCAGAAGCCTTCCACAGTGTGACAAACACAGATGTCCCCGACATCTCCTGGTGTCCCCTGGGGGCAGAATCACCCTCAGTTGTGACAACCAGAAATGTCACCAACATTGTTGGCTGTCTCTTGGTGGGGCAAAATCACCCCCAGCTGGGAATCTCCATTCCAGTGAATCTACTCCTCACACACATCAATATTTAAATTATGAAATAAATGCAGTCTAGGGAGTTCCCTGGTTGCCTAGTGGTTAGGGTTCTGGGCTTTTACTGCCTGGGCCCGGGCTTAATCCCTGCTGGGAGAACATCCTGCAAGCTGCATGGTGGGACTTCCCTGGTGGTGCAGTGGTTAAGAATTCGCCTGCCAATGCAGGGGACATGGGTTCGATCCCCAGTCCAGGAAGATCCCACATGCTGCAGAGCAACTAAGCCCAAGCACCACAACTACTGAGCTTGAGGTCTAGAGCCCGGGAGCCACACTACTGAGCCCATGTGCCACAACTACTGAAGCCCGAAAGTCTAGAGCCCGTGCTCTGCGAGAAAGAGAAGCCACCGCAATGAGAAGCCCACGCACCACAATGAAGAGTAGCCCCCACTTGCCGCAACTAGAGAAAGCCCGTGTGCAGCATCGAAGATGCAGTGCAGCCAATCAATCAATACATTTAATTTAAGAAAAAAGAAAAAAGAAAAAAAATTTAAAAATGACATAAAGACACAGTCTATGGGGGGGAGGGAGGCTTCAAACTTTTTTTGACCATGACATCTCCACCCAGTAAAACTAAATTAATTAATTAATTAAAAATATGTTTAATCCACATGCTCAGGACATGCATTTAAATGCATACATCACCCCCAAAGTTGCCCAAGATAGCACTTGCCCTTGCCCAGCGTGAAGCATTAGGAAATTTCTTTTTCTATATCATTGAAAATAAAAATGTGGGTCATGACCCACTAAATTGATTTCTCGACCTCCCGATGGCCAAAAGCAATGACTCAGAGTTCAAGCTGGGAAGGACCCAAGCCAGGAACCCAAACCCCGAAGCCTGTCGACCTCAAGCAAGATAGCCTTGTGCTGGGGTCACAGCGTGTAAAACGGTCAGTGGCTACTGCCACGATCTTGACACGTCTTGCAGACACAGCGTGGATGGAGGCCAGGCATGGAGAGCTGGTGGCCCGGCTGCACATGTATGAAGTTCAAGAGCGGGTCAAACTCCGGACTTCCCTGGCGGTCCAGAGGTGAAGACGCCACACTTCCACTGCAGGGGGCGCCAGTTTGATCCCTGATTGGGGGACCTGAGATCCCGCATGTGTGAGGAGCAACCAAAAAAAAAGGGAGAGAGAGAGATCCGGTCAAACCAACCCAGGGAAGAAATGGGCAAAGGACTTGAGTAGACTTTTCCACAAAGAAGATAAACAAATAGCCAAGAAGTGCATGAAAAGATGTTTAACATCATTAGTCATCAGGGAAATGCAAATCAAAACCACAGGGAGATACCACTTCACACCCATTAGGACGTCCGTGGCCGGGGCGGGGGTGGGGGGTGGGGGGGTGGGGGTGGGGCGCGGGGACAAAACAAAAATGGAAAAAAAAAAAAAAAAACCAAACCAAAACCAACCCTAGAAAGTAACCAGTGTTGGCGAGGATGTGGAGAAATCAAAACCCTCGTGCTCGGCAGATGGGGATGGAAGATGATGCAGCCATTGCAGAAAACAGGCTGGCAGTTCCTCAAAAGGTCAAACACAGAATCACCACGGGACCCATCAATTCCACTGCTCGGTACCTGCCTGGGGTACCTGAAAGCAGAGACTCAAATAGTTACTTTTGCGCACATTTGTGTTCACAGCAGCGTGATTCATGATAACATAAAGGTGGAAACAACCCAAGTGTCCATTGACAGAGGATAGATAAACACAATGTGGTCCCTCCACACACTGGAGTATGATGCAGCCTTAGAAAGGAAGGAGGTCCTGACACCTGCTACGACGTGGATGACCCTTGAGGACGTGATGCTCCGTGAGAGAAGCCAGACACAGAAGGACGGATACTGTCTGATTCCTCTCACAGGAGGTCCCTGGAGGAGTCGGACCCACAGAGACAGGATGTAGATGGTGGGGCCGGGGGACTGGGAGAGGGGGTGGGGAGTCTGTGTTTCATGGGGACAGAGTTTCCGTTTGGGAAGAGGAGAAAGTTCTGGAGATGGAGGGTGGGGATGGTTGCCCGACAGCGTGAATGTGCTTAATGCCACTGAGCTGTGCCCTTAGAAATGGTTAAGAGGGTGAATTTTACATTATGTTTATTTTACTATAACTAAAAAAAAAAATTAAGTAAAAATTGTAAAACAAAACCAAACCCAAGCCTGTTTGGGTGGGGAAAACAGCTGGACACGGACAGTACCATCCCACGGCGTCGGGGCTGGGATAGCCAGGGCTGGGAGGGGAGCAAAGACATTGTCTGGGCTTCAGGCTCCCAGAAACTATGGGAATTCCCCATTCAGTGTGCATAGGACGTTCTTATAGAAAAGCCTTAGTTGTTGTTTATCTGAAATTCCCACTTGACTGCACATCCTGTGTTTTTATTTGCTAAACCTGGTTGGGAATTCCCTGGCGGTCCAGGGGTGAGGACTCAGTGCTTTCACTACCAAGGGCGAGGGTTCAATCTCTGGTCCAGGAACTAAGATCCCGAAAGCCGAGATGTGGCCAAAACAACCACAACCAACCCCCCCCCACCCGCCCCGCCTCCGCCGCCACCGCCGCCACCGCCACCACCGCCCAGACCTGGTTAGTCCAATCTGGGCTGCACTGTGCCCAGTCTGGGATGACTCTAGGCTTTGTCCTAAGAGGGAAAATCAGAGAATCGCACCCCTTCCTGCATAAATGTGGTCAGACACGTAATTGTGGAGAACAGAGCCTGGCAGGAAGATCCCGCTCAGAAATTGTTAGCTATTCCTCTCTCCCTGGGGGCACAGGGCAGGCGGCTGGCTCGCACTGCCCACGTGTTCGCTATTATCTGCTCCCAGCCCTGCCTGCCGGGAACCCTGACAACTTTTATTGCTGGTCACAGATAAGAGGCAATAAGGGAACCAAGATGGGAAGAGTTTCAAATGAAACTCGGAACCGAAAGCCTCTGGAGCCCCACGGTTCGCTTCTTTTGCCAACAGGCAGGCTGGCAGGGGCGAGACTCTGACCCAGCTCCACCCCCCTGAGCCTCAGTTTCCCTCCAAGAAGTGAGGGGCCGGGATATTTCCTAAAGGCATGCCTGGTGGCACTGATGGTTCTGTGATGAGCGACCTGTGTTCCGAAAGCGCAGTTTTAATTTTAACATATACGGTGGGAGAAGCGTATTGAACAGTTGTTTTGGGGTGTGATCTAGAGTGAGGCACGGTGGATGTAGAGTCCCTTCTTGTTATTCACAGAAGTTCTGTGCTATAAAGTTACTGCAAAAACGAAAAATAACAAAAGAACAAAGAAAAAAAAATAAAGTTACTGCAAAGACTGAGCTACTGAACGTTGCTCCTGGGGACATGCAGGGTTAGGCTCCTGCGAGCCTCTGGTCACAGCACTTTTGTCAACCGATCGACACATAACCGTGTGTGATGTGTGTTTCTGCTTAAAGACACTTTGTTTAATAAAAGTCGTTAACCCATTAACCCAGAGCTCAGAGCCCACAGGGCTGTAACTCACACCTGCACCAAGCTCATCTAACACACGTATTTTCTCTGTGAGCACGTCACAGCCTCATGTGCTTAGGACACTAGACAGCACTCCAGCTCTACCTCCATCTGGGTCCATCCCTCATCATCGCTCACATGGACCAACACAGTCACCTGCATCTGGTACCCCAGACTGCCATCCTCTCCCCTGACCGTCTGTCCTCCCCCAAGCAGCCACCAGAGGGCGCCCGTGAGCACCTGAGTCAGGCCCCGCCCCCCACCTTGCCGGCAGCCCTCCAGGGTCCACCTCCTTGGGGTAGAAGCTCAAGTCCTTCGCCGAGGTGCAAGAGGCCCTGCACGACCTGCCCCGTCCCCTCCCTGCCCTCCCCTCCTCCCTCTCTCCCCCTCACTCACTCTGGTCCAGTCACACGGGCATCCTCGCTGTTCCTCCAATATGCCAGGCACAGGTCCTGCCCCAGGGCCTTTGCACATTTTGTCCCTGCTGCCAGGTAGATATATGGGTGCCTTGCTCACTTTTTCAGGGGGTCTTGCCCTAATCCCGGTATTTGAAATTCTGTTCCCTTCCCAACCCCCCTACTGTGCTTTTTTCTCCCTTCTGTTAAGCATTTACCCCTGAGTCCCAATCAATTTTATTTATTTATACTTGTTTATTATCTGCCTACCCTCACCTAGAACGTTGGCTCCATGAGGGCAGGAATTTTTTTCTGTGTTTTCATTGCTGTATCCCTGCACCCAGAGCCATGACACACAGTTGGTGCTCAATAAATGTTGATTAAAAAACTGGCTCGGGCTTCCTAGGTGGGGCAGTGGTTAAGAATCTGCCTGCTGGTGCAGGGGACACGGGTTCCATCCCTGCTCCAGGAAGATCCCACATGCTGTGGGGCAGCTGGGCCCGTGCGCCACAACTATTTGAGCCCATGTGCCACAACTGCTGAAGCCCACGCTCCTAAAGCCTGTGCTCCACAACAAGAGAAGCCACCACAATGAGAAACCCGAGCACTGTAAGGAAGAGCGTCCCCAGCTCATGGCAACTAGAGAAAGCCCCGCGCACAGCAACGAAGACCCAATGCAGCCAATAAATAAAAATAAATTAATTAATTTAAAAAACTGGCTCTATTGTGTCCATTCAACCCATTATAATGATAACCTTGAAGGTTTATTAAACACCTTTTGTGCGCCAGTCCATGTGAGAATAGTTATTATTATTTTTTTATCATTGACACATTTTTTGAGCTATATAGTTCACAAATCATACATTTACCATTTCAAGGTGTACAATTCTGTGGTTTTTAGTGTATTTACTATGTTGTGCTGCCACCACCACTATCCAACTCCAGAACATTCCATCACCTCAAAAAGAAACCCTGTCCCCATGAGCAGTCACCCCCACCTCCTCCCCAGCCTCTGGTAACCACGAACCCACTCTCTGCCTCTTCATCTGCCTGTTCTGGACGTTTCCCATCCATGGAGTCACACCCTGTGTGTCCTTCTGTGTCTGCTCCTCTCCCTGAGCATCGTGTCCTCAGGGTCCCTCCACGTGGTAGAGCGTGTCAGGGCTTCTCTCCTTCTCACGGCTGAATAATACTCCAGTGTGTGGATGGACTACATTTTGTGTATCTGTTCATCTGTTGATGGGCATTTGGGTTGTTTGCATTGTGGAGGGGCAACCGTGAATACTATTGCTGTGAACATTCATGTACAAGGTTTTGTTCGAACACCTGTTTTCAATTCTTTTGGGTAGATCCCTAGGAGTGGAATTGCTAGTGAAATGGTAACTCTGTGTTTACCTTTTTGAGGAACTGCTAAATTGTTTTCGGTGGGACTATCCATTTTACCTTCCCACCCGCTGTGCATGAGGGTTCCAGTTTCTGCACATCCCAGCCCACACTTGTTATTATGTACTTCTTATCATAGCCATCATGGTGGATGTAAAATAGTATCTCACTGTGGTTTTTGATTTGCATTTCCCTGATGGCTGACACTGAACATTTTTTTTTTTAATTCACACAAACCGACTGTTGGGTGTCTGTTGTGAGCAGAGCATGTTTTCATGTGCTTAGTGGTACCTGGAAATTCTTATCATCACCCCTGTTTTAACAGATGAAGAAACGGAAGCTCAGAGAGGGATGGCCACTTTCTGAAGGTCACACAGCCTGCAGGGGAGTGTGTCTGCAATAAGGACCAGACAGTTTGATTCTTACCTACTAGCTTCAAATGTGACTGCTGTGAGCACCTGTTGGCCAATCTTCCTATGGACGTATGTTTTCATTTCTGTTGGGTAAATACCTAGGAATGGAGTGTCTAGATCCTCTGGCAGGTATATGATTTTAAGAACTTTTTGAGAAACAGCCACTCTGTTTTCCGCAGAGGCTGCCCCATTTTGCGTTCCCAGCAGCTGTCGTGGATGAGGGTCCCAGTTGCCCCGCTTCTCGTCAGCACTTAGTATGGTCAGACTTTTCTGTCTTAGCCATTCTGGTGGGTGGCATCTCACTGAGGTTTTTAAAATAATTAATTAATTTATTTATTGGCTGTGTTGGGTCTTCATTGCTGCGTACAGGCTTTCTCTAGTTGTGTAGAGCGGGGGCTAGTCTTCCTTGAGGTGCAGGCTTCTCATTGTGGTGGCTTCTCTTGTTGCAGAGCATGGGCTTTAGGCACATGGGCTTCAGTAGTTGTGGCACACAGGCTGTAGAGTGCAGGCTCAATAGTTATGGCTGATGGGCTTAGTAGGTCTGCAGCATGTGGGACCAGGCATCAAACCCGTGTCCCCTGCATTGGCAGGGGGGTTCTTAACCACTGCACCACCAGTGAGGTCCCTTCACTGAGGTTTTCCTGGGCTTTTTCCTAATGTGCTTATTGGCCACCTGTGTGTCTTTCTTGGTAAAGAGTAAAAGGTGATATTTATGGAGTTGTGCAATAAACATACATTGTGTGTCTGCTGTAGACGAGGGCACGTGTACAAAACTGTCACCCAGACAGACTCAGACCCGTCACCCTGATCTTCTTGGATGGCACTGTCTTTGACTATTTTTTTTCTTTTTAATATTTATTTGCTGCAGCAGGTCTTAGTTGTGGCATGCATATGGGATCTAATTCCCTGACTAAGGATCGAACCTGGGCCCTCTGCATTGGGAGGCATTGGGAGAGCGGAGTCTCAGCCACTGGACCACCAGGGATGTCCCTGTCTTTCCTGGTGGTCCAGTGGTTAGGACTCCGCACTTTCATTGCAGTGGGCGTGTGTTCCATCCCTGCTTGGGGAACTAAGATCTTCCATGCCACACAGTGGGGCCAGAAAAAGAGAAGAAAATAATAAATGCCCTCGGGGATTGCAGGTTGGGGCATAAGCCGGGTTGAGGATGGACCCTTTTCTGGTGCCTCCGACGCGGAGTGTCCATGGGACGTGGGTGATGAGCTCCCTATTTTCAGCTGTGAGGCCTGGAAAAGGACAGGGACTTGAACGTGGTGGAATCCGCCCCTGATTCGGGGCTGGTGCTCTGGCCTCAGGTGCCCCTCTGCCCTGGGTGCCCCCAGCCTGGGCCCCACTCACCTTTGCTCACATTCTCAGCTCCGCACCAGGAAACGGCCTTGTTCCCTGGCCCCTGGCCCCCCTCATAAAATCGAACCCCTCAGGGGATGGGAGGCCGACTTCCAAGGATGAGAGGAAGGGAGGAGGCCATGGGGACAGGAGGACGGGGCCTCCTAGTCATCAAGGCGTGCAGCTGTGGACTTTGTCTCTCTGGGCCTCTGGGTGCAGAAGCCAAAGTCAGTAATTAGCCACCAGCTGGGCCCTGGGACCGGTTCCTCATCTCTTCGTGGGCCTCTGTTCCCCATCTTCCCGACCTGGTCCCCACCCAGCTCCGGCACAAGGAGGGTGCTTGGTGAATGGCTAAGAATGACGAGTCACCCCCTGTGGATTCTGCCCCCTGTTTCAGTGTCCTTTGAAACAATTTCAGCACTTATTAAACATCTACTATGTACTTTACAAGAACCACCTCTTTGGACACTTCTCACTTTGACAGCTTTATGAAGGTGTAATTGACATGCCACGAACAGCAGGTGTTTAAAGTGTACATTTTCATGAGTTTTGTGATATGTCTACCCCAACCATTGGCACAATCAAGAGAGTGAACAAGGGACTTCCCTGGCGTTCCAGTGGTTAGGACTCCATGCTTCCACTGCAGGGGGCACAGGTTCCATCCCTGGTCAGGGAACTAAGATCCTGCAAGCCACGTGGCGTGTCCAAAAAAAAAAAAAGATAGTGAACAAACATTGCCATCACCCCAGAAAGCTTCCTTGTGCCCCTCCCAGCCCCCACCCTCCAGCCCCAGGCAACCAGCAGTCTATTTTCAGTCACTATAGATTTTTCATAGTGGGTGTTTTCCAGAATTTTATATAAATGGAATGATACAGTACATCCTCTTCTTGGTCTGGCGTCTCTCACTCAGCATAAGGCATTTAAGATTCATTCATGTTGTGTGTTTTTCCCTTTTTATGGTTTAACCATATTCCAGAGTAGGGATAGACCCCATTTTGTTTATCCACTCACTTTGTGGATGGACATTTGGGTGGTTTCCAGTTTGGGGATATTATCAATAAAGCTGCTATAACATGTGTGTATGGGTCTTTTTTTTTTTTTTTTGGCCACACCATGAGGCATGCGGGATCTTAGCTCCCCGATCAGGGGTCCAACCCGTGCCCCCTGCAGTGGAAGTGCAGTCTTAACCACTGGACCGCCAGGGATGTCCTGTGTGTACGGGTCTTATGTGCACCTGTGCTTTCATTTCTCTTGGGTACACGTGTTGTTATTAATTTCTACATAGCAAATCGCCCCCAAACTTGCTGCCTTAAAGCAATAAACATTCATGACCTCACACAGTTTGGGAGGGTCAGAAATTTGCGAGTGATGCCACTGGATGGTTCTGGAGGCCTCAGTTCTCCTGCACATGTGCTTCTCCAGCGGGACATGATGGTCTAGACATCCGTATAGAGCTTGCTGTAAGAGCAAGCGAGGGGAAGCCCACAATGGAAGCAAAAGGCATTTTCTCACCAAATCTCTGAAGTCTCTTCCTCCATATTCTATCTGTCAGAAGTGAATCACTAAATTCAACTCACATCCTAGGCAGGGGGGTGAATTACACAAGACCATGAATACTAGGAAGCAGAGCTCACTGGGACCCATCCTAGACTTTATCTACCAGTGTCTCTTAGTAGTTGAATATTTCAGCAAACATTAAGCACTCACTGCATACATCACAAGACCCTCCTCCTTGGCTCTCTGAAAAGCAGTGGAGTCTGCCCACTTTGCAGACGGGGAAACTGGCCCAGAGAGGTTAAGGCACCCACTCACAGTCTACACCAGAGTAAGTGGCGAGAGGAAGGCTCCATCCTGAGGTTTAAGTCCCCGCGTGAGGAAGATGCGGAGGTAGCAAGGAACAGGAACAGAGATGGGAAGAAAGCGTAATTATTTTTTTTTTCCTCCGGAGAAAGAGAAGAAGCACCCAGGAGAGCTGGGTTCCTTCATCGAGTTCACAAACATGTATTGAGCACCGACGGTATGTCAGGTGCTGTGTTAGGCTGTGGGGACCCTGCAGAGAGCAAGATGGACAAAGCTTCCTGAGCACATGACACACACACACGTGGGTGGGCGATGCCACCCATCACCATCCAGGATGGCACTGGCTCACCATTTTGCCAGAGGAGGGAAGAGGCCCGAGGCTCTGTGCTGGACGTGGGGGACCCCAGGGTGACCAAGACACACGCAGTCACGGCCCTCCTGACGTTCACAGTCTGGTGGGTGAGATGGAATGCAGACAACAGAGAACTCATCCATTCTTCCCTTCCATGCTTGTTGGTTACTGACCAGGGTCCTTGGCTTCCTTAAGCAATAGGAATTGACAAGAGGACAGACAAGAAACTCAGTCAAGGCTTTACTGGGGCCCCTGCATCAGCGGAGGAGAGGGAGGGAGAACCAGCAACAGGTTCCCTTGCTTGTTTGCTCCCTGGGGTGGGGGGAGCTGGTTCCTTATATGAGGTGAGGGTAGGGGTGTGTCCAGCAGTTGGGCTAGAGAGGTGACTTAGGTGGTCTGCCCACCCCTTTGGTGGTGTTGAGTGCGAGCGGCAGGCGCAGTATCCTGCTTTTGCTTCCAACACCTGGCTTTTGCTTCTGGCTCTTCAGAAGCGGGCAGTTGGTTTTTTTTTTTTTTTTGGTCTTTTTGTATCTTGCTGTCCGTAATGTGCCACAACTGCACACGCTCACAGTTACTTTTAGTCCCTTATTTTTTTGTATTTTGTTGCTCCAGGAGATGCTTTTTCAGGGGCAAGCACTGCAGCAAAGCCTCCCAGGTCCCAGGTTCCGGGTCCCAGCCTGTCTGAGCACCTGCTGTGTACCAGGCCAGGGTCTAGATGCAGCAGGGATCAGGACAGAGACCCTCCAATATGGTGGGGAGGGAACAGGACAGTAAGGGAAGAAAGAAGATGATTTTGGCCCATGGAAAGAGCTATGGGGTCGTCCAGTAGGGTGCGGGGGTGGGGTGGGGTGTCATTGGAAAGGATGGTCAGGGAAGACCTGGCCTGACTGCCTCCCCCGGAGGAGGGGATGTTGGAGCCAAGGCCTGGGGGACAGTGTTTCTGTTCAGTTTCTCTGGTTGTCGGTTCTTTGTTCAAGTGGAGATTTCCGCTGTTGGTGAGGGGACGCCGCGGGCCTCTGCCCCAGCGCGTGTCCTGCTGGGCTGGGGATGGAAGCCCCCAAGATGAATGTCTCTAGGAACCAACCTGCCCTCAGTCCCAATCAACTAATAAATGGAGACTTTGACCCTCTCCTCTCGCCTTATCTCAAGACCGACGAGCACAGTGTGTCAGGGTACAGCTTGGAAGGTGTGTGATGGGATCTGGGCAGGGCCAGGTAGGGAGAGGGTGTGGGTTCCGGCCAGGTTGGGGCTGGGAGGGGTGCCATCGCCAGGGAACCGTGCCTAAGGGCACCTCGGTTTCCTCCTCTGTGAAATGGGTCTCCACTTCAAGCTTTTTATTCTTTTTCCATCATTCAAAACACACACACCGAGCACCTCCTGTGTGTGTAGGCCTCGTTCTAGGTCTCCTTCTGGAAGAGGCCAGATAGTACGTATTTTAAGGCTGTTGCAACTCTGCAACTCTGCTGGTGCAGGGTGAAAGTAGCCGAGCTCCATAAATTAATGGGTGTGGCTACAGTCCCATAAGACCAACCTGGCAGTACTTGGTATACAGTAGGCGCTTCATTAATGTTCGTCCCCTGCCTGGAATACAGCAGGCACTACCCTCAAGCCTGGTCCAGGCCTGGGATATAGCAAATGTTGCATCAATGCCTGGCCCATGCCTAGTTTACAGTAGGCATTCCACTAATGTTTGTTTCCCGCCTGGTATAACACCGGGCACTGCATTAATGCTTGGTTACACAGTAGGCACATTAAAAGCTGGTTCATGCCTGGTATACAGTGGGCACTGCATTAATGGCTTGTCCATGCCTGGTATACAGCAGGTACTCCATTAATGCTCGTCCCATACCTGGCATATATCAGGCTCCGCATTAATGCTAAGCCCATGCCTGGTATACAGGAGGCGTTCTATTAATGCTCGTTCAAAGAACGGATGAGAGGAAGGTTCGTTTCCGGTCGGGCAATGCCAGGGCGCCCCGGGAGGCCGTGAGGGCTGGTACCCCTGTGTCTCGCGTGGGGCGTGGGTCGCTCGGCCCCGCGACCGCCGCTGCGGGTCCCAGTCCCTCGCTCCGGGGCCCAAAGGGCCGCCGGGCCGAGCGGAGCCGAGCGGAGCCGAGCCGGCCGGCCGAGTCCGCCACATTCCCACAATCCCGGGCGGCCCCGCCCGGCTCCCGGCTGCGCGTCCCCCTTCCCACGTCGGCGCAACCTAACCCGCGGGCACGCCCGCCTCGCCCCGCCCCGCCCCGCCCGCGCGACGCCCCGCCCCACCCGGCCACTGGTCCCGCCCCCGTGGCAGGCGCGCGGGCCTCCGCCCACTCCTATTGGCCGCGCCAGCCGCCCGTCGGCGCTGTCCACGCGCGGGTTAGGTTGTGAGGCGCTGTCGCTCGGTCGCGGCGGCTGCGGTTGGCGGCAGCGGCGGCGGCGGCGGCGGCGGCGCGGGCGGAGGGCGGCCGGGCGGGACCAGCGGCCGAACGGGACCGGCGCTCGCGGGCGGCCGAGGCGGACCGCCGGCCCGGGGGCCGAGCGCCGAGGGCCGGGCGGGCGCGGCCGGGGCGGCTCGCGGCCAGGGCCGGGGCGGGCGGGCCGGGGGGCGGCGGCGGCGGCGGCGGCGGCGGCGGGGGCGGCCGGCGGGCGGCCGGGGCCGGGACGATGACTCTGGAGTCCATGATGGCGTGTTGCCTGAGCGATGAGGTGAAGGAGTCCAAGCGGATCAACGCCGAGATCGAGAAGCAGCTGCGGCGGGACAAGCGCGACGCCCGGCGCGAGCTCAAGCTGCTGCTGCTCGGTGAGTGGGGCCGGGCCTGCGGGGGCCGGGCGGGCTGTCCAGGGCGGGCTCAGCCCTGCCTCCGAGCGCTGTCCGCCTCCCGGCCGCGCGATCCCCGCGGCCCGTGCCGTCCGCCTTGAGCCCGTGACATCAGAGGGGCCCGCCCCTGCCTCTGCGGCCCTCGCCGGCGCCCCAGACCCTCGGGGTCGGCGCCCGCCTGTGCTGTCCGTGGCGGGCCCCCAGCCCCTGCCTCCGCTGTCCGGACCAGGTCCCAGTTTCCTTCAGGACCAGCCCCTGTCTCTGCGGTGCGGGCGGGGACCCCGGGGCTCCGCGGGCTCAGTCCCCGTCTATGCTGGCCGCCCCCTGACCCCTGCGGGGCCTGCCTCTGCTTCTGCTGTCCAGGTCGGGCCCCCGGAACCCTCGAGGGTCTGCCCTCTGCCCCTTCTCAGGAGGCGAGCCCCCTCCCTGCACGGGTCTGGCCCTCCGTCCCTGCGCCAACAGGTGTGCCCCCAGCATCCCTGCAGGGCCAGACCTTTGGGCTGAAATCCACGAGACGCGCCCCTCGCCTCCTGGGATCCCTTCTCGGCTCTTCCCACCAGGTGGAGCCCTGCTCCCGGCACGCCGGGCCTGTCCCCCCTCCACCCCCCATCCTCTCAGGCCGGCCGCCTGCCTCCCTTCCCTCTGCCGGGAAAACCCACGTCCCTCCCCCGGGGAGCACAGCCTGCGGGGAAGGAGACAGCCTTTCCTCTCTTCTTGGGGCCCGGGCGGCTGGAGCCCTGAAGGAGCAGCCCTCCCCGACCCCTCTCCTTAGGTCCCAGTAGGAGCCAGGTCTCCCGGGTCCTCCCCCTCCCACCCCCGGAGAAGATTCCTGTCCGCGGCTGCATCTCCGCACCGCACACCTGTTGCACGGAGCCAGTGGGCCCGGCGGTAGGGAAAGTGTTGTCACCCCAAATAAGGGCTGTTGGAGGACTTACCTCCACAATCAAAGGCAAGAAGGTCATTTACACAACAGAAGCCCTCGCCCAGCCTTCTCCGGAGCTCTGCTGCATTCCTGCACTGCAGGGAAGCTTGGAAACGCGCGGGTGATGGGCCCCTGGTGGAGGAGGGGCCGGCCCGGAGGGGTCCACGCGCAGGACGGTGCAGGGTGGGTGGCACCGGCGCTGGTGGCCATGGGTCTTGGCGAGACTGCCTGGCTTCTCCCACCTGCGGGACCCTCCGGGTCCTCGGTTTGATAAAATACCTTTCCTGGTTTTTTCCCCCAAACATTCAACTTTACCTAAAGGCTATAAAATGGGCCATATTTGAAGAACAGACGGGCCGTGAGTGAGTAACCATAAAGTTTGGAGGAAACTTGTCGTGAGGTCTCAGGGGTACCTGGGAGGACAGCACGGCCCTGGCTGCCTTTTGCCAGCAGAGGTGGACTATTTTCAGAGGGAGATGCAGAAGTTAGCGGCATGTTAATGTTACCAGATGGCCGGCCTTGCCTGGGGGCTGGGGGCCTCGTGAGCCTGCACAGGCCCCCGCCGCCTGCCCTGTGGGCACCCACGCTCCGGATGGATGTGGGGTTCAAGGATGTAGGTCAGTGGCCTGTGCTCCTGAAGCTTCGCCGTGTGTCTCTGGTCTCCCTGGGCCAGGGCTGCGGAGCCTTGCAGGGGACCTGGTTGTGTCCAGCGCCCACCAGTGGGTGCGGCATGCTGACTGCAGGAACGCCTGGGTCTGCGGGCCCACCCCTCCACTCCCCTCCTGGCTTGCAGGACGAGGCGTCTGCACTCGCCTGTCCAGGAAGCTGTTAAGTCCTAGGCATGGGGCCGATAGGAAGATGAGAGCTTGCGGGTCCAAGGTGAAGGTTTATGACACCGGGAGGGCGGCTGTAAATGCTGGGCAGAGGGCCGGGGGGGTGGGGTGGGGGGGCGAGGTCCAGGGGACGTGCTGGGGGCCGGGGCGGGGCACGGAGCAGCATCCCTGCCCCACCCACTCCATGCCGGGAGCACCCCGGGCCCCCAGACGTGGCGCAGCGTCCCCCGGGGGCAGGATCAGCCCCAGCTGTGTTATCAGAACCAGCCGTGCCCCATGTTAGTACACGTGTGAAACGCGTGTTGCAGAGCCAGTGTGTGATGAGTGGAGGTTGTTTCGCCTGATGTTTTGTGGACGCTTAGAAAGCGAACGCTTATGTGTGTACGGTCCAAAGCCACACGCGTGTGCACGCAACACGCAGCATGTCTGCGAACGTGCGTGATGGGTGTGCTCGGTTTCGCTGGTCCTGTTACTCCAGGCCGCGTCCCTGTGGACGGCCGTCTGTGGTGGGGGACGCAGGTAGCGAGCGTCCCTGCAGGGGATACACCGCGGTCCCCACGGCTCACTGTCGCTCTCCCGCTTTGCGCAGGAGGACCCCCGGGCCTGGTTAGGAGCTCCAGGCTGGGGTCCCGGGCAGGCCCGCCGGCTTCTGCCTCCCGGGATCCCCCCTGTGCAGGTGCAGCCCTTGGCCCCCGCGTCTCTGGCGCTCCGCAGAGAACCACTGAGGGGGCGCCTTGTCTGTTTCTTAGGGCAGGTTTCCCCTTGAGGCCCGAGGCCCGCCACGGGAAACGCCGAGCCGGGAGCTGAGCGGCCCTGGGATTTCTAAATAAAGCAGGCGGCCAGCTCCTCAGGCTTCCTGTTGGGCCCGCTGTGGCCCTAAAGCGGTGGAAAGGCCCGGAATCCGGCCTGGGGTGTGGTGGCCCCAGTGGGAAGGGCGCGCCTGCCCTGCGTTGAGGCGCGAGTGGAACGTGGCCGTGGCTCCTGGCGGTGGCCTAGCGTGTCCCCTGCAGACCCCTGTGTCCCCTTGCGGCCCAGCCCAGGATGCGTCTCAGGGGCTTCAAAATTAAGATATTGTGTGTTGCTGGAAGGGTGGGCGCTGTCCCTGGAGGGGAAGGACCCCAGGCTTGCTCTCGGAGCCCCTGTCTGTCACTCGCTGTCCTGCGCCGGGCGGCCGGGACTTCTCTCCCTCCCCGCAGGCCTGAGCGTGGCCTCGCCAGGCATGTCCCTGGGTCCCGGACTCTGCGAGCATAGCCGCTTCCCTGCCTCGGCTGAGCTGCTCTGGTCGCTGCCGAGAGCCTTGAGGAAGTGCCTTGCCTCCGATGTGTAACCACAAAAGGTTTCACTTTCTGATTTTTGTGGTGGAGCCCTTCTCCTTGCAGCCCGAGAGCAGGTCGCGGTCAGTGCTGCTCCTGGGCTGGGAGTTTGGAGTGGCTGCAGACGGAGCTGAGCGGGGGATCCCTGGCAGGAGGAATGGGAGCCCGTTTGTGCCTTCTCTGTCCTGACGGCCTTGGGGGCAAAGTCCAGCCCCGGGTGGGCGGGTCTGGTCTGGGCCCCGGGCCAGGCGGGGAGTGCGGAGCTGGGCCACACACAGGGAGCGCGGCCCTCTCTGGTCCCCGTAGGGCACTCGTCTCCCATCAGGACAGTGAGCTGCAGGGCCTGTCAGCCCAGTGTCCGCGGACAGGATTGGGGCGTCTCCAGGGGCTTCGGGGACGCCCGTGTGTGGTGTTATTTTTTGGCGGAACTCCAGCTGCCCTCAGAGCCAGGCCCCAGGCCTCAGCCCTGCCGGCTGCGGGAGTTTGTGCCACCACGCCCTGGCCCCTCATCCCCCGGGTGGCCGTGGTCTCTGCCCTCTGGGCATCTGGCCCGTCACTGCCAAGGTGTCTGCCCCTCGTTCCCCGCACCGCGTCCCTCCTCCAAGCCCTGCCGCCCCACGGTCCAGCACATAGCCCTGCGGGTCCGAGATGTTTGCTGGGTGACTTCGATCGGCTCATTGAGGGCAGGCGGAATGGGGCTGCTGCTCCCTGACGTCGGGCCCCCTCACATCGCGCCTGGACGTCACGCTCCCTGCACAGGGGCCCGTTGCCGCTGCCGGTGGCCCTCCGCTCCGACGGGTGGACAGACAGGGACTCGGGGGGGACGACGGCACGCAGCCGCCGCTCTCCCGAGACCGTGCGTGAGCGGGTGTGGCGGGGGCTCCCGTGCAAGAACAGCCTCGGCTCCCCGCCCACAGTGCTGTCGTGGGTTAAGGCCACGGGGCCCGCGAGGCGCTTGGCACGCAGTAGGTGCTCAGCAGGTGCGAGGCTCTGTCCTCTCCTGCGGTCACTACTCGCCCTACTGTGCCCTTGTTTTTATTCACGGTGTCGCCCTGGCCTGCGGTCCCTCTGCCACTGCGTGAGGCCTCCCTGGCCTGCGGCCGGGTCTCAGAGCTTGGTCCCCAGAGCGGGGCCCTGTTCTGATCTCAGCACCTACCGTGGATGCTTGCCGGTCAGGCCCAGAGCTGGAAGGTCCAACTCCTCACGGGGGCCCGAGGGGTGGGAGTCTGGAGAGGAGGTGGGTCACCCCATCTCTGTCCCGCTGGTCCTGTCTCCTGAGCCTCGATGGGAGGGTAGGGGACCTTCCCACCTCCCAGGCCCGGCACCCGGGCTGCTCGGTGGGGCTGAGCGGGACTGGGGGCTCACACCAGGTCGCCCCGACTCCTGAGAGTCAGGCTTCAGGAAGGGCCGCTCTAGGATCCAGCACGTGGGGACAAGAGTGCGGCTGGCCTGGAGGGACTCGTACCTGCGCCTTGAGCCACCTGGGCAGGCGACGCTGGCCTGCCGACTCCGCGGCCACAGCGTAGAGGTCAGATGAAGGGATGCGTCCCGATGTCCGTCCTGTCGTCCTCCCTCCTGGCCCCTGTCTGTGCCGCCGTTGCTGCGGTGTCTCCGAAGGCCCTGTGGCTGGCCCGGGAGGGCTGTGGACCATGGAGAGACGGATGGACGTGAAGCCAGAAGACCTGAGCCTGTTGAAGTCTGACAGGGACCAGCTGTGTGACCTCAGCAAAGCTGCTTGAGCTCTCTGTGCCTCAGCTCTCTCACCTGTCCAGCGGGAGTAGCCCTGAATGAATGAATGGAGGAGCGGGGGCGAGGGGAGTGTGCAGTCGCCATCCTCGACGGCACGCGGGGTTTGCCCTTTCTCTGTCCCCAGCGTAAGGTCCGTGCCCCTCTTTCATCTCAGACCTGTTGACATAGCCTAGGGCCGTGCTGGATTTCTAGGCTGTGTTTCCAGGAGCCCCGATCCCGGTGGTGCGCTCGCCTGGGCCTCCTGGGGTGCCGGGGTTCCTGGCTTCACTGCTCACGTCCTAGAGTTGGGGACAGCCGGGCGGCAGCCCCGAACCCCAGCTTCTGACGCGAGTGTTCTCTTGCTAGATCGGGGCCGCCTGCCTTGGGGGTCACAGATGCTGTACACCTTGAGTCCCTCGGGGCTGATGTCAGACTGGCACCATCCTTCCTGCCCTCCAGGCCCCTTCCCTGCCCCTCTTCTCTCCTACGTTTGAGGAGTGGGTGCCCGGCTCAGACTTACTTGCTCCTGATCCGCGGCCCTGGGTCTTGGCCGACCAGCACAGGTGGGTGGCGGCTTTCTCCCTCTGTCGCAGGGACAGGGCTACTCTTCCCCTTCCTCTTCTCCAGCGGGTCTCAGCTAGGCTGCCCGTGACGCCACCGAGCGCGCCCAGAGGGCGTCCTGCGGGGTCCCGGCCTGCGGTGTCGTCTGACCCCCACCAGGCCTGCAGGGGCAGGACCCCTCACCTGGGTTGTGCCCCCAGTGGCCCCCGTTCTTGGAGTAAGGACCGGGGTGCAGAGGACCTGAGGGGGACGTGTGACAGAGCCGGGACCGTGGATTGGGGCCAAGTTCATTTGGTTCATTCAGGAACAATGTGTGCGGCGCCTGCTGTGGGCCGGACTGGGCTGGGGCTGGGGCGCACGTCTGCCCGCAGACCCCCGCCCTCGGGGACCCGGCTCCCAGCGGGCCAGGAACAGGTGGGGTGTTGGTGACACGGGTGCTTCTGGGAAGATGAGAATTTGGGTTTCTGTGCAGGGACTTGGGGTGGCGTTTGGGAGGGGAAGGGCCCGACAGGCGGTCGGCGTGAACAGCGGTGGACAGTGGTGTGGAGCGCTGGCACGGGGCCGCGAGTGCCACAGCGGCCCTTGGGCAACGTTGGGCTTGTCGCGTTGCAGGGCGACAGCAGGGGCCCGGGCTCGCGGTGTCCTAGCTGGGAGGGGGTGTGGTGGTAGGGGTCCTCGGCACATCAGCTGCGCACGTGTGTGGCTAGGATGAGACGTGTCACGGGGTCTCACATAGTCTTTTTTTTTTTTTAAGGTAATTTTGCTTTTTTTTCCTGTCATTTTATTTTATTTTTATTTATTTTTGGCTGCATTGGGTCTTTGTTGCTGCGTGTGGGCTTTCTCTAGTTGTGGCGAGCAGGGGCTACTCTTTGCTGTGGTGTGTGGGCTTCTCAGTGTGGTGGCTTCTCTTGTTGCGGAGCAAGGGCTCTAGGCGCGCAGGGTTCAGCAGTTGCAGCGCGCGGGCTCAGTAGTTGTGACGTACAGGCTTAGTTACTCCGTGGCAGGTGGGATCTTCCCGGACCAGGGCTCAAACCCGTGTCCTCTGGATTGGCAGGCAGATTCTTAAGCGCTGCGCCACCAGGGAAACCCCTCTCGCATGGTGTTGCTTGAGGGGGGCCTTGCTCTTCTCCCTGGTGGACAGCTGTTGAAGGTTTTTGAACTGAAGGGTGCATGTGACCGGATCTTGACCGGATCCCTCGGGGGACTGACCGAGGGCCAGGCAGGATTAGCTGGGGCTGCTCGGGACCCCCGGGCGTCGGCCATAGCAGACGGGCCCAGCCGTGAGGTCCGGGTGGTTCTCGCACCCCGAGACTTCTCTGGGCAGGTGGATGTTGGGTCGAGGGTGTCAGGCCCGGGACCCAGCTTCCGGGGCCGGCTGCTGGCAGCAGGTGGGCTGAGTTAGCCCAGGAGCCGGGCACCCGGAGAGGACGCGGGGGCGGCTGCGAGTCGCTTAGAGCCTTTCCTCCCTCCTGGGCCGGTGGTGGCCCAGCTCAGGCCAAGCTGGGTTCCAGGGCCCAGGGCCCATGGGCTGCTGCCTCCCATGTGGAAGCTCTGCCTGCGGGGGCTCCCGCTGGGGCTGGAGCCTGCGGCTCAGTCACTGCTGGCCCCCAGCACAGGGGACACGTGACCTTTGACACGTGGCTGGTGGGGTTTTCCTCAGGGGCCGGGCCTCTGCGGCCACCACCTCCACACCCTCCTTTCTCGTCCTTCCTGGCAAGGTGACACAGCCCGGGCGTGGTCACTGACCGTTCCACTTCGAGGGCTGCGCTGTCACCCCGGTGTCCCTTTGCTGCGTTCTCCCCCAGCTTTATTGAGATGTAAGTGCCGTGAGTGTTGTGTGGTTTAAGAGGTGCACGTGAGGACTTGACACATGCATTGTGACGTGATCGCCAGTTAGGTCTGTCCCCTCACCAGTGCCTTTTGCTCCTGGACCGGATCACGGTGCTGTCCTCACAGTGGCTCCTCTGCCGATGGCAGGGTTTGGGCCACGCGCCTCCTCTCGTCCAGGGCCCCCGACATCTCCAGGGCCGATCGTGTTTCTGGCTTCCGCAGGGTCTGTATTCCGTTTCTCGGTTTTCAGGGCGTGTCCCAGCTGCATTGTCTGTGTTGGGCACCCAGGCCGTCCCCCGTTGTCCCTCGGCCGCTCTCTGGCCGGCGAGCAGAGCTCCTGCACGGACGCCTGCCATGCCCTGGCTGTCGGCTGGGCCGCGTGCACGTGTGCGAGACCCCTGGTGCCCTGCGCTGCCTCTGGGGGGGCTGCTTGTTCTTTTCTCTCCCGTCTTGGGGACGCTGGCAGTGGTCTGCGGTCGGCAGGCTCGCTGCCGGTCTCCCCACGCCCTCATGCCCACGCGGCACGCTTGCCCTTCCTGCAGTTGAAGGGGGTGGACGTGGGGGTCGTGCCCCGGGGCCTGAGTGGCCGCCATCGCCCCCTCGGCGGACCTGTGGCTGCAGGGTGCGGGCTTCAGTGACTACCCGTCTGGCGTTTCCAGTGAGAGACCCTCCAGACGACCAGCAGGGCATGTATCTTTTTACAGTAGCAGTGTGTCAGAAACACAGCGATCTGCCCCCAGAGGACAGTGGGTGGTGTCTGGGGACACCTGTGGTTGTCACACTGAGGGGCTCCCGGCATCGAAGGGGTGGGGCCAGGCATGCTGCTCACAGCCCACCGCGCCTGGGAGACCCTGGTCCAAAGGAAACCGCGCAGGACGTGGCGCCCCTGGGTGCTGCCGCCTCCCCCCGCCCCCTGCAGTGAGGGAGGGTGTGCGGGTCCCTCGGGGAGCTGTGGGGTCGGCAGAGGTCCTCACCCCCTCCTGCCCTGGCACTGGGGTGGGGGGGGCTTGGTGGGAGTGGGTAACTGGGCCCTGCTTGATGCTGTGGCAGAGGTAGGACAGGGAGGGGCCGTACCAGGGTATTTACTGCTGGGTGAGGGACCAGTTCACATTTAATTTATTCTTGAAAGGACCCAGGGCTTTGATGGAGGTCCTAGACAGGGGCAGCTGCGGCGAGGCCCCTGCTTTGTCCAGTTTGGGACTCGGGTCTCCCCAGGTGGCCTTGGGCACCCGTGGTCAGTTACTCAGACATGGGTGGGAGGGCCTCCTGCTGCAGGACAGTGTCGTCCCTGCGGGGCACTCAGAACCTGTGTCTTCTCCAGGAGCTCCTGGGCAAGGAGGCGGGCAGCAGATGCCCGAGGGAGGCCCCCCACGGGCTGCGGTGATGGACCCCAGCACAGCAGCGAGCTGCCCAGGGCACAGGTGGCTGCGAGCCCGATGGCGTGTAGGGCAGGACCAGCTCAGACCCGCCCGGGGGTGGGGGGCGCAGGCAACTGGGGGGGCGGGGGGGGCCTGGGCAGGGGGGCGGGGCGCGTCTGGGGCATTCTGAGTGCACAAGAGGGCACCCTGGGGCTTCCGCCCGTGGGTGGGTGGGGGCCTGTGTTGGTTATCAAGTGGGGGTTTGAGGCCGTGTGTCCTTAGGATGTGGAATTTCTCTCCTGCCGTGCAGTTAAACCCCTGGCACTCAGTAGCTGAAAACAACACCCAGGCCGGTTCTGGGGGTCAGGAGGCTGGGGGGTTCTGGCTGCCTGTCTCCCCGGAGGTTGTAGAGCACATGTCAGCTTGGGGCTGCCTCATCCGAAGGCCCGATGGGGCCGGAGAGCTGCTCCTGTCCACCTGGCCCCCACGGGGCTGCCCCCGGCCCCTGAGAGAGTCCCAGAGAGGACAGGGACCCAGGGACTGTCTCGGAAGGGACAGGCCGTCCTTGGTCAGGTCCTGTTGATTGGAAGGGAGTTGCTGAGTCCAGCCTGCCCTTGGGGAGGGGCGTCAGGCGCCACCCCTGCACCTCACAGAGATGCCAGGTCACGTTAAAACCACGAACACCGCCTTCCCCGCGTGTGGGGGTGAACCCACGTGGGGAGGTGAATTTGCCGCTTAGCTGGCGACAGGCCGTGAGAGGCTGGAGCAGGAGAGGCCCTGGGGCAGCACTGGTGCTGGGCGGGGCTGGCGGGGCCCCAGCATGGAGGCAGGTTGGCAGGCAGGAGGGGGACGCGGCGGCCGTGTGGCCCCTTTCAGGGGTTTTCTGGCCGGCTCTCATCCCTCTATCCCAGGAGGCAGAGCCTCCGTGCACCCCTCTCTGAGGTGGGGCTGCGGCACCCGGAAGGTGGTGGGACGGAGAGGGGGACAGGGACACGGGCCCGGGGCCGTCCAAGCGCCAGGATCACGCTTGCCTCGGGGTGGCGTGCGGTTGGGTGAGGTACAGATTCAGGGGCTGCCGGGGGAGGAGCTTCTGGGGACCGTGGTGGGGAATGGCCCCGCGCCCTGCAAAGGCCTGGCGTGGCCTCGACGCAGACGCCAGACGGGTGCCCCGAAGGACAGCTGTTCTGGTTGGAAGTCATGGAAGAGGAGCGGCTGGGGGTCTGCCGGACGTTGTCACACGAGGGTGTGTGGGAAGCGGGAGGCAGCCGCGCGGCCGGAGGAGGGGGTGGCGGCGTCTGGGGCAGACGCGTCGCTGCTCCTGCCCTCCGCTTCCTCGGCTGTGGCCGGAGCTGAATTCAGACCCGGGTCACCGTAGGTGCCGCCCCCCTCCGGCTCCTGCCCACCTCGTGGTCTTGACCTTCTCCGAGCCTCCCAGTCTCCCAGTGTAGGCCTCTGTGTGGGGGCGGGGCGGGGCTGCCCCTCGTCCGGGTGGCCGGCCCTGGGTCTCACTGGGTGATTTGCAGGCACGGGCGAGAGCGGGAAGAGCACGTTCATCAAGCAGATGCGGATCATCCACGGCGCTGGCTACTCGGAGGAGGACAAGCGGGGCTTCACCAAGCTGGTGTACCAGAACATCTTCACCGCCATGCAGGCCATGATCCGGGCCATGGAGACCCTGAAGATCCTCTACAAGTACGAGCAGAACAAGGTGAGGCCTGGGCCGCGCCAGGCAGCTGTTCGCGGCCTGGTCCTGCAGGGCTGGGTCCCAGCCTCCTCCGGGGGCCCGCGTCCTGCCGGGCGCTTCGCGACTGTACGGGACCCTCTGTGGCCCCAGGGGGTGGCACTTTCTCTTATTTTCTTCAGTAACAGCTTTATTGAGACGTTTTACATACCAAGTTACCCATTTAAAGGGTGCACTTCACTCGTTTTTAACATTCACAGTGTGCAGTCATTGCTTCTAAAGCCGGGACATTCCATCACCCCAGAAAGAAGCTCTGCGCCCGTTAACAGTCCCCCCACATCCTCCCCAGCCCCTGACAACCAGGAACCCACTCCCCATGTCTGTGGAGCTGCCTGTTCTGCATGTTTCCCATCCGTGGAGTCACACCCTGCGTGTCCTCCTGTGTCTGCGTCTCTCCCTGAGCCTCGTGTCCTCAGGGTCCCTCCCTGTGGTGGCGCGTGTCAGGGCTTCTCTCATAGCCAAGTGATGCTCCCGTGTGACCCGAGAGCCGTGCTGAGAGACGCTGCCCTAGAGATCCACGCGCGCACACGTGCACACACCGTACACACGCAGGCACACACATGCACCCATCATCCACTGAGGGACACGTGGGTGTTTCCACTTTCTGGCCCTTGTGGATATGCTGCTGGGAAGTCGTGTGCAGGTTTTCGTTTGCACACCCGCCCTCGTTTCTCCTGGGCATGTCCCCAGCTGTGGAGGTGTGCGGTCCAGGGTCACGCTTGGTCTGTCTTCCGGAAGAGCTGCGGCCTGCTGTCTGAGCAGCGTTCCCCTGGCCGTGCACCAGTGGGCTCTCACCGGTGGCCTCCCTTGGCTTTGCTGTTGTGGATCTGTTTTCGGGGGCTTTTGCAACCCCAGAAACTTGCCTGGGGTGACATGTGGCATCAGAGTCCGTGTGTGTCCAGTAGAGTTTATATTAATCCGTTTGCTTTGAGGCTTAAGAAGTCCAGTCAGTCAGATTTCTGATACTGGCACCTTCCTGCCTTGATGCCTGGTTCACGCGTCCTGAGGGACACTACAGGGCCCAGCGCTGGGTTGGGGGCCCGGCCGCCTGGCTGTGGGGCCGCGCACGTGGGGACTGCTGGAGCCTCTCGCCCTCTGGTTTGTAGGAGCAGGTCAGCCGAGGCACTTCCAGGTCTAGTCCCCCTTTGACCATGCGAGTCCCGCAGCGTCTGGACCGGGTCGGCAGACCGAGGCCTGTCTCTGTAGGTGCAGCTCTACTAGCACAGGCCACGTCCGTGTCACCCGTGGAGGCTGTTGCTGCAGCAGCAGGGGCAGTGTGGCCTTAGAAACAGACATCTGGTCCCTGACCTACGTGCATCCACCGTCGGGGGGTTCCAGGGCGGTGTCTGCTTCTCTAGGCCCAGATTGAGAGTGGGGGCTGAAGGACAGGGTTGAGTGAGGGCTGGGGGCGGGAGAGCGTCCCTGGGTGGGGGCAGGCGTGGGTTCCAGAGCCCAGGCTGGGGCCCCCTCATTCCTTGTCAGGGCTCAGCGGTTGTCCCCTCCCCAGCCCCTCAGCCATGTGGCCCGGACCACCCTGAGCACAGGCACGTGGAGCGGGCTGGAGGAGAGATGGGGGTCTCCTGCGGGCCTTCGGCCCCCGGTGTGGCGTGTGTGTCGCGTGTGTGTACGTGTGTGTACGTGTGTGTACGTGTGTGTACGGCACGTGCGTGCGTGGGTGCACGGGCGGATCTCTGGGGGGGCATCTGTCGGCGCAGCTCTCGGGTCTCCGAGCCCCGTGGCCCAGGGCGTGTGTAGAGGTTCCGTCCGGGGCGCGTGAGCCACTGGACCCCTGGGCTGTCGCGGTTAGTGCAGCCTCCCCGCCCCAGCGGGTCGCTCCGGCCCCCGGTCCCCGGCCCCCATCCCAGGCCGCACACGAGAGGACGGCGACCCTTCAGAGATCCGCGGCTTCAGGAGCCGTGGGCCCGGAAACGGGGGCAGCTTCTTCTTACGTCACAGCGGCTCTCCGTACCTTGGTTTCCTCACCTGCGACCTGGGCATGTGGGAGCTGCTGGGGGTGTTTGTTCCTCTGTCCTATTTGGAGGCCACCGACCCCTCTTTTGGGCACCTGGGCACGGAGGCGCGGTGGCTGGGTGGGCAGGCCCTGCTCCCGGAGCCGCCTCCATCCGCGTTTTGCCCTGGGGACCTCACAATGGGGGGCAGTCACTTCCGGTCGCCCTCACTTTGTTGTGGCTCGTGTTCATGGGAAACGAGAGTCGATGGTTCCGATTGGTCGCCGGGCGCTGGCGTTGAGTGTCCCCCGGCCTCCCGCCCCCCACAGGCCAACGCGCTCCTGATCCGGGAGGTGGACGTGGAGAAGGTGATGACCTTCGAGCACCGGTACGTGAGCGCCATCAAGACCCTGTGGAACGACCCTGGCATCCAGGAGTGCTATGACCGCCGGCGCGAGTACCAGCTCTCCGACTCTGCCAAGTAGTGAGTGGGGCCGGGCGGAGGAGGGGTCTGCACGGGGACGGGGTCTGCACGGCGGCTCCTTAGCTGTGACGAGACGATTTTCCTACAGGGAGGGAGGCGTCTGCAGGGATTTTCTGTCGTCTCTCTGCCCCTTTTCTGTGTATCTGAAACTTTTCTAAAGTGACAGGTTTGCATGTGAAAAGCCACCCCTCCAGCCCACAGCCTCTCCTCGAAACCCTGTGCCGTCCCCGTCCCTGGACAGCCGTCCCTCAGAGCCGGCGGGGCTCTGTCCCAGGCGTTCCCTGCAGCCTATTTTGTCCCCGTCCGTTCCCGTCCCGGGTACTCGGGCTGGCCAGGAGGCCCCTCGCGGGCCGGCCTGAGCGGCCCCACCGCTGTGTTGCAGCTACCTGGCCGACGTGGACCGCATCGCCACCCCGGGCTACCTGCCCACCCAGCAGGACGTGCTGCGGGTGCGCGTGCCTACCACCGGCATCATCGAGTACCCCTTCGACCTGGAAAACATCATCTTCAGGTACCTGTGGCCCTGGCCCCCCGTGGGGCAGCGACAGGGTCCCTGTCCGCGGTGGGCACCGGGTGTCCCAGTGAGCCCGGCCCTCGTGTGCCGGCAGGGCTGAACGGAGGCGGCCTGGGGGCGACGGCCTCCCGGTGGGGCCTCTGCACGGGCCTCAGACGGGGCAGGGTGCAGGGGTTAGGTGGTCTGAAGTCGAGGCCGGGGCAGGGGTGCTCTGGCTGGTGGAGGGACCTGAGGGCCCCTGGGGGAAGCGGGTCCAGACCCCTCTGCGGCCCAGTCCCGCAGGTCATGCGGCCAGAGGGGACTCGGGGCTGTCCCTGAGGACGGGCCCTCCCACCCCGCGAGGTCACAGCTTGTGCAGAGCTGCCAAGCGGCAAGGCCAAGTGCCTCTCCTGGGGCGGCTGTAACATGTGACCACAGATGGGCAACTTCAAACCACGGAAGTGTATCCACTCCCAACCCTGACGTCAAGGTGTCGGCAGGGTGGGGTCCTCCTGAGGGCTGAGGGGTGTCTGTCCTGTCCTCCCAGCTCTGGCGGTGCCGGCAGCCCGCGGTGGCCCCTGGCCGGTAGAAGCCGCGCTCCGTCTCCACGCCCGTCATCACAGGGGCCCTCCCCGTGTCTGTGCCCACATTTCCCTCTTACGCGACACCCCGGTCAGTGGATTCAGGGCCCCCCACTCCAGAGTGGCCCTGTCTTAACTAGTGACCTTTGCCGTGACCCCACCCCCAGATCAGGCTGTGTCCCAGGTTCCCGGCAGACCGACTTTGGGGGACGCGGTTCACCCAGGGCTGCGAGGCCCAGGCTTTGGGTGGGGGTCCTGCTCTGGCTGTGAGCCCGCCCTCCCCGCTGCTACGCGGGGTCCCCTCTGCTGGGCGAGCGCACCATGGGGGCCGCTGGCGCCTCCGGGCAGGGGCCCCAGAGACAGTGCTGCTGCGGAGGCCCCGCCCCGCCGTCGGGAAGCGCCAGCGCTGGGGGTGTTCCGGGAGCCTGTCGGGGCTGCCTTGAGGCGCCCTCCCACGGAGACCCGAGACCCACCTCTGCCCCTGGGGCCCCCCACTGCTCAGGCGGATGCTTCCCGGGGTGGGGAGAGAGCCTGGGCGCCCCCCGCCTGGCCCCCCATCCTCTTCTCACCCGTCGGCGTCCCCGGGGTTCCCTTGGGCCCTCAGAAGCTGTAGGCATCGTCCCACACGTGCCTGGGGAGAGGTCAGCATCTTGGTTTCCTCTGGTCAGATTCATGACAGGGTCTGGGACCTCAGAGGCTCCCAGGGTGCAGGCCGGGGCTCTTGCGAGCCTGCCTTCCAACCCCACGTCCCGGGGTCCCCTCCCGTGGCCTCACCTTGGCCTCTGCACCTGCTGTGCCCTCTATCAGGAGTGCCTCTCCCTTCCCACCCCTCCCCCGAGCCCATGTGCAGTTCTGCTGCTGCCTGAACTGTAGAGGGGCCCCGCGCCCCCCCGTGCCTCCCCCCAGCCCTCCCCCAGCCCCCCCCTCGTCTGGTGCTGCGCTCACAGAGGGCAGCCAGGGCCCAGCGCGTAGCCCCCACCTTGATGGGAGCTCACACAGCATCCGCTGACGGTGCGATTGGCCTGATGGGTGAACCCCAAGCCTGGCCCCACACGGGGCGGGGGGTGGTAGCCTGAGCCCGGGGGCCCGGCCACACTGGGGAGGCTCGGCCTCAGAGAGGCGGTGGCCTCTGACGCCGCTGGCCCGACGGTGCCCCCCTCCCCCGACGGGCCGCAGCAGCCGGCACGGGCCTGGTGTCCACGCGCCCCTTCCCGTCTCCTCGGTTACCCTGGCACGTCCGCCGTCCACCTGTGCTTGCTGGACCCTCCCCTGCCAACTCCCCGCCAGGCGGGTTGGCCTCTGCTGGCCGTGCCCAGACAGCCGCTCCTGCCCGACGGTCCGGCTGCCGTGGACGGGCCCGGCCTGGGGACCCTGCCTTCTCGGTCTGCTGTCCTTTCTTGCCATCGTGTCCCCGTCACAGAGAACTTAGGGAGCTCGCAAGGAGAAAGTGGGGACCTGTCACCAGCTGTGATGTCCAGGGTGCCGTGGTGGCGGGGGTGCGGGGCCCAGCAGGGGAGATGGGTCTCCAGATGTGGCACATCCATCGGCGGTCGCTGGCCGGGCCCTGGAGACCAGCGCCCCTCCCCCCGCACGCAGGCGTCTGGCCCCCTTGGGGGTCCCCCCGCCCCGGCTTGTGCTGTGTCCTCCCGGCCGCTGCGGTCCTGGGGCCCTGCTGGCTCTGACGGAGCACTGAGGGGCCCTCGTGGCTCTGATGCTGTCGGGGGCCTCGTGGCTCTGGCGGATGCGGCTGTGCTGGGGTGGGGGGTGCTGTGTGGGGGGCGGTGTCGTCTGCAGCCCCGCGCTGAGCCCGTGCGCCCCCCGACCCTGCAGGATGGTGGACGTGGGGGGCCAGAGGTCCGAGCGGAGGAAGTGGATCCACTGCTTTGAGAACGTGACGTCCATCATGTTCCTCGTGGCCCTCAGTGAGTACGACCAGGTGCTGGTGGAGTCGGACAACGAGGTGAGGCCCGCGCTGAGCCCGGGGGCGGGGCGGGGCGGGGCGGGGGCGCCCGCAGGCCCTGGGGTGGGGGGGGCCCGCCGCCAACCTGCCGCCGGCCCCGCAGAACCGCATGGAGGAGAGCAAGGCGCTGTTCCGCACCATCGTCACCTACCCCTGGTTCCAGAACTCGTCCGTCATCCTCTTCCTCAACAAGAAGGACCTGCTGGAGGACAAGATCCTCCACTCCCACCTGGTGGACTACTTCCCCGAGTTCGACGGTGAGGCGCCGGGACGGGATTTCCCGAGGCTGCGCGGAGGCCACCGCGCCGTGAGTGCGGCTGCAGCTTGGCGCGCGCCCCCCGGGCCCCGGAGGAGGCGGAGACCTTCGTGCCCCCACCGGAGTGTCGTCTGTGGTCACTCGGCAGCCTGTCGCCTCCTGCCCAGGGCCCAGGCACGGGGAGGAGCGAGGTGCTAGGGGTGGGGGAGGGCGGGGGGGGCGCGGGGGATACGGCTCCGGCTCAGCCCGAGTTCCTCCTGCTGTGTCTGCACCCCCCTACTGTCCCCTCCCCACCTGGAGACCCCCGGGGGCGCTTCTGAGGGGTGGTCAGGGTTCCTCCCTCCCCAGCAGGATGGCAGGGGTTATGGGTGGGGAAGCAAGGAGCGGCGCCGACACCGCCCCCCCCCCCCCCAGCACCTCCCCGGAGGTGCTGCTCCAGGCAGCCGGGAGGCCAGGAGTGTGGGTGGCGGGCCCAGAGCAGGAGGCTCGCCGGGAGGGGGCACCGGGCTGTGGGTGGAGGTGCGTGTGTGGCCGCGTGCCCGAGTGTGGGGTGTGGTGTGGACGGGGGTTCTGAGGTGCGGGTGGGAGGTGGGCGGCCGCAGCGCCGTCTGCCTGGCGGGTGGTGAGCGGGAGCTGGTGCCGGGGCAGCGGCACGTGGGCCAGGAGCCTCCCCTCCGCTCACCCCGCCCCGCCCCGCCAGGCCCGCAGCGGGACGCGCAGGCTGCCCGGGAGTTCATCCTGAAGATGTTCGTGGACCTGAACCCCGACAGCGACAAGATCATCTACTCCCACTTCACGTGCGCCACCGACACGGAGAACATCCGCTTCGTGTTCGCCGCCGTCAAGGACACCATCCTGCAGCTGAACCTGAAGGAGTACAACCTGGTGTGAGCCCGGACCCGCCAGCCCGCCGCCCAGGCGGCCCCAGGAGTCGGGGCTTTTCCTATTTTTAAACAAATGGTTTTTATTTCACAGTTATCAGGGGACGTACATCTTTCTTCCTACACACCTCGTGCACCTTCTCATCTTTGTCCGTGGCAGAGGCCGCCTTTTTTGGCCTTAACTTGTGGCTTGCTTTTTTCTAAAAAAAAAAACAAAAACAAAAAACCAAAAAAAAAAAAAAAAAAAAAAAAAGGAAAAAGAAAAAAGAAGAGAACCCACACCCACAGAAGATGGGCGGAGAGGAGACCCGGCCCCGGCGGTGGCGGTTCTCGGCCTGGTTTCTTCTGATGGTGGAGGAAGGCGCGGAGACGCAGAGGCTGGGACTTATCTTTCTTCCTTTGTTAAGTTATTGACGCCCTCACCACTGTCGCCGTGTTTCTGCCCCGGACTCCATGAAGTGGGGGTGGGTGGCGCCCCCCGCTGCCCGCCCTGGGAAGTGCCTAACCTTTTTTTTTCTTTTTTTTGAGGAAACACCGCTCGCCACCCCGGAGGCCCTGTCCCTCAGCCCTGCCTGAGGTGGGAGCTGGGGTGGGGGGGCGTTGGGGTTCCCTGGGGCTCTGCTGGGAGCGCTCCTGGGCCCCGGTCTGTCCGCAACCCGGAGGAGGCCCACTTGGACTGGGAGCCACTGTTCATTTTGTTCCATTTTGTAGCCAATTTGGAAACAGTGAGGGTAGGGTGGGGACTTTTTCAGAAATCTTCTCAGGTCTGTCCCCGGGAGGCAGGGCGGGAGAGAGGGTCACCCTCGTGGGTCCCTGGCCGCCCAGGAGCACCCACCACCCTGCACTCTGCCCGGAACCGAGCCGTCGGGGCTTGTGGCAGCCAGAGGTGGGCCCTCAGCCTGGCCATGGCCACGGCCACGGTCACGCACTTAGGCGCCTCCCAGAGGGCCTCAGGGCCAGTTTCTGAGAGTGGGAGTGGCCGTTCCATGCAGCGTGGACCGAGCGGTGCGCTTTTGCTTTCACGCGGTTGGTTTGTTGCACCAGCGTGACAGGAGTGGCCCACCAGTGGTGCCCCCGCACCTGCCCAGTGCATCTGGGCCCTGCGTGTGAGCGCTCGGGGCAGCCCTCCACCAGTGAGTGCAGAGAAGTGACGCGAAAGTCTGAGTAGCCCCGCGCCAGCCCTGTCCCCATCCCTCCATCACCTCCTGCCTCCCTCCTGCGCCTGATACACAGGCTGGGGGGGGGGCTGGGGCGGGGAGCAGAGCCGGGGGGGGGGGGGCAAGCTTCTCAGCCTGTTCTCCTCTGGCGTCTCCACCCAAAGGGCCCTCTTTTGTGCCATGCATCCACTGGGGGTTTCAGGCCGTGGCCCTGAGGTGCGCCCGGTGGGCAGGAGGTGCCGCTGGTGGTGGGCTCCCTCGGGCCCACATGACGCAGGGAACTGGATTGGGCTCTGGGGCGGGGGGCACCCAGAGTATTAGCTTCCTGAGGGGTCAGTGTGCCAAGATCCCAGGGCAAGCCTGGCCGCAGTGCCAAACCTCCCCGCCCGGCCCACTGGGACCTCGCCAGCCTGGCCCCACCCCGCGTGCGTGCTGGGAGGATGTGGCAGCAGGTCTTGGCCCCACCCTTGCCCCGTGTGTGAGCTTCACCTCCGTGGCACTTCCCCGTGTGCCCGCCTCCCCCCCCCCACTGTGTCACATCACCCAGCAGAACTGCCCTCTGAGTGCCAACGCCCCAGTGGCGTGAGGGGCCATGCCGGCCGGCGGGGGCAACCTCGCCTGCTTGTACTTGTATATTAAACAGTCCTGATTTCAGACAATTTAAACCTTAATCTATTTAAAAAAAGAATATTATATAAAAATGCTGTTTTTAAACCTTTTGTCATTTGAAGTGCATGTGTTGTCTGTGCGGGCTGAGGGACGGGCGCCGCCAGCGCAGTGCCAACCTCCCGGGGCCGGAGCCGCCCACATCCAGGCAGCGTGTCGGGGCCCTGACCCCTTAATCCAGAGATACCTGATGGAAATTGACTTTTCATACCTTTCTCCTGAAATGAATTCTGTTTTAAATTGGAATAAATTTTGTTCCTAAACACTTGGTCCCTTCTAGCTTATTTCCTGTTACTGTCTGGGGGCGGGGCAGCAGAGGGGCCCTGAAGCCCCTGGGGTGTCACCTGACTCCCTTGTGGCTGGCGGGGCCCCGGCACCTTGAGGTTGGGGTCTCAGCTCACAGGAGCCGCAGCCTGGCCGCCCAGGGTGTTCCTCCTGCCCCTGACTTCAAGTCGACGTGCTGCGCTGCGGGTTTGGGCGTTTTGCAAGGGATGCCCCTCTTCATGGGGGCAGGGCACCGACGGGGCGGAGCCCTGGTTCCTGGCCCAACTGGCCACTCATTGTCGCATGGGCTTTTGGGAAGACATGCCCCTCTCCCGCCCCCATTTCTGTAAACCAAGATGTTGGACCAGCGATCTCCCTGCCATCTCTCAGTCTTTTTTCCTTAAAACATTAAAAAAAAAAATTATGGTACATACACATACTCCCTACCATCTTCACCATTTTTGTGTACAATTCAGTGACATTTATTTCATTCACCACTTTGTGCAACCATCAACACGAATTGTCTCCAAAACCTTTTCATCATTTCAAACAGAAACTCTGTACCCGTTAAACAGTAACTCCCCACCCCCTCCCCCAGACCCTGGCCCCCGCTGTCCTATTTTCTATGGATCTGACTCCCAGGGACCCCGCGTGAGTGGAATCAGAGAGTATCTGTGCTTCTGTATCTGGCCTGTCTCACTGAGCATCAGGTCCTCCAGGTTCATCCATGGTAGAGCAGATGTCAGAATCTCCATCCTTTTTAAGGCCGAATTCCATGTGGAGGGACCACATACGTTTATCCATTACTTGGGGTGTTTCCCCCTTTGGGCTGCCGTGAATCACGCTGCATGAACATGGGTGTGCAAGTATCTCCTTGAGACTATGCTTCCCATTCTACTGGATATAAACCCAGAAGCAGAATTGCTGGGTCACATGGTGATTCTATGTTTAACGGTTTGAGGAACTGCCAGACTGTTTCTACTGCGGCCGCCCCATTTCACATTCCCACCAGCTGTGCACCCCGGTCCCATTTCTCCACATCCCCCTCCAGTTTTATTTACTCATTCATCAGGGGGATGGAAGGGCCCCGAAGGCCCCGTGTGTGCCAGGCACTGTCCTAGGCACTGCCTGTAGCGGGAGGAGACAGCACTTACCACTCAATCTATGAAGAAAAGCAGCAGGGAAGAGGCACAGGGAGCAGTCGTGGCCGTTTCAGACAGGCTGTTCAGGAATGGCTTTTCTGAGAAGGTGGCATGTGAGTAGGATGCTGGAAGAAGTGAAAGGATGGGGCCGTGGTAGGCTCTGTGGGAAAACGTTCCAAGGCAGCAGGCACAACCTGTGCAAATGTCCTGGGGCAGGATCAGGCCTGGTGAGTGAGCAAGGGGGAGGGAGAGGAGGGGAGGGGAGGGAGGGGACGGGGCAGGTGGTGCAGGGCCTTGTGGGCCTCGGGGAGAACTTGGGCTTTTACCACAGGAAGGTGGGAGCCCTGGAGCGCTGTGCGCAGAGGAGCTGACTCAGGTGCTCACGGGCGCCTCTGGTGGCCATTATGGGGAGGACAGACTGGGGGTTGAGGGAGGAACCGGGGACCTGGATGGAGGGGACTGAGCTGGTCCAGGTGGGAAAGGATGGGGTTGTCTAGGTGGAGGCCGAGGAGGGGAGTGGGATTCGAGAGGTGGGTGGTGGTGGGGGGGAGCCCGCGGATGCTGCCGGCGCGCCTGGCTGTCATGCCCCCCGCGGCCGGCAGGTGCCGCTCGTCCGCTTTCCGCAGCCGCCCGCCCTCCCACCTGCCGGCTACACAGCGCATCCTCCGGGGAGGTCCTCTCCGCATCCCGGTTCCAGCAGAGAAACCGAGGCACCGAGCGGCCGGGCCCTTGTCCTGACGGTAAGCGGCGCCCCCGGGCCTGGGAACCAGCCGCGACCCGCTGCAAAGTGAAAACGCAGGGCCCTTTGTTACAAAACCAGGAGGCTTTCAAGACGGAAAACTTCCGAGCCCGGGCCCCCCGCCCACTAGGCCGGCAAAGGACTCCTGGGTGTTTGCTCCTTTTGGCTGCGGTAAATGATGCTGCTGTGAACTTGGGTGCGAAAGACCCGCTGTAGACCCTGCTTTCAGTTTGGATACACCCGCAGAAGTGGAATCAAATCCATGATTCTTCAGTAAAGGGAGGGGATGGACCTTTGTATCCCAGCCTTGGGCCAACCCTGGTGGGGGTGGGGGCATGACCTTGGGTGTGGCCAACGGCAGCGGCCAGGGAGGGACCCAGATGTGGCCTCGCATCAGCTGAGGAGTGTGAGGTACTTTGAAACTATGTAAACATCCCATTCCTCATTAAACAGAAAGGACATTTTAAATACCAAAAGAACAGCAAGGAGATCCTCGTTTCTGAATAAAGGAGAGACTTTTGGATGGGACAGATTTAGGTCTACAAAAACTCACCAGAGGGAATTCCCCGGTGGTCCAGTGGTTAAGAATCTGGGCTTCCACTGCCGGGGGCATGGCTTCCATCCCTGGTCCTGGAACTAAGATCCCGGAAGCCCCGTGGCACTGGCAAAAATTAAACAAAAACTCACCAGAGCTACTGGGGTTGTGAATCGATGCATGCACTTTGGCAAAAGAGAGTTCCTATCTGGGAAATACCCAGCAACTCCACAATTGGGGATTTCTTTACACTCATACATAGCGTCTCCAAAAGGGCACATCCCCAAAGTCCGTAGCCACCCTACTTGTTGCAGCCCCAAATGCCCATCAACAGTAGAAGAGATGACTAGCCCAGCAAGGTGATGACAGTTAGTAATACTGTATTGGGACTTCCCTGGTGGTCCAGTTATTAAGACTCTGTGCTCCCAACGCAGGCGGCACAAGTTCAATCCCTGGTCGGGGAACGAAGACCCCGCGTACCACATGGTGCGGCCAAAACAAACAACAAAAAACGACTGTATTGTACTTTGAAAGTGACTGAGGGAGTAGGTCTTAAAAGTTCTCATCACAAGAAGAAAACCACTACGTGTGCTGATGGAGGTTAACTAGACTTACTGTGGTGATCATTTCACAATATATTCAAATATAGAGTCATTACGATGTACAGCTGAAATGCAAACATTACCTATCAATTATATCTCACTTAAAAAAAAAAAAAAAGGAAATGCTGACTAGAAGGATACACAAGGAACTTCCCTGGTGGCGCAGTGGATAAGACTTCGGGCTCTCAATGCAGGGGGCCCGGGTTCGATCTCTGGTCAGGCAACTGGATCGCACATACAGGCTGCAGCTAAGAGTTCACAAGGCACAACCTAAGGGGCCCTGGAGCCGCAACTAAGGAGCCCGCTTGCCACAACTAAGACCTGATGCACCCAAATAAATAAATAAATATTTTTTTAAAGGGATGCATAAATGGATGGTGGGATATTCACCCAATGGAATTGTTTATGGCAGTGAGAATTAATGAATTTCAACCACATGTAACAGTAGGATTTATGACACAAGCAAAGCATTGAGTGATAGATAGAAACCAGACAGACCAGAATTCACAGAAAGTTCAAAAATGGCAAGCAATGAACGCAATTTTTAGGGTTGCATCATCCAGCTGTAAACTGATAAAGCAAAGTGAGGACATTACATAAGAGAATCGTAGGAGAATCAGTTCGCCAAGAGGACATAATAATCCCAAATGTGTCTGCACGAAACAGATGAAGAAAAACATGACAGGACTGAAAAGAGAAATAGAGAAATTCACAAGTACATTTCAAACCTCTCACAGTCCTCTCTCAGTAATTGGTAAAATCAGCAGACAGGATATTAGCAAGAACAGAGATCTAAATGGCACTGTGAACCAAACAGAATGACACAAATACAGTGAAATGATTTGGGGCAAAGGTACAAAGGCCATTCAACAGAGAAAGGACAGTCTTTTCAACAGATGGTGCTGGAAAAACTGGATATCTGTATGCAAAAAACCAACCCACCCACCCACCAACTGAACAAAAGAACCCCCCCCCCACCTAAACGAAACAGAACTCAAGATGGATCATAGATCTAAATGTAAAATATGAAACAATAAAACTCCTGGAAGAAGACACAGAACTTCTTTGTGGCCTTGGGTTCAGCAAAGAGTTCTTAGCGACAATACCGAAAGCATGATCCGTGAAGGAAAAAAAACCTGACAAGCTGAGCATCGTCAAACTGAAACACAAAGAACACAGCAAGAGGGTTAGAAGCCAAACCACAGGCTGGGAAAACACATTTGCAAACCCCACACCCCATCCATACATGACTTGTATTCTCAAGTCACAATAATAAGAAAACAACCCCCCTAAAGGAACTGGCAAAATATTTGAACAGATACTTCACCAAAGAAGATACACACATGCAAAGATGTTCCACATCGTTAGCTGATCAGGGAGACGCAGATTAAATCTACAATGAGGTACCATTACACGTGTCTTAGAATGGTTGATGAGGAAGCCGAAAAAGGGGAACTTTCAGGCGTTGCTGGTGGGGATGCAAAATGGGAAAGCCACATCGGAAGACCATTCAGCCTTTTCTTACAAAGTTACACGTACGATGACCCTATGACGCGACCATCCCGCTTCTAGGAATTTATCCTAGAGAAAGAACACCCCTGATGATTATAGGGTATGTTTATAGCGTCCCTTTCCGTGATCACCCCCAAACTGGGAGCAACCCAAATGGCCTTCTATGGGTGAAAAGATAAAGGGTGATGCCCCCACACAACGGAAAACTACCCAACAGTCCAAAGGAAAGGGTTCCTGACACTCCCAGCTGCATAGACGGATCTCAGATGCTAAGTGAAAGAAGCCGGCCTCAAAAGTTACAGTGTGTGATTCCATTTATATGACATTCTCAAAAAGATTCTGAAAACCTTAGCAACAAAGAGCAGATTGATGGTTTCCACGGTGAGAGCTGGGGTGAAGGTCTGGCTACAAAGAGGTACCTGAAGGGTGCTCTTCAGGTGACAGAACCATATTCTGTCAACTTTTACCCGTAATTGACATCACTGTACATTTGTTAAAACCCAAACTGGGGACTTCCCTGGTGGCGCAGTGGTTAAGAATCTGCCTGCCAATGCAAGGGACATGGGTTCAATCACTATTCTGCGAAGATCCCACATGCCACGGAGAAACTAAGCTTGTGCACCACAACAACTGAAGCCCGCATGCCTAGACCTCGTGCTCCGCAACAAGAGAAGCCACCTAATGAGAAGGCCACCCACCGCAATGAAGAGTAGCGCCGACTGTCCACAACGAGAGAAAGCCCACATGCAGCAACGAAGACCCAACTCAGCCAATAAATAAATAAATTTATTTATTTATTTATTTAAAACATACACCCCCCCCCAACCATACACCAAAGAAAGCACCTACCAAGCCACATAAATTAGAAAAACAAAAACTAAAATAAATCTGGTTACCAAAAAGCACCCCCTAAACAGAGAAATGCCATAGAAGTCAGTGCAGTGCTGACTGCCTGACAGGAGGAGGAAGAGGGGTTCCTGTTGGAAGGAGCATCTGGGGACCTTCGTGGGGCTGAAGATGCCCTGACTCTTGGCCTTGGTGGGGATCATGTGGGTGTTGGTTTCACAGGAAATCATTAGGTGTGTGTTTTACGTGTTTTCTGTGTGTGTGTGTGTGTGTGTGTGTGTGTGTATGTGTTTGATTTTTAGTTCCTTGACCAGGGGTGGAACCCACGCCCCCTGCGTTGGGGGCAGAGTCTTATCCACTGGACCACCAGGGAAGTCCGTATGTGTATTTTCTTTTTTTTTTTAAGAACCTTTATTGAGATACAGTTAACAGACAATAAACAGCATATACCATGTGTATTTTTAAACACGCACACAGCTCACCCTGTTATTCTGGAATGAACTAATAGATGACAGGTGTCCCGCCAGTAGGGCACCTGGCACGTGGAGAGGAAGCAGCTCCTCACCTGTTTGGGGAAGTGGGAAGGAAATCTGTTATGAGTCTGGAGAAATTCACAGAGTCAGGGCCCTAGTTGGGGTGGTGGGTGTGGTGCAGGATCAAGGCGCCTGGCTGTTTTTTTTTCTGAGGTGAGCAGGAGCCATGGAAGGTATTAGACCAGGACCTGCCTCTGTGACCCTATGTCACGTGCTGGGGGCCTGGGGTCCGTCTGGAAATGGACACGGGGTGGCTCCAGCCACTCCTGGCCTCGCCGGGCCATCCTCTCTCCAGTCTGTGACTCAGCCTGGCCTCCGGGGTTTTGC
This sequence comes from Hippopotamus amphibius kiboko, assembly GCF_030028045.1. Lineage (NCBI taxonomy): Eukaryota > Metazoa > Chordata > Mammalia > Artiodactyla > Hippopotamidae > Hippopotamus > Hippopotamus amphibius. The sequence continues at coordinate 2,319,895 of NC_080200.1, forward strand.
CAAGCTGGTTACCTCCGTTCTGCCGCTGCCTGGCTCAGACTTATTTCTGCTTTTCTTCACCTGCCCCGGAATAGGAAGTCACCCAGGCCACTGGGCCCGGGGAGCACCCCTCCTCGCGGCCATCCGGTCGGGGACAGGAACAGGGGTCGGCAGGGCAGCGCCTGCCAGGCCCCAGTGCCGGTGACCCAATGGGAGCCCCTATCGAACTTCCCATCTGCCAGTCGTTAGAAATTAACAGCGAAGAAAACCGCATGGGTGCCGGCTGGGGTGTGGCGGAGGGAGACGGTTGAGGCTGTGGGACCCCAGGCGGGGCCCGCACCCTCTCTGAGCCTCACCAGTGCCTCTAGGAGGGGCCCGGAGGCTCCCGGATTCTGTGTATCTCTTGGGCAGGGGAGGGAAGTTCGAGAACTTTCTAGAGCTTTCTAGAACCTCTCAAAGAGGGTTCTGCTCCCAAACACGGCAAAGATCTGCCGGATTGAAGACATTTTGGGCAGAAGCAGCCACATGTTCCCCCCCCACCCCGGCTCCCCCATGTCACCTCCTACTTTTAGGGTCCCGAGGGCCGAGGGGTCAGGGCACGGTGGTCTCATCGCGTTGTTGGGATACGGGTTCGACTCCCAAGGTCTCCCTGTGCCAGGCTGCCTGTCCGACTTCTCCTCCTGGTCCCAGATGCCCGTCTTCTCAGAGTGGCCTTCCTTGACCCCCCTGTTTCAAGCCACAAATGGGACCCCCCCCATCTCCCATCCCCCTTCCCAGCTTTTATTTTCCTCTCACAATTTATCGCCATCGGATAGGCTCGGATAGACATATATTTAAGGTATTTCTTTACCTGTCTGTCTAGAGTATAAGGCGGGGAGGTCGGCAGTTTGTCATTTGGGTCCGTGCTGCGCGTAGAACGCCTGGCATACGGTAGGCGCCTCATAAATGTCTGCAGGAAGAATGGATGGCTCTGACCCAAAGTTCCAAAGCTGCCGGCTCTGCGGTTGAGACTCTGGGACCCCACGGGTGGGAGAGGCTCCCCGGGGAGTCGCTGCCTGGCTGTGCCTCCGTGTCCCCATCTGTGCAGCGCGAATGGCGAGGAACTTGGGGCGCTGTCCCCGGGACACCCCCTCCCCCCCGCAAAACACAAAAGCACTTAAAACAGTAGGTGCCTCCGGGCCTCGGCGGTTCTTTTGAAGGAGATCGCGATGGGTCTCCCGATGACAGCTTCTAATTGGCCCGGGGGAGGGGGAGAGGGGCTGGGCCGGGGCCGGCGTCAGAGGCCCAGCAGGACGGGGTCCACCCCTTCTCCAGAATGAGGAAGGAGCCCAGCGCGGACTCAGGCTGCAGGCGGCGGGGCCTTTCGTCCCGCCCCGCCCTCCCCGGGGGCGCCCGCCTCACCTCTCGCTCTGCGGCCGTCAACCTGTCCGGCCGGGCGGGCAGGTCTGGGGATGGGCGGGGAGCCGTGAGCCGGCATCTTCCCTCCTCCTCCTCTTCCTCCTCCTCCTCCTCCTCCACCCCCGACCCGGCGCACAGGCCTCGCCGAGCTGGGCGGTCGGGTGCCCGAGGCCCGCAAGCCGGGGGCGGGGTCCCCTGGGGGGGCGACCCCCACTTCGAGGAGAGACCCTTCACGCCGGTTGCCAGGAGCCCTTCCCGGAGCGGCCGGGCCGGGGTGCCTCCCGGGGCGTGGGGGGCGGCGGCGATGCCGCCTCGTGCCCGCTGAGGCCCCGCCATGGCCCGCTCGCTGACCTGGCACTGCTGCCCCTGGTGCCTGACCGAGGATGAGAAGTCGGCGGCCCGGATCGACCAGGAAATCAACAAGATCCTCCTGGAGCAGAAGAAGCGGGACCGGGCGGAGCTGAAGCTCCTGCTGCTGGGTGAGTCTGCGGCCACCCCGGGCGGGACAGCCTGGGAGCCCACTTTCAGGATGAGTTGACTGAGGCCCGGTTGCTAGTCCCAAGGGGTGAGCTGTGGGCCCGTCCCCCGGCCGGGTCACCTCCCGGGCATCTGCAGGAACAGAGATGTTTCGGCCAGATGGCCCGGCTCCGCCTGGCCAGCCCAGCCCTCCAGCCCGGCTCCCGCGTCATGGGAAGGGAATGAGCCGCCCAGCCCCAGAGCTCCAGCCTCGCCCTCCGCCTCTGGAGGGCTTGACCTGGGTTTGTTCCGGTGGTTTATCAGCATGGGTCCTGTGGGCAAAGCATGGCCAAGCGCCTCTGCTTGCTTGCTTGATTGATTGATTGACTGATCAGTTAGTTCATTCAAGATGTGCACAGCCGCAGAGGAGATGGTGTGTTTCTCTGCCTCCGGGGACCTCAGCTTCCGGTGGGGGAGACAGACTTTAAACCCGAAAAATAATAAGCAGGTAAAATAACTTCCGGTGGCAAGAAGAACAGGAGGAAAACAGAACGCAGTGAGGGAGTGGGGGTGACTCGGGTGTGGCAGGTTGGGAGGTGCTGACGTTGTGCCCTCTGAGACCTCACGTCTTATTGTCCATGTGTGTCCACTTCCCCAGCCACCTTGTCCTGCCTTTGGCCCCGCTGGCCTAAGCCCGGGGACACCAGCCTTGGAGGGTCTCCTGGGACTGCCTGAGCGCTGGGTGAGGGCTGGGGAAGGTCCTGAGTGACCCAAAGTCCCATCTGCCTGCCCCAGGACAAAGAGCCTGGTCATCTAGATGGCTGCCCTCTCTCTTCTCTTGCTCAGTGGGAAGGGGCAGCCCTGAGGGTTAAGAGAGAGGAGAGGGTTGGGAGCATGGGGCCCCAGTGAAGGTGTCTGAGCCTGGAAAGTTTTAATTAAGAATTTAATTTCATAGCTACCTCTATTCACTTTCTGAAATAGCTAGGCTCGTATTATATTAATAGTATCAATATGTGTGATATGTTATTTACTATTTTTTTTAATAAATAGGGCTATTTAGGTTGCTTTTCTTTTGGTTATTAGTATCTTCCAAAGAATTTGTCCATTTCTTCAAAGTTATCAAATGTATAGGCATAGGTTGTTTATAACATTCCCTTGTCATCCTTTCACATCTGTAGGATTTGTAGTGATGTCTCCTTTTTCATCCTTTGTCTTTGCTCCGTTTTTCTTGACCCATCGGACTAGGGGTTTGCCAGTGTTAGTGATCCTTCCTTGCACATCTCAAGGTCCTTTAACTGCACCTCAGGACCTTTGCACTTGCCATTCTCCCTGCCAAGGGCTCTCAACATCCCCCAAGGCTTTGCACAGCTGGTGCTCTCACTGCTCTCACTCAAGGCTGGTCTCAGCTCAAGTGTCACCTCCTCAGAGAAGTCTTCCCTGATTTCTCTGGCTTCAAAGTCAGCCCCATCCTTTTCCCTCTGCTTGATTTTTCTTCATACTGCTCACTCGCTGACACTCTCTCAGGTGTTTTCTTGTTTCCTTGTTTATTGTCTGTCTCTCCAGTTACACGGCATGCCACACAGAGGTGGGGACCATGTCCATTTTATTCACTCCTGTGTCCCCAGTGTCTATTTCAGGAGTACAGTGACCTGACAGAGAGCAGATGCCTGACGCATGCTTTGTAAATGAGGGAATGAATAAATGAATCCCGTTTCAGGGATGATTTTCCCCAGAGCTGTACCATATCTGCCTGGAGCTGGGAAAGTCCCTTGTCCCACTGACCACTGCACAGCCAGCCCCAAATCAGGAAGCCACGTCTGCTGGTAGGGGTGGGGGAGGGAGAGGTGGGTGGGGAGGTTGTCCATGTGCCCAAGCACCAATGGTGGCCCTGTGGCCATCCCGCTGGACTGTGGTTTCAACACCCCATCCAAGCCCCGGGGGCTGTTTCCACACCTGCCCTCCTTCTTAAAAACAGGAATTGAATCCAAAAGTTTTTTTGGGGGGGAGGGACATGGCTGATCCTTTTGAGGAAGAAGGCCAAGGGGCTGGGGGTCTGTCCCTGACAGGAAGTAGTCACCACATTGAGGAAGGGGAAGAGTCAGAACAAAGCAATTAAAGGAGCCAGCTCTGTCTGTACTACGTGAGGTAGGAACCCCTCCAGACGGGGAAACTGAGACCCAGAATGGTGAAGCGACTCGCCCAAGGTCACACAGCCAGGAGCGGAACCTAGAGTTCTGGTTCCAAAATCCACACACTTGACTGCACTGTGAATGTGCCTCCACGGAACCCCAATGACAGATGGGGAAACTGAGGCCCAGGGAGGTGGCAGGATGGGTCTGGGGTCTGCAGCCGGTTTTGAGGCAGAGCTGGGCATAGATGCTGAGCTGCCCGCTCTCAGGCAGCTCCCTGTGTCCCAGGGGCCCTGTTTCCTGGGGATGGACAGTGGGGCTGGGGCTGCCTTCACCCGTGGAAGCAGCCACACGGCATCTTGTGATGCCTGGGGCTTGGCCTGGCGCCTGGCCCCTGCAAGTGTCCACTTCCTCACCCATTCCTGGAAGCAGGCAATCACTTCCAGTCTGGGCTGGGAGGCCTGGCCAGGTGGAAACAGCTCTCCCCGCAGCCCCCAGCCCCATTTGGGGGCTTCCTGAACCACACCAGGAGCGGGGTGGGGGCGGGGCATGGAGAGTCTCCTGAATCTTCAGTGGCTCTGAAGGGAGTCACAGCTGCAAAGGTGGAGTTTTTCAGACTTCAGGTTGTGACCCACTTGTGAGTCACAAAACCCAACTTGTGGGTGGCAAGCAGGATTTTTTTTTTTCTTTAATGAAACAGAAGAGAAAAAAAAAATCAGTGCATTGCAACAAAATTAACTGTTGCTTGGTCAGATCTTTGTTTGTTCTCCACACTGTTGGGGGCAACCTAGACAAACTGCTGAGCTTCCAAGCATCCGTAGAAACATCACACGAACTGACACTTTGATGACACCTGACTCAGCCGACTGGCCACGTCCTATTTTGTTGGTGAAGGATCCACAAGGGCTTGTGTTTATACCTCTGCTTCTCCATTAGCTGTGTGACCCTGGGAAAGTCAGTTCACCTCTCTGAGCCCCCACATCTCCACCGTGAATGGGAAAACGGCAGGAATCTTGGTGATGATGATTCAGGCAGTGCCTGGGGAACTTCCCAGAATGGTTATTAAAAGAGCTCGTGAGCTCTGGACTCAGAACTGGGTCTGAGTCCCAGTTTGGTCATTCACCAGCTGCAGGACCCAACCAATGTGGGACTCAGTTTCCCCACGTGAAAAGTGGTGCCAAGAGCTGTTCCTCATGTAGGCTCAGGCGAGCTGGTGCGTGTGCCCTGCCCAGCACCCTAGGAAGGACAGAGAGGCTCACAGCCACCTCTGCCACCTCCAAATTGCAGAAACCCTGAAGACCAGCCCGTCTCCCCAGGTTTCTCGAAGCTGTGGGTTTATCTCACTGACTGTGATATTCAGGTGTTCCACTGCAGGAATATGGAGCAAGTTTGATATATCCCTGTCCTGAAATCCCAAGGAATTCCAGAAACTGAGACACACGTGGCTCCGTACACACGAAGCATTTCAGATTGTGGAGCTCTGGGGGTGGTTTTTGTTTGTTGTGGGTTTGTTTGCAGGAAACTTTTTATTTTGGAATCATTTTCGATGGACAGAAAAGTGGCAAAGATGGTCCGGAGAGTTCCTGCCTCCGTCTAAACAGGTTCTTCTCATGGTGACATCTTAAATAAGTGCTGTGTGACTATCACAGCTGAGATGTTAACATGGGAGCCGTACCGCTATGTTTCCGTGAACTAAACTCCAGACTTTAGATTTCACTGGTTTTCCCACCAAGGCCCTTTTTCTGTTCCAACCTCCAATGCAACATCTCACGTGGCATTTGAGGTCTTTTTTTCTCCCCTTTCTTAACTTTCCATTTTGAAATGCTATCAGAGTTATAGGAAAGTTGCACCAGATTCTTCCACAAATGTTAACATTTCACCACACGCCCTTTATCCCACCCCACCCTGTGCTGTCTCTCTCTTTATATATATATACACATACACACACACACAACTATATATATATAAGTATACGTGTACATACACTTACAATTTACATAATGCATAGCTATAGTTTATTTGCTATACATTTATTTATTTATTTTAATGTTTTATTTATTTATTTATTTACTTTGGTTGTGCCAGTTAGTTGCAGCAGGTGGGCGCCTTAGTTGCGGCATGTGGGTGCCTTAGTTGCGGCATGTGGGCTCCTTAGTTGTGGCAGGCGGGCTCCTTAGTTGCAGCATGTGAACTCTTAGCTGCGGCATGCACATGAGGTCAGGTTCCCTGACCAGGGATCAGACCCAGGCCTCCTGCATTAGGAGCGTGGAGTCTTAACTGCTGCGTCACCAGGGAAGTCCCTATACATTTATATATTATATTTAATACGTACATATTCATTGTTTTCTGAACCATTAGCAGGTAAAGTTGCAGCCCTGACACCTTTTATCCCCCAAATACTTCAGTGGGTTTGAGTCCCACTAAAAAGCAAAGACTCCCCAGGACGGTGAAGAGCAGGTGGAACAAGTGCTGCGACCCCGTCCCCATCACATCCCGCCAGCGTTCGTTCCTGGTGTCCCCATGAATGTCCTTTAGGGGAACAGAAAAGCGACTCTTTTCCTTGGACCTCGAGTGCAGTGGTGTCGCCAGGTCCCGCCCTCACTACCTTCAGATGTGCTGGGGATGGGAGGGGACGAGAGCCCATGCCCCTCTTCCCCCGCTTCCCGTGCTCCCCGCCTCCTCCCTGATGTGTTCCTGCTGTTCCCGGTTCCTCTTTCTGCCTCCAACCATGCCACCCCTTCCCTTTTCGCTGCTGGTCCCAGTTCCTCCTGCATGAGTCCTCCTTCCCGCCCATGGAAGGACCCCACGCCCGTGTCCCCCGGCCGTGTGACGAGTTGTTGGGGGAGCCTCCTGGCCCTGCACCTCCCACCAGGTTATCACGCCCATTTCACAGATGAGAAAACAAAGGCTCAGAAAGGGAGATAGAGGGCCTCAGACAGCAGGGAGCTGCGCCTTGCTCTTTGAGCTTCTGGCCCTGGGTCCCGAAGCTTCTAGTGTTATTATCCCAGACCCATAGCTGGCTTTTGGAAGTGGACCCTGTACTCCCTGTGGTTCCATCTGCACTTGGCCCTGGAAATTCTGTAGGTGAGCCTGCAAGGACCCCTCTCCCCGCTCTGGTCCAGCAGCAAGGTTCTGTGGATTCCGTCTCCCAAATATCTCATGCATATGTCCTCTTCTCTAGCTGCACTTGGCCACCTGGGTCTGGCCTGGACAAGCAGTCCCATCTGGCTGGGTCCACCCCTTCCCACCCTGCCCTCTCCGCAGTAGCCAGAGGGCACCTGAGAGCACCTGAGTCAGGCCCCGCCCCTCCTCTGCTTACAGCCCTCCAGGCTCCCACCTCCCTCGAGGTAAAAGGCCAAGTCCTCCCCTTGGCCCACAAGGCCCTGCATGACCTGCCCCGTCCCCTCCCTGCCCTCCCCTCCTCCCTCTCTCCCTCTCGCTCACTCTGCTCCAGACACACGGGTCTCCTCGCTGTTCCTCCAACACGCCAGGCATGGTCCTGCCCCAGGGCCTTTACATGGGCTGTGCCTGCTGCTAGGAATGCTCTCTCCTCTTCTCTTCTAATGAATTCTGTCATGTGCCAGGTCTCAGATGAGATGTCACCTCCTCTGTGAAGCCCTCCTAGATTGCCCGGCCTAGCTCAAAACCCCCGGCTCCTTAGAACCCCTTTCACAATCATAATTCACCTCCTCCCTCTCTCCCCCTCGCTCACTCTGCTCCAGCCACACGGGCCTCCTCGCTGTTCCTCCAACACACCAGGCACGGCCCTGCCCCAGGGCTCTTGCACGTGCTGTGCCCACTGCCTGGTGCACACCTCCTTCAGATCCTGGCATGAGACCAACCTTCCCTGCCTTCGATCTCAACACCAATGTCACCTCCACCAAGAAGCCTTCCAGGACACTTAGCTGTAGTAGTCACTTAATCACTATTTCTCTTATTGTATTTCCTTCATAAAACTTTCTCTACCTGAAATTATTATAGAAAATAATAATAATAGTAATTATAATTATGGTGACGACTACTGTTGCTAATATTAGTGAACACAAATACAGGTCTTACTACGTCAAAGCACGGCTCTAAGCCAGGGCTCCACAGACTATTTCTGTAAAGCGCCAGGTAGTAAATCTTATCAGGTTTGCAAGCCAGAGGGTCTCTGACTCAACTCTGCTGCTGTGGTGAGAAACCAGCCCCAGATCATTTGCATGGCCATGTGCCAATAAAACTTTATTCACCGGCCCTGAAACCTGAATTTCATGTAATTTTCAGGTGTCACCAAATAGTGTTCTTTGGATTCCTCTCAGCCATTAAAAAATATGAAAACTGTAACCATTAAAAAAAAAAAACACAAAACCTGTAAGCCTGAAAAGAATGAGAAAATGTAAAAACCATGCAGACTGTAAAAATTTTCTGGTCATGCGAAAGACAGGTGGTGGTGGGGAATCCCCTGGTGGTCCAGTGGTTAGGACTGGGCACTTTCACTGCAGGGGACCATCCCTGGTCGGAGAACTGAGATCCCACAAACCAGGAGGTGTTGCAAAAAAACAAAAAACAAAACCAAAAGACCCCCCCAAAAACACAAACAGCAGCCCACGGGCTGTGGTTTGCCGCCCCTCCTGGGACCACGTTTGAATGAACGAGTTTACCCTCCACGTCCACCCAGCAAACCACGTTTCACAGGTGGAGACACTGAGGCACAGAGCCGTGAAGGCGCTGGTCCAGGGTCACGCAGCCGGGCTGTGAATCCGGGGGGGCCGGGGGCTGGCGGGGGGCCGCCCCGCCCCCTCCCCGAGGCTGCGCTGACCGCCTTGTCCGCCCCCCCAGGCCCGGGAGAGAGCGGGAAGAGCACGTTCATCAAACAAATGCGGATCATCCATGGGGCGGGCTACTCGGAGGAGGACCGCAGGAGCTTCCGGCCCCTGGTCTACCAGAACATCTTCGTCTCCATGCGCACGATGATCGAGGCCATGGAGCGGCTGCAGATCCCCTTCAGCTGGCCCGAGAGCAAGGTGAGCATCCCGGCTCTCGCCCCGTGGGCGCCACCCGGGGAGGGGCTCCCTCAGGGCCTTGGGGTGGGATCCCCTCACATCCCCTAAGTCCTTGTTAAGAACCACCCCCATCAAGGTGTCCTGGGATCCTGGGGTGCATTCCAGGCAGCTCAGCATCAGCAGGCACACCTCTGCCCCCCAAACCAACCTCGCTGGTCCCCATGGAGGACCCCCAGGGCTCAGCCGTCTCTCCCTTGGACCCCATGATGCCTGGTAGCAGTCCTGACTCGGCCCGCCGTTGCGTTCTAGAAATATTAGTACAGTGGACCGGTTCCTACGTCCGGCCCCGCCCTGCTGGGGGGAAGGCTGCTATGCAGACCGTGTGTCCCATCACCCTTTTTTAAAAATATATAAATTTATTATTTATTTATTGACTGTGTTGGGTCTTTGTTGCTGCACACGGGCTTTCTCTAGTTGAGGTGAGTGGGGGCTATTCTTCGTTGTGGTGCACGGGCCCCTCATTGCGGTGGCTTCTCTTGTTGCAGAGCACGGGCTCTAGGCACGTGGGCTTCAGTAGTTGTGGCACATGGGCTCAATAGTTGTGGCGCATTGGCTTATTTGCTCCACGGCATGTGGGATCCTCCTGGAGCAGGGATCCAACCCGTGTCCCCTGCATTGGCAGGCGGATTCTTAACCACTGCGCCACCTAGGAAGCCCACCTCTCTTTTTAAAATTTGTATTTTATTGTGTGAAGAACACTCAACGTGAAATCTACCCTCATAGCAAATTTTAAGTGCACGATACAGGAGCAGTAACTGCAGACACAATGTCATCAAGAAGAGCTCTAGAATGTATTCCCCTTGCTTAAGGGAAACTTTATGGATACCAACTCCCCCAGCCCCCTCCCCCGAGCCCATTCTACTCGCTGTGTCCATGAACTTGCCTCTTCCAGATGCTTCGTATAAATGGGATGATGCAGGACCTGTCCTGTGACTGGCTTATTTCACTTAATATGATGTCCTCAAGGTGCAGCCATATTGCCCCCATTGCAGAATTTCCTTCTTTTTAAAGGCTCTTAGTACTTCCTATGCCTATATCTTTATCCATTCATCCATCGATGGACATCTGTTTTCTTTGCACCTCTTGGCTACTGTAAACAACCCTGCAATGAACCTGGGAGTACAGATATCTTTTCAAGATCCTGATTTCAATTCTTTTGGATAAATACCCAGGAGTGGAATTGCTGTATCATCTAGTGGTAGCTCTATTTTAATTTAATTTAATTTATTTATTTATTGGCTGTATTGGGTCCTCGTTGCTGCACGCGGGCTTTCTCTAGTTGCCGTGAGCTGGGGCTACTCTTTGTTACAATGCGTGGGCTTCTCATTGCAGTGGCTTCTCCTTGCAGAGCACGGGTTCTAGGCCCATGGGCTTCAGTAGTTGTGGCACGTGGGCTCAGTACTTGTGGCTTGCGGGCTCTAGAGGGCAGGCTCGGGAGTTGTGGCGCACAGACTTACTTGTTCCGGCGGCACGTGGGATCTTCCCAGATCAGGGATCAAACCCGTGTCCCCTGCATTGGCAGGTGGATTCTTAACCACTGTGCCACCAGGGAAGCCCCTGTAGCTCTATTTTTAAAAAGTTATTATTATTATTAGGGATTTCCCTGGCAGTCCAGTGGTTAGGAGTCTGCACTTCCACTGCAGGGGTCACAGGTTTGATCCCTGGTCAGCGAACTAAGATCCCACATGCTGCATGGGTGGCCAATATATATATATATGTATATATATACATATATATATAAAATTTAAATTTAAAATATAATTTAAATATATATATATATATATGTAAAATTTATTTATGGGCTGTGCCATGCGGCTTGTGGGATCTTAGTTCCCTGACCAGGGATCGAACCCGTGCCCCCTGCCGTGGAAGCACAGAGTTCTAACCACTGGACCACCAGGGAAATCCCAGGAGCTCTATTTTTAATTTTGGGGGCAACCTCCATACTGTTTTCCTCTGTGGCTGTACCAGTTTGCATTCCCCACAGCAGTGTCTGAGGGTTCCAACCCCCAAGACCTCAGGGTTGGTTTCTTTCTGAGGCCTCTCTCCTTGGCTTGCAGATGGCCGTCTCCTCCCTGTGTCCTCCCCTGGTCATCCTTCTGTGTGTGTCTGTGTCCCAATCTCTTCTTATAGGACATCAGTCACATTGGATTAGGGCCCCCCCATGACTTCATTGTAACTTAATTACCTCTGTAAAGACCCTATCGTCAGTCATGAACAACATGAGAGCCTGCTTCCGGGGCAAAGAAAAGGGGACAGACAGAGCAGAGGTTACTGCCCCGGGCAGGGTCACACAGGTGAAAGGGGATGGAGACGTCAGGAGGGCAGCCCGTCGCGCCCGGCTGCCCTGACCTGCCCCCGTCTGTCCCTCCCCAGCACCACGCCAACCTGATTATGAGCCAGGACCCCTACAAGGTGACCACCTTCGAGAAGCACTACGCTATGGCCATGCAGTGGTTGTGGAGGGACTCCGGCATCCGCGCCTGCTACGATCGCCGGCGCGAGTTCCACCTGCTTGACTCTGCAGTGTAGTGAGTCTGGGGTCAGTGGGAAGGGCGCGGGGCCGGGATGCAGAGCGCAAGGTGGTACCCAAGCGCAGCCAGAGGAGACCCAGTCCCGGGGATCGGAGCCCACTGAGGGACCCCAGGCTGGCCGGCTCTTACTTTGGGGGATGCTGTGGGTGGTCTTGGCCCCGGGTGAGGTTGTTCCTGGGGTGATGCTGCTCCCCAGGTGACACAGCTCATGGGGGGCACGGTTCCTGGGGTGGCAGCATTCCTAGGGTGGCACCGTTTCTGGGGTGCCACTGTTCATCATCCCACAGGGACACTGTCCTGGGTGCAGCCCTGGGCGTCTCGTGCTCCAGGCCATCCCTGTTCTGGGGGCAGGGACACACCTCAGGTGACATGCCCTCCTCAGCGAGATTGTCCTGGCGTCACGCTGCTCTGAGGGGGAAGCTGCTTCTCCCCGATGCTCCCGTGGCATCGGGCTGTGCTCCTGAGTCACCTGGGACCCCAGAGACCTGGCCCCTCCCCAGGGGGCTCTCATCCCCCAGGAGGTCCTCACCCGGCCCTGGGTGGGGGGCTTGAGAAGCACAGGCAGGTTGCAAGGCCGGGACTCAGGGCTTCTGGCTCCACAGCTACCTGTCGAATCTGGACCGCATCACTGAGGAGGGCTACATCCCCACTGCACAGGACGTGCTCCGCAGCCGCATGCCCACCACTGGCATCAACGAGTACTGCTTCTCTGTGCAGAAAACCAACCTGCGGTGAGCACATAGCCTGGTGGGTGGGGAAGGCTCCTGTAGGAGGGGCAAAGGAACTGGGGCACTGAGGGATGAGTAGGAGTTGCCTAGTCCCAGTCTGCAAAGGGGCTGCCAGGCTGAAGGAGGCAAAGCTGGACATAGAGACCTCCAGCCCCTCTATAGAGTCAGGACTGGGACCGGGGGGACCTCAGACTGAGCCCCCAGACCTCTGGGAGGGGAAGTCTTCCTGGAGGAGGGGACATTGGTATCAGGGCATTGAAGAATGAATAGGAGCTCACTAGAGCTAGGAGGTGATGGGAAGGAAGAGATAGAAACTGTGTGGTCAGGGCTAGACCAGAGGGATTGATTTGGGGCTGGTGAATTTCAGAGGGTGATCCCTCTAGTGGCCAATGAGGGGGTGAGGCTGGAGGTCAGGAGACCCAGGAGGAGACAGGAGCCATGGTTCAGGCAGAAAAGGTAGAGAAGGGCCTGGGCAGTGAGTGGCCTTGGGGATGGAAATGAGGGGATGGTTCAAGAATTGTTTCTGATGTAGAATGGGCAGGACCAGATGAGCGTGAATTAGAGCAGGGAGTCAAAAGTGACTGCCTATGGGTTTCCCATCAAGATGACAGAGTAGATGGTGGAGCCACAGTGGTGGTGACGGGATGGGATGTGTTAGAAAATATGATGAAGCTACTTGGGACAGGTTGGGTCTCAGGGGTCCGGGGCATCTGGGAGCTGGCTGGGTGCACACAGGCCTGAACTGGAAGACAGAGGTGTGGGTGGCCGGTGCAGCAAAGGATGGTCTATGCAGAGTCATGGTCAGTGTCAAAGGCCAAGAAGAGGTCAGGAAGAATACAGCAAGAGAAGCAACTTCTGGGATTGGCCTTTAGAGGATCTTCAGTGACTTTAGCAAGATGATGGCAGGGAGCTGTGGAGGGTGCAGGGTGATGCCTGAGACCCTCCAGTGTTCAACCCACCCATGTTGATCGATCCCTTGTTTCCTTGAATGGCCCCTGCTCCTGGCCCCATGCTGTTCTGGCCTCTGCAATAGTTCTTACCAGGAAGATTCACAATTTTTCTGTTGGCATTGGGTCTCCTCCCAATGGATGGAGAACCTCTCAAAGTTAGGGGCTGAGTTTGATTCTCCTGCGTCACTAGTGATGATCAGCCGAAGGTCAGAGTGGAAGTTTGTAAATGTGAGGGGAGTGTTGGAAAGATGGAAGGATGGATGGGTGGGTGGATGGATAGATGGGTGGGAGGATGGGTGGGTGGGTGGATGGACGGACGGGTGGATGGATGAATGGATGGATGGGTAGGTGGGTGGATGGATGGATCAATGGGTGGGTATATGGGTGGGTGGGTATATGGGTGGGTGGGTATATATATGTATGAATGGATAGATAGATAGATAGATGATAGATAGATAGATGATAGATGGGTCTATGGATGTATGGACAAATAGATGGGTGGTGGGTGGACAGGCGGATAAATGGGTGGGTGGGTGATTAGTTGGATGGATGAATAGATGAATGGGTGAGTCGGTAAAAGTTTAGGAGTAAAAGTAGTGGTTGGGGAAGCTCAAGAGGGAAGGCTGGACTGAGGAGGGGAATTTTCAGATGGGGAAACTTGAGTCTGTTCTTAGGCCAAAGGTGAGGACTCAGAGGAAACTGAGACGCCGAGCTGGGAGGCTGGCAAGTAGCCTGCGCCACTCCTATCTCAGCCTCCAGAGCCCCACTCTCAGCCACTGCACCCCCCATCCTGCTCTGGATTCGGGGTTTGAGGGAATCTCAGGAGCATGAGAGAGGTTGGTTTCAGGAATCAGGAGCTGCAGGCCCCAGCCTGGATTTTCTCCTGTACAGCTGGGCAAGTCTCTTCTTGCTCTGAGGCTTCTGGCATTTCCTGCCAGCTGCCTGAGTAATGGTCTCATCCCCAGGGAAATGACGCAGGGTTTGTTATCAGTAACCCACATTTCTTAGAAGAGAGAACAGGAAGGCGGGAGGGCCCAGGCTTTTGTTGTGGTGTGTGTGGGGGTGGAGGCAAACCCTTGCCCTGGGCCACACACAGAGGGTATGGTGTCCACCCATCCACGTGGCCACTGGACGCTCCCATGACCAGCCAGAACACAGGCGATGGGAAACTGAGTTCTGCAGAGGTTTGACAATTTCCCCCCGGGTCACCTAGCCAGAACCAGGGCAGACTGAGGATGTGTCCAACCAGCTGTCCTCTACCATGGGGTAGAAATCAGGCAGCCCAGTGCAGTAGAACCTCAGGAAAGTCCCCTCTCCTCCCTATACCTCAGTTTCCTCACCCGTAAAATGGACACAATAGTGATACCTGCCCCATGGGGTGAAATGCAGTAACATACAAGGTGGCTGGCGTCTATTCTTGCTGCTATTAATATCGATCGTGGCAAGTCCTGGCCATGACTGGGGTCTGGGGTGCCTCGTCACAGAGGTCCCAATTAGGCCTGAGCTCTAAAAGGGGGTGGTTCCTGGTAGGATCGTGGATGTCGGGGGCCAGAAGTCAGAACGCAAGAAGTGGATCCACTGCTTCGAGAACGTGATCGCCCTCATCTACCTGGCCTCGCTGAGTGAATACGACCAGTGTCTGGAGGAGAACAACCAAGAGGTGAGGGGCCAAGGTGGATGCAGGGGCACCAGTTCCCCTACTTTTCTTACCCCCACCTTGGCCTGGGGACCCACAGCTGAACAGGAAGCCCCACCGCCACTCCTGAGCGGCGCTTTGTGTGTCTGGCGTGGCTTTGAGTTTCACAGTCCACTCTTGTGGTCAGATCATTGAACTCCAACACGCAGATCCACAAGCATGTGTGAGGCTGGGACCCTGAACACACACACACACACACACACACACACACACACACACACACAGGGTCAGACACTCAAGCCTCAAGACACACCCCCCCACCCTGCACCTCCCGGAGCACAATGTAAGCTGTCCTGGGAATGTGGGTCACACTGTGGGGACAGCGGTGATGCTCTGCTTTTACTCAGGACTCTTCTTCTGTCTGTGAACCCTTCTCCCAATTAACCCCCGGTGTGAAGGTCAGGCACGTTATCATCTCTGACATGTGGACTTTTCAGGGTTACAGTTTCGCATAGACAGTTTCGGGATCCAGGGGTCAGATGTGATAATTTTGAATTTGAGGCTGAATCAGATAGAGTCAATTTGAGGTCGTTCTGATACAGATCTTGCTCCAATCCAGCCACACGAGGTGCCCTAGTTTGCTAGGGCTGCTGTAATGAAGTACCACAGACTGGGAGGCGGGTGGGGGGAAGTCGGAACTGAAACAACAGAAGTCCATCATTTCATAGCCTTGGAGGCCAGAAGTCCAAGGTCAAGGTGTCATTGGGGCTGGTTCCCTCTGAGCCTGTGGAGGAGAATCTGTTCCAGGCTCTCCCAGCTTCTGGTGGCCACTGGAAACCTTTGGTGTCCCTTGGCTTATAGACACATCACCGCATGTCTGCCTCCATTTTCACGTGGCCGTCTCCCTGTGTCCTAATTTCCCCTTTTTATAAGGACACCAGACGTTGGACTTGGGGCCCACCCTACGCCGGTGTGACCGATTCTTAACTAATTACATCTTCAAAGGCTCTGTTTTCCAATAAGGTCTCATTCTGAAGTTCCAGGTGGACATGAATTTGTCGGCGGGGGTCTAGCCAAGCCAGTAAGGCACAAAACCATCTTGGACATTCACACCACCCTCAGACCCAGCCGGGCGGGGATTGGGGAGCCTCAAGCTGCTGGACGGTGGGCTGCCAGCCCCATCTCCACGTAGGGGGAGGGCTCCTGTTTGGGCCGAGCTGGCCGTCTGAATCAGTAACCTGCCTGTGCCCCCCCCCCCAACTGCCCCCCAATCCAGAACCGAATGAAGGAGAGCCTGGCCCTGTTTGGGACCATCCTGGAACTGCCCTGGTTCAAAAGCACTTCTGTCATCCTCTTCCTCAACAAAACCGACATCCTGGAGGAGAAGATCCCCACCTCCCACCTGGCTACCTACTTCCCCAGTTTCCGGGGTGAGTGGTTCTAGAACTTTCTATACCCTTCACCTCTCAAAAGCAGCTCCCAAGACAGATGCTGGCCCAGGCCCTACCGCAGCCTAGAGTCAGTGGGGTTTCAAAGGCAAAGGGACAGACCTCAGTTTCAGACCCATCTCCATCCTCTGCCCAAGCTCTCTGAGTCTCAGCTTCCCTTCTGTAGAACAGGGATAAAAGAACAGAAGCCTTCATACTGGATGCTGAAAACAGCAGAAATTTTTTTCCTCACAGTTCAGGAGGGCAGAAGTCTGAAATCAAGATGTCAGCAGGGTTGGTTCCTTCCGGAGGCTCCGGGGGAGCACCTGTTCCAGGCCTCTCTGCTAGCTTCTGGGGGTCTCCCGCACTCCTTAGCATTCCTTGACTTTTAGATGCATGTCTCCAATCTCTGCCTCTGTCACCACATGACTTTCTCTCTGGATGTCTCTTGTCTTCTTATAATGACACTAGTCATTGGATTTAGAGCCTGGCCTAATCTAGTATGACCTCATTTCAACTTAGCTAATTACATATGCAAAACCCCTATTTCCAAATAAGGTCATATTTTTAGGTTCTGAGTGGATATGACTCGGGCCGGGGACATGACTCGCCCTAATACACAATTAACCATGGTAACTGAAGCCCTTAGCATGAGCCTGGCTTGTGGGTTTTTTTTTTTTATGTTTTTTTGGCCACGCCTTGTGGTATGTGGGATATTAGTTCCCCGGCCAGGGATCGAACCTGCACCCTCTACATTGGAAGCGCAGAGTCTGGGCCACCAGAGAAGTCCCCTTGGTGTATAAGTTTTGATGACATCACCATGGCTGTGACCCCCAGCCTGTCAGAGCCTATGTGGCCAATCTCAGTCAATTGTACCCAGAAGACTTTGGGTCTGGGCGACAGGTGTCAAATTGTTCCAGGGTGGGGGCCTGGGCACCCCCCTTCCTCCCCTTTCCAGAGCACCCCCTGGGCAGTACTGGGAGGACCATAGCTTGGCGAGTTTGGGAACAGGGATGAAGTGGATAGTTTTCAGGATGGTTTGTTTTTCTTCATGTCACAGGGAACCTACATAACTCATCCTTTTCTCCCAGCCACAGAGGCTGAAGTGCCCTTTGCTAACTTCTGGCTCTCAGCCTTCCTTCCTCTGTAGTAAATAATATTCATGACAATAATAATAAGCTAGGAATTGCTTGGCGCTCCAGTGGTTAGGGCTCCGAGCTTCCACTGCAAGGGGCATGGGTTCGATCCCTGGTTGGGGAACTAAGATCCCGCATGCCATGTGGCAGGATCACAAAAATAATAATAATAATAGTAATAAACCAATAACAGCTAACACATCTAACACTGATGGAAGCACCCTCATGTATTGGTTTGTTTAATCCTCATTTAAAATCCCTGTTCAGTAGCACTCATCCTTCTCACCACTATAGAGATAGGGAAACAGGCACAGAGAGGTACAGTCATTTGCCAAAAGTCACACAGCCAATGACTGGCAGAGGCAGGATTCCAATCCAGGTTGTCTGGATTCAAAGCTGGCAGGACGTAACCACTATGTGAACGTGCCTTTCTGAGAGAATAATGATAGCACACACGTATGAAGGCTTCTGATTACTGAGCACAGAGCCCTAGACATGATTGTGTTGAACCCACACAAAGACTTGGGGAGGCCTGGGACTGTTGTGATCCCTATTTTACAAATGAGGAAGCTAAGGTTCATAGAGGTTAGGTGGATTAACACATGAGGTAACCCAACTAGCATGTAGTAGCGGTGAGTCTTGGACTCAGGAAGCCCTTAACTCACTATATGTATATATCATATATATATATACACACACATACACGAATGGGGGTGGTGGTGGTGAATCCCATGTATGCCTCACCAGGACAGCCATCCCTCCCCTTCTCTTGGCCTTGGTCTCCCCATCTGCATTTCCCCAGCATGTATGTCTCTGCAGCGCCAGGCGCCCATCCTCCCAGCTCCAGGCCCAGCCAAGAGAGAAGGTCTCTCTTTAACACAGTTCTGCCCAAAGTCCTAGAGACCAGCCTCATTGGGCCGTTCCAGGTCACGTGACCCATATGAGCCCATACCTGATGCTCCTATTGGCTGGGCCTGAGTCATGTGACCAGCTAGAAAGGCGAAAGATGGCGGCGGCTGGCAGGCACGCTGGCGATTGGTCCCTGCCGTCCTGAGGGTGTCCAAACCGGGAACACGGTCTCCAGAGCCCGTCTTGGTCCCAGGAGGGAGCACGGCGAGCCGCGTGCCCTGACTGCCCACCCCTGTCCCCAGGCCCGAAGCAGGACGCGGAGGCAGCCAAGAAGTTCATCCTGGACATGTACACCCGCATGTACGCCGGCTGCGTGGACGGCGGGGACGGGAGCAGGAAGGGCCCGCGCTCCCGCCGCCTCTTCAGCCACTACACGTGCGCCACGGACACGCAGAACATCCGCAAGGTCTTCAAGGACGTGCGGGACTCGGTCCTGGCCCGCTACCTGGACGAGATCAACCTGCTCTGACCCGGGCCCGACGCTCCACTCCGGACTCGGACCCGCGCGAGGCGGGCGGGACGTGCGGGCGCTGGGCGCTGGGCGCGGGGCGGGCCGGCGCTCCGCAGGCTCCAGCCCCAGGCCCAGGCGGCGGAGGGGCCGCGAGCGAGCCGGGCTGGGAGGCCCGTCGCCGCCGCCTCCCTGGTCTGCCCCTCGCCGGGCCGGCCTCCGTGCTCTCCCCCGCCCGCGACTCAGTGTGTCTCCTCGGAGAGGGCACACGGTGGCCGTTTGGGAGGCCGGGGTGCAGGGGAAGGTGGGAAGAGCAGGGGCTCCCGGGCCTGGGTGGATAGGGCTCTCTCAGGACCCCCACGTCCAGGTACGTCCCCTCCCGGGCAGGTGTCTGGGACCCTTTTGGGGGCGACGCACCAGCCGCCGGATGGGGGCGTGGACCCTGGTGCGCAGGGACGCGGACTCTGGCGCCCCCCGGCGGACAGGAGCCGGCGCCGCAGCCTGAGGTCTGCGCAGCTCAGGGACTTCCGTGTCCTTAAGCGAAAGACACACCCGGAAAACGCTGTCCTTTTCAGAGCCTCGTGGCTCGGCGTGTGTCCTGCCCCAGTCTGCAGATGAAAGAAACCGAGGTCCACAGGCATGCCCCCTTCCTTCCCAGGCTGGGGCCCGGCGCGCTGCATCTCACAACCTTCTGTATTTATTCCCTCGCCTGCTGCGGGGCCCCTTGCAGGGTGGACATTAAAGAAATGACATTCTGGAAACCTTGGGTTTCTCAGGGGCGTCCTGTGTAACAACCCCCACCCCACTCCCCCCCACTCCCGCTCCGCGCGGTCCCATCTCAAGTCGCCTTGTCCCAGGCAGGACAGCGACATGGCAAAGGAAGGAAAAAGGTCTACTTGTCATGCACCCACTAATGCAGGGTACGGTGCCCACAGCTGTGGGGGATTGTGTGCACTTGGAGCCAGGAAGTGGAGTCCAACCTGTCTCCCTGGCCCCGGGGGACATTTGAGCCGACCCTCTGTTGCTACTCATGCA
Source organism: Hippopotamus amphibius kiboko (assembly GCF_030028045.1). Taxonomy (NCBI): domain Eukaryota; kingdom Metazoa; phylum Chordata; class Mammalia; order Artiodactyla; family Hippopotamidae; genus Hippopotamus; species Hippopotamus amphibius. The sequence goes on from NC_080200.1 coordinate 2,339,705, forward strand.
AAATGCCAGCAGCAGCAGACACCACCCATCTCTGATGGAGATGAAGATGACTCCACTTACTCCAGATCCTGGTCTCCCACCATCCTCAGGGCTGCCCCACGTGGCACAAGCCCCATCACCCCCCATGTTACAGATGAGGAAACCAAGGCACAGAGAAAGTGAATAATTTGACTAAGGCTACACATGTGGGTGGTGGCCAAACCAAGATCCTGTTATTCATTCAACAGTTTTTTGTTTTGTTTTGTTCCACTTTTTTAAAAATAAACTTTATTTTTAAAAATAGGTTTACAGAAAAATTGCAGATACAGAGTTGCCTTATAAAACCACACCTGATTTCCCATATTATTAATATATTAATATGGTACTTTTTTATAATTAATGAACCAATATTGACACATTATTAACTGAAATCCATTCTCTATTCAGACTTCCTGTTTTCCCCTAATGTCCTTTTTCTCTCCTGGGACCCCACCCAGGATCCCACGTGACGTTTCATCATCACGTCTCTTAGGTTCCTCTGGGCTGTGATGGTTTCTCAGGCTTTCCTCAATTTTGATGACCTTCGAGGAGTGCTGGTCAGCTATCCTTTTACTTTCCCAGGGCTGCTGAAACAAAGTACCACAGACAGAGGGGCTTAAAAGCAAACAAATGTGTTCTCTCGCAGTTCTGGAGGCAAAGTCTGAGATTAAAGTGTCAGCAAGGCTACGCTCTCTCCAGAGGCTCTCGGGGAAGGTCCTTCCTGCCTTCTCCAGCTTCTGGTGGTTCTATCTGTTCCTTGGCTTGTGGCCACATCTTTCCAGTCTCTGCCCCTTCTTCACGTGGTCATCTCCTCTTGTGTGTGTCTGTGTCCAAATTTCCCTCTCCTTATAGAGACACCACTTACACTGAATTAGGCCCACCTGAATGACCTCATCCTAACTTGATTCTATCTGCAATGATCTTATTTCCAAAGAAGGTCACACTCCCAGATACCAAGGGTTAGGACTTTGGCACATCTCCTGACAGGTATTTTGTCAAACATCCCTCGGCTGAATTTCGCCTGACATTTTTCTTGTGATTAGACTAAGGTTAGGATTTTAGGGAGGAAGAAACACAGAGGTGAAGAAGGTTTCGTCCCATTATATCGAGTACATGCCGTCAACATGACCTTGGGCCCCTGTCTGAGTGAGGTATCCATCTCTTTTAAATATTTATTTTTGTTTATTTTTGGCTGTGTTGGGTCTTCATTGTTGCATGCAGGCTTTCTCTAGTTGCCGCGAGCAGGGGCTACTCTTCATTGTGGTGTGCGGGTTTCTCATTGCGGTGGCTTCTCTTGGTGCAAAGCACTTGCTCTAGGCACACGGGCTTCAGTACTTGCAGCACCCGGGCTCAGGTAGCTGTGGCACCACCAGGGAAGTCTCCCCCCCTTTTCTTGGCTGTGGGGCTTGCGGCATGCGGGATCTTAGTTCCCCTACCTGGGCCCTCAGCAGTGAAAGTGCAGATTCCTAACTGCTGGACCACCAGGGAATTCCCTAAAGCTTTTCATTTCGTAATAATTTTAGACTTACAGAAAAGTTGCAGCAATACACAGAGTTCCCGAACGCTGTTCACCCAGCTTCCTCTGATGTGAACCTCCTAGGTAACCATGCTACAAGCCAGGTTATCAAAGCCGGGAAATTAACATCAACCATCATCCTATTACCTAACCTCTAGACTTGGTAGGATTTGGCCAGTTTTCCCTCTCCTGTTCTTCCGGGCCAGGATTCCACGTTGCACCTCCTGTTTTGTCTCCTTACTCGGTGATAGCTCCTCAGCCTTTGTCTGTGTTACGACCTGTTTAAAGAGTTCTGCCTGGTTATTTTGCAGAACGTCCCACAATTTGGGCTTGTCTGATGTTTGCTTATGATGTAATTAACGCCATGCATTTTGGGCCAGAATCCCACAGGGTCCCTCTTAGTGCATCGGACGGGTGGGTCCACGATGGCAAAATGTCTCGTCACTGACGATGGAACATCATACGTGATTTTTTTCCCAGTTGGTTCATCCGAGTCAGGACCCAAACAAAGCCCACATGTGGCATTTGGTTGCTGTATCTCTTAAGTCTCTTTTCATCTATAACCATCACCCAAGCTTTATTTCTTTGCCAGTTATTTATTGAAGAAACCAGGTCATTTGTCTGGTAGAGTTTCCCAGCCTCCTGATTGGTGAGTTGCTTCCCAGGTGTGGATTAATGGGTTCCTCTGTCCCCTGTGATCCCTGTGAATTGATCTACTTAGAAACACGAGCAGACTTCCTAGGTGGTGTGAGCGTCACCAGACGACACATAACATCTAGTTTGTTTTCTCTCTGTGTCTGTGTCTTTCTCCATAAGACATGTAACAACATAACACCCAGTTGGTTCCCTCCTCTCCTTGTTAAAATGGACCAGTGTGTCCAGGGGTCTGGTTCATCCACTGTGAATTTCCCCATGAACCCTCTCCTACTGGTCTTAGTGGTCACTGATGGTCATTGCTTTTAGATACATCATTAGGGCTTGTCAGAATGGTGACTTCAAATACTTTTCATTTCTTCTGCATTGTCTGGAATTTTTCTATCAAAAAAACCCCCCAGCTCACCCAAAAGAACTGAAAGCAAGGTCTTGAAGAGATATTTGTACACCTGTGTTCACTGCAGCATTGTTCTCAACAGCCAACAGGCAGAAGCTACCCAGGTGTCCATGGAGAGATGGATGGATACACAAATATGGTCCATCCATACAGTGGGGTATTCAGCCTGAATGTGGAGGGAGATTCTGACACACGCTACCACATGCGTGAACCTTGGGGACCTTAGGCTCAGTGAAATAGCCAGACACAGAAGGACATATACTCTCTGACTCCACTCCCAGGAGGTCCCTAGAGGAGTCAGATCCACAGAGCCAGGAAGTAGATGGTGGGGCCAGGGGCTGGGGGAGGGAGTGGGGAGTCCGTGTTTCATGGGAACAGAGTTTCAGTTTGGGAAGATGGGAAAGTTGTGGAGATGGAGTGTGCAGATGGATAATGTGAATGTATTTAATGCCACTGAGCTGTGCACTTAAAAATGGTTAAAATGGTAATTTAATGTCACATGTATTTTTACCACAATGTAAAACACTTTTTAAAATGGAGTATGATTTTAAAAAGCTTTCCCCTGTCAAGTAATTCGTTACCTGGAAATAAAGGCTGTGCAGGAAAGACAGGGTAAATGCCTGATTCTTGACTTTTCTGTAGCAGTTTTAACAATAATGAGTTATGAGTTACTTCCTCAATATCCACAAAAGATCACCAGAGAGTTTTTTTTTTCTCTTTTGTCTGTGAACTCATGGATGTAACGTGGGATGTGTTTCTATCCACTGCATGTCTTATTCTTCTCTCTCTGTTTTTAAATTAATTTATTTATTTATTTATTTATTTTATTGGTTGTGTTGGGTCTTTTTTGCTGTGCGCGGGCTTTCTTTTTTTAGTTGCGGTGAGTGGGGGCTACTCTTCGGTGTGGTGGGCGGGCTCCTCATTGCAGTGGCTTCTCGTTGCGGAGCATGGGCTCTAGGTGCATGGGCTTCAGTAGTTGCAGCACATGGGCTCAATAGTTGTGGTGCACGGGCTTAGTTGCTCCGCGGCATGTGGGATCTTCCTGGAGCAGGGATCGAACCCGTGTCCCCTGCATTGGCAGGTGGATTCTTAACCACTGCGCCACCTAGGAAGCCCTTATTCTTCTCTTATGCCCATATTGTTCTGTCCTTGGCCAGTGGAAACCTCTTTGAGTTGGCCCCTAAGTCCTTTTGATGGGACCCTGTGGCCTTAAGAGCTGATAGTTCTGGGGACTTCCCTGGCAGTCCGGTGGTAAAGACTCTGCAATTCCAATGCAGGGGGCATGGGTTCCATCCCTGGTTGGGGAACTAAGATCCCACAAGCTGTGTGGTGCAGCAAAAAAAATTTTTTTTTAATAAAAAATAAAAAAAATAAAACAAAAAAAACCTCATAGTTCTGGCACAGCGAGATGCTTTCTGATCATCCCATACTTCACAGCCCCAGCCCTGGACCTGACTGTTTCTCCAAGGAGCCCCGCTTCCTTTGAATGGGAGATGACATTTAGAGGCCATAATCTGACCACAAAGTTAGGAAATCCACATTTTCTTCACTCATCTTTTGATTTTGAAAATATTTCAGACCTACGGGAGTTGCAAGATGGTGACCTGAACTCCCATAGACCCTTCCTCTAGGTCAGGGGTCACTACCAGCGCTAAGCGTGTTTTTGTAAATAAAGTTTTACTGGCACACGGCCAGGCCCATTCATTTACACCTCATCTGGGGCAGCCTTCGCAATGACAGCAGCATCGAGTCCTTGTGACAGACTGTGTGGCCTTCAATGCCAAAAATATTTACTGTTTGGCTCTTTGCAGAAAAAGTCTGCAGACCCCTGAGCTAGGGCCTCCTACAGTTAACCTTTTGCTTTATATTTCTCTATAAACATAATCTAAACGTATACAATCTATTGCATAAAGAATATATACATTTTTATCCTTTTTCTTAATTTTTTCTGAATAATTTGAGAGTAAGTTGGCAACATCACGTACCTTGACTCCAAAATACAAAACAAAACAAAACGACCACATGTATTTCCTGCAAACAAACACCTCCTGTTATGTAACCAGAAGTTGATGGTCAAATTCAGGAAATCTAGCACTGATACAATAGTATCTAATAAATAGCGCACATGAAAATTTCACCAGTTGTCCCAATATTGGCTTTTATAGCAACTCCTCCCCCCAGCCCCACCCCCAGTGTTGTATTCAGTCGGGAATCACTCATTGCATGTGGTTTTATATATCTCAGATCTCCTTTCTTGAGACGGCTATAGGCTTTTTTTGTTGTTGTCTCTTATGACCTTTTACAACCTTGACTCTTGCCAAGAGACCAGGCCAATTATGCTGTGGGATGTCCCCCAGTGCGGCTTTGTCTGACACCGCCCACGATCAGATGCAGGTGCTCCACGTTTGGCAGGAATATCCTAAAAGAGATGTGTTCGTCTCAGAGCATCATAGCAGGAGACCCACGAGGCCCAGTTTTTTCCCCCCATTCCCGCTGCGTTTCCTTGCGTGGCTTGATTAAGCTGCTATTCACTGGGTTTCTAAGTAAGGCATTTTCCCTTTTGATAAATTACCGCTGTAGGAAGATACTTGCAGATTATGTCAATATCCTGCTCCCCAACAAACTTCTACCTAATTACTGTAGCATCCACTAAAGGATGACTCTTGCTTGGATCAATGATTGCTGGGATGGTTATGAAATGGTGATTTTTCTAACTCTGTTATTGCATCAATGCCTGGGTGTGGAATTGCTGGATCACACGGAATGAGCATTCTTTTATTATTTTTTTCCAATTGTTTTTATTGGGTAAAATACACGTAACATAATATGAACCAGGTTGAGTGTACATTTCAGAGGTAGGGCTGAATGAATACATTCAGAATATTTGCAACTGCCACCACCATCCATCTGCAGACCTCTTTTTACCTTGTAGAACTGAAACTCTTCCTCAGGGAACACTAACTCTGAATCACCCCTCCCCTGCCCCCAACCACCCTACTTTCTGTCTATATGATTTTAAGATCAGTGGTTGTTCGTGATCAAATTGTCCCAGATTTGGCCAGCCTGTGTCTCTCTGATGGGTCCCCATCCTTCTCGGAGCCCTTCCAGCATGAATTTTTTTTTTTTTTTTTGGTTGCACCGCATGGTTTGTAGGATCCTAGCTCCCTGACCAGGGATTGAATCTGGGCCCTCAGCAGTGAAAGTACAGAGTCCTAACCACTGGACCAGCAGAGAATTCCCTCATGGCCCTTCCTTACTCTCTGGTGTACCAAGATATTCCAGGCTCACCTTGCATGCTTCCTGCCCCCACCCGTGGAATCAGCTATTTCTCCCTAGAGTCCTGGACTGCCACCCTCCGTTTTTTTTTTAAGGGACGACATTTATTCCTTTTCCAAATGTTACAGTAACACCAGCTGGAAGAGAATGGTTTTAGCCGTTAGAAAAAAAAAAAAAAAAAGTACCAATCTGGGGTTTGGCCATTAAAAGTTATTTACAACAATGGGAAGGAAAAAAAAAAAAAAAGACAATGAGAAGTTGTTTCACATTACAGACCTCCCCCTCACACCCCAAAGCTTAATACTTGCTTACCAAGTCAAAAAAGAGACACTCGATTCACAAGCTGGAGGTTTGAACTTGAGTAAGACATTTATAAAAACCTAGACAGGGGCAGTTGTCCTCCCCAGCCCAGGTGCCACTAGGCACAGCACAAGAGACTAAAAACTCAACAGGGGAAGGCTGGACACTCAGGGTTGGGAGTGTAGGCACCCCCACATCTGGCTCAGGGATTTGGGGAGTAAACAAAACCTACTTGGAAAAGAACTGGGGAAGAAAACCAGCAATTGCTTTCTGCACAGGTGGGGACAGGAGGGAGGGCCAGGGGCAAGGAGCATTTCACATCACTAACCTTACTTGGGAAACTGGCAAGGGACCATCTTCAACTGGCCTTAAGAGGAAGACCAGGTGGATGATGGGAGAATCCACAGGAGGGAGAGGAGGAGGGGGGACGTGGCTAGAGGGCAACAGCCCCTTCCTTTCTGGGCCCAGGAAGGCAGCCAGGGCACCAGGTCCAGGCAGTGACCTCACAAGGACAGCACAGGTTTTGCAGCTTAGAGATCACGCACCTGCCCCCACCCAGCTACTCATTCTGCTCGCTTGCTGGTGTAGGGCCACTTTCTGGCCCCGAGGGAGTGGATGGCTCTGCGGCCTGGGGCCCTGCCTCCTGTGTCTCCTCCCTTGGAGGCAGCACTAGCCTCTGCCCCTTTGGCCTGGGGCTCCTGGATCTCAGGGGTGGCGGCAGCCTTCCCTTCCTGGGCAGTGCCTTCCTCGCTGCAGGTACCGATCTTCCCTGCTCCTGCTCTTCCTCTGTGGGTGAGGAGGCAGACGAATCACCCCCACCCTCCTTCCGATTTCTCTTGAAGGACAGGCCACTCAACTTGAAAGGCTTCTTGAAAGAGAATTTCTTCTTCTTCTTGGGGGCCTCCTTGGGGGGGGCCTCCCCCTTGGCCTCAGCGCCCTGGCTAGAGGGTGCCGGCTCGATGGCATCGCCAGTGGCCCCGGCTGCCTCCTCTGTTCCGTTCACGCACCCCCCATTTTTTAACAAATTAATTAATTAATGTATTTATTGGCTGTGTTGGGTTTTCGTTGCTGCGCACAGGCTTTCTCTAGTTGCGGCGAGCCAGGGCTACTCTTCACTGTGGTGCATGCGCTTCTCATTGTGGTGGCTTCTCTTGGGGAAGAGCACGGGCTCTAGGTGCTTGGGCTTCAGTAGTTGTGGCACGCAGGCTCAATAGTTGTGGCTCTCGGACTCTAGAGCGCAGGTCAGTAGTTGTGGTGCATGGGCTTAGTTGCTCCTCAGCACGTGGGATCTTCCCAGACCAGGGCTCAAACTTGTGTCCCTTGCATTGACAGGTGGATTCTTAACCACTGCGCCACCAGGGAAGCCCCCCCTCCCTTATAGGGGATGATATTTAGAAGCCAAGATCTGGGTGCAAAGTGTGCTCATACCTATTGGGTTGTCTCAGTGGATAGAGTTAGGAAATGGATTTGTGTTTAAATATCAAGTCTGCAAGGATACTTTAATCCCATCCCACCTGTGGGGTTCTTCCATTTCATCTTTGCACCTTCTTTCACCCCCAGTGAAGACCCGATTCCTAATAATATCAACACACTTGCTACTTCACTCAGTCCCATAATACACATGATAGTTTCAGAATCACTACACCTAAGCCACTGCTAGAAACAAAACTACTCAACCAGGTGTAAATTTTTTTGCAGTTCTCTCTTGTCTTTAGAATGAGTACTGTGTCCAAAAGTTGCATAAGCTGGTTCTTTTCTATTTCTGTGAGGTTATGTTTTTCATTTGAAATACTGTTCCATTCATTTGTTTTCTATTTGTATTCCATCTGAAAGCTTTTGTCCTCCATCGTTGTTGATTTGGATTTTCACTGCATATAGAAAGCATTAACAGTTTAAAAACTATACAAGGAGGAAAACACAAAGGATGTCATCCCCTCCTTTCTTCAATTTCAATCCCCTCCAATCCTATAGGTTTGGTTCTTGGGTTATCTTTCCTTTTGCAAAAATAAGCAGAGGTGGATAATTTACTCCCCCCTTCTTTATTATACAAAAAGTAACATACTACATATACTCTTGTACTTCCCCGTCAACTTAACAATATGTCCTGGAAATCACCCCACTCCATCACAGAGATGGTCCTCATCCTTTTCCATGGCTGCGTAGTACTCCAACGTGAAGTGCAATGTAATACACCAGTCTCTCTCCTGTGTACAGACATCCGGGTTGCTTCTAATATTTTACATTTACAAATGACAATAAATAACCTTCTGCATACTCACTTGTGTATCATTAGAGCTGTGTCTTCAGGATGAATTTCTAGAGGGGGGACTGCTCTTCTGTAGCATGGGGATCATCATAAGATTAAATGAGGTATAACGCGCACACAGCCTTTCACCCAGGCGGCAGGTAATTCGTGGCAGAAGGTCACCAACAGCTTGGCCTCAAATTAGTCAAACTCTGCTCTCTCACAGCATTTTAGTCTAGCTCTCAATTTGCTCTCCCAGCCCGGGGTCGGGGCTCAGCTGGGGTTGGGGTCAACTACAGTTGGGGGCTCAGCTTGGGATTAGGGTCAAATCTCAGCCCGGTCAGGGGTCAGGGTGGGAGTCAGCCTATGGTCACGGGCTCAGCCAAGGTCAGGGTTCAGCCTGGGATCAGGGCTCAGACCAGGGTCCTGGCTCAGAGTATGGAGTGTGTCTCTCTGTGAATGTGCTTGGGTCGGGTGGTCCCTCGTGAGCCTGGGACTGGGGCTCAGTGGTCCTACTGCACAGGGTGGTACCTGGCAAAGACTCACGCTCATCCCCTTCCCCTTTCCGCCACCTGCCTGCACAGTCCCGCCTCCCACCCCACCCCACCCCACTTCAGATCCATTTCTGCTTGGTCACCTCCCATGACAAGACGCTGCTGCCTCCCAGGGCACCCCTCCCTCCGAACTTCCCTGTAACTGTCCTGCTCCAGAGCTGAGCAGTGAACTCACAGTGGGGGTGCTGGGCGGGGGCCACAGTCCCTGGGCTGTCCTCAGCCCCAGTGTCCTGCCCACCTGGGACTCACAGGGGACACCGGAGCCGCTCAGATACCTGTGCCTCCCCACTCAGACACTGGTCAGAGCCGTGCCTCCCCCCTCAGGCTCCCCAAGCACCACTCCACACATCACCCCCCCACTTCCTCTCCCCCACCTGGTGCCTGCACACCTCCGTCTTCTCAGGTTGAGTCAGTCCGAGCGGGTCAGGATGGCTGTGCGGTGAGGGCGGGGTGAGCTCCCCACTTCTGTGAGCCCCTCCCCCTCCCGAGGTGAGGTGCTGCCCTGGGTGGGGGTCCCGAGCAGCTCTGCTCCTAGCAAGGCCAGCTCGGGGGCAGGAGAGGCAACGGAAAACCCAGGTAGAGAGGGTCCCGCTGGGGAGACCTGGTGAACGTGCAGCTGCGTGGGTCTCGCCTCCTGGCTGCGCGTTCTTCCGCGGGACCCGGGATGGACATCGCCCCTCCAAGCCTCATTTCCCTTTCTGTGGACTGCGTGGTCCCGACTCTGTCGTGAGCTTAAAATGGGGTGCGCCTGCGCCATCGATGCGCGAGCGGGGGGTGCTCCTGAGTGTGCGGCCCCGCGACACACACGTATTAAGCACCTACTATGTACCAGGCGGGCTTGGAGCAGCTGGGGACGCGGTGATGGACCAGCGCGTGTCGCAGGGAGTAGCTGGTGGGGGCGGGGAAGCCGTCCAGCCGGGGTGTCACAGGGGAACCGGGTCTCCCCCCGCCCCCCGGGACGGGGCGGGGACCCCCCCACCCGCCATGGGCTTTCGAGGACCGGAAGGGGGCAGGCACAGGGAGCTCACAGCAGCGGGTTAGTCGGGGTGGGAAGCGACCGTTGGGATGCCCCTCCCCGCCCCGGCCTCACCCCCACCCTGGGGGTACCTTGAACATAACAGGAAATTTCAAACAACAGGAAACCAAGACCGGGCAAGGCGAGCGGCTCCACCCTGCCTGGGGCGAACCACCCCGGGGCCTCAGTCCGCCCCGGGGGACCGCGATGAACGCCACGGGGGCCCCGAGCGAGGCCCCCGAGTCCTGCCAGCTGCTGGCGGCCGGCGGGCACCCCCGGCTCATCGCTCTGCACTACAACCACTCGGGCCGGCTGGCGGGGCGGGGCGGGCCCGAGGAGGTGGGCCTGGGGGTGCTGCGCGGGCTCTTCGTGGCCGTGAGCTGCCTGGTGGTGCTGGAGAACCTGCTGGTGCTGGTGGCCATCGCCAGCCGCATGCGCTCCCGCCGCTGGGTCTACTACTGCCTGGTGAACATCACGCTGAGCGACCTGCTCACCGGCGCCGCGTACCTGGCCAACGTGCTGCTGTCGGGGGCGCACACCTTCCGCCTGGCGCCCTCCCAGTGGTTCCTACGCGAGGGCCTGCTCTTCATGGCGCTGGCCGCCTCCACCTTCAGCCTGCTCTTCACGGCCGGCGAGCGCTTCGCCACCATGGTGCGGCCGGTGGCCGAGAGCGGGGCCACCAAGCGGGGCCGCGTGTGCAGCTTCATCGGCCTCTGCTGGCTGCTGGCGGCCCTGCTGGGCCTGCTGCCGCTGCTCGGCTGGAACTGCGTGTGCGCCTTCCAGCGCTGCTCCAGCCTGCTCCCGCTCTACTCCAAGGGCTACATCCTCTTCTGCGTGGTGGTCTTCGCCTGCATCCTGGCCACCATCATGGTGCTCTACGGGGCCATCTTCCGAGTGGTGCGCGCCAACGGGCAGAAGGCGCCGTGCACGCCGGCGCGCCGCAAGGCCCGGAGGCTGCTCAAGACGGTTCTCATGATCCTCGTGGCCTTCGTGGTGTGCTGGGGCCCGCTCTTCGGCCTGCTGCTGGCCGACATCTTTGGCTCCAACATCTGGGCGCAGGAGTACCTGCGGGGCATGGACTGGATCCTCGCCTTGGCCGTGCTCAACTCCGCCGTCAACCCGATCATCTACTCCTTCCGCAGCCGGGAGGTGTGCCGGGCCGTGCTGGGCTTCCTCTGCTACGGGTGTCTCCGGCTGGGACTGCGCGGGCCTGGGGACTGCCTGGCCCGGGCCGTGGAGGCCCACTCTGTCACCTCCACCACCGACAGCTCGCTGAGGCCGAGGGACAGCTTTCGGGGCTCCCGCTCGCACAGCTTCCGGATGCGGGAGCCCCTGTCCAGTATCTCCAGCGTGCGGAGCGTCTGAGCCCACGGTTGGGGCGGTGGTCCAGCGGCCGGGGGTGGGGGGGTGGGGGGGGGCCACGCGTGCACGCACGCGCGCGCACAGGGATGCAGCAGCAGGCGGGCGGAATGGAGAGGAAAGAACAGGGCAGCCGCGGTGGGGGCGTGCGTGCATCCCAAGGCCCTGCGGTTCTCCCCGAAGCCCCCTGGGGCTGCCGACGCGGAGTGGATGTTGCATGGTGTCCGTGGAGCGGGAGGCAACTGCTCTTTGGAACCGAGAGTGCGCTGGCATGGGGAAACGAGTGGGGTTGCTGTGTACTTCACCCCCTTCGTGTGTGGTTCTGAGGAAGTCCCAGCCCCTCCCTGGGCCTCAGTGGGGCTTCCAGGCTGCCAGGGGTGGACTGGGGGGGAGTCTGTGCCCCGGCCACGCAGGAGTTCAATGATGGGATGAGATGCTGCCGCCTCTCATTCACATGTGGCATCAGGGTGAGGGCTCGAGGGCTGCGGGTCTGCTGGAGCTGTGCCTGTGGCCAGGGAGGGCCGTGGGTCTGTGTGCTTGGGGTGTGTGGTTGCTACGACAAGTGGTGGACTGTGGGTGAGACTCTGTGTGTGGGGGCGGGGCGGGGGAGGATGAGGACAGAACGTGATATGCCGGTGAGCCGCGTGTGCGGGCATGTCTGTGTGTGCACAGACATCCCTTAGTGTGGCAGGTCTTTTGCCTGAGGGTGCACACGTGTGTGCGACCGAGCCACTCTGTTGAAGGTGTGTGTGAGCTTTTGGAGGCTACCAGGAGGGGGTGGGGGCTGTGACATCGACACCCGCCCCTTCCCGTTCACTTCCCCTTTCCCCGCCCTATCTCTCATCTTGGGTCCTGGGTGGCCTCCTTCCCCCACCTCTGGCCTTTGCATCTTCTGGGACTTGGTCTGGAGGCCAGCAGAGGGGGAACCGATGGGCCCTCCTGACCTTGGGGAAACCTCACCCACGTCTCCCTTTAGCACTACGTGCCTGCCTCTTCCTTCCCCGTCTGTGAAATGGGCCGATAGCAGGCGGAGCCCACCCCGGGAGGTGGTCGGTACTCGCTCAGTGCTTTGGCCATAGCGCGTGGCATCACTATGTGGACAAAACATCCGGCAAAGGTGGAAATGTTGTACATCTGTGCTGCCAACTTGGGACCCCCACGTGGCCCCTGAGCCCTCGATAAGTGGCCTGTACGACGGAAGACTGAACTTGAAATTCGTTCACATTTAAACAGTCCACAGAACTCGTGGCAACAGTACGGGACAGCACCGCAGGTGTACACCCTCCGGGTGTAGCCATCTTTGGCTGGTAGAAAGTTCTCTCTCTCTCCTTCCTCCTGGCCAAGACAGTGCCTGCAGGTCTTTCTGCCACCGTCTTGCCAAGTTCTTGGGGCAGCATCCCGTCTGCCACTCTGGATGGGACAGCTCCGTTCTGAGCCTCCGTTTCTCCCCTGCAGGATGGGGGATGTGGCGATGGGAAACTGTTTACTGTGCTGTTCCGATAAAGCAGCCGTTAGCCACATGTGGCTATGTGAAATTAATTAAAATGAATTTTTAAAATGTGGTTTCTCGGTGCATTTCTCGGGGCTGCCGTATCAAAGGATCACAGACTGGGGGGCTTAAACAAAAGAAATGTATTCTCTCGGGACTTCTCTGGTTGTCCAGTGGTTAAGACACCGCACTTCCACTGCAGGGGCCTGAGTTCTATCCCTGGCTGGGGAACTAAAATCCCGCATGCTGCACAGTGCAGCCAAAAAAAAAAAAAAAAAAAAAGAAAGAAAAGAGAAAGAAATTTATTCTCTCATGGTTCTGGAGACTGGAAGTCTGAGATCAAGGTGCTGGCAGGTTTGGTCCCTTCCGAGTCCTGTCTCCTAGGTGCTGGGGGTTTGCTGGCAATCTTTGGCATCCCTTGGTTTGTAGACGCATCGCTCAGACCTCTGCCTGCATCTACACATGAGTTCTCCCTGCGTGCATGTCTGTGTCCAAATTTCCCATTTTCATAAGGACGCCAGTCCTACTGGATTAGGGCCACCCAATTGCAGCGTGACTCATGTTAACCAATTATATCTGTAGCAACCCTATTTCCAAATAAGCTCCTATTCTGAGGTCCGGGGGGTTAGGATGAATTTGGGGGGAGACAATTCAGCCCACGACGCTCGGTCACACTAGCCACATTTCAAGTGCTCGATGGGACATGTGGCTTGTGGCTACTGTTTTGGACAGTGTAGACACAGGACATGTCCATCGTCACAGAAAGTGCTGTGCGATGGGGCTGGAAAAAGTTCCAAGCATGTATAAGCTGGGATACTTCTTACATTTTCCTGATTCCTGGTCCATGTGTGTTTATTTGGGGCAGTGGCAGGCAGAGCAGGGTCTTGGTGGAATTCAGGGTGACTGGAGCCTGGGGTCCCTTGAAGCTCTTGGCCTGCATCCCAGGCCTGTGTGAGCTGGCCCATGGCCCCCCTCTACTCTGTGGGGTGTCACACTTTGCTTTGATTGAGCTGGACTACTTTCTGTTCCCTCCCACCTGGGGCCTTTGCACCTGCCTTCATTGTCTCTACTAGAGTGGCCTGCTTGGCATGTGCCTGTCTGTCCTTCAGGTCTCAGTTTTAGCATCACCTCCTCCAGGAAGTCTTCCTGATTTCTCCTCCTCCTTAGCACTCTTCTGGGTTCCCATACTTGCCTGTGCATCCCCATTATAGCTTTGATTATAATCATGCCTGGTCCCACATCCACATTTTCCCCTGGATCTTGAGCTCCGTTAGAGTGGAGGTGGTGACAGTGTTTGGGTCACAGCTTGTCCCCAGCACCCAGCACAGGGCCCAGCAGACAGTAGATGCTCCATGACCTGGAGCTCTGGGAGAACTGGTCCCAGCAGCATACCTTCCACTGAGCCTTGGAAACCTCTTCCCCTCATTCCCCACCTGCACCCTCCTCCCTGACTGTGGTGGAACTCTCCCATGAACCCTGACTTCTGCTCTTAGGTGACTCAGGTGTCCATATCCCATTACTGTTCCCTAGCTCTGCCACGCACCACAGGCTTCAGTTTCCTCATCTGTAAAATGAGGATATTGACATCCCCTGCCTTCCTGGGACATTGATAAGGCAAGGAATATAAAGCCCCTCAAACTATTACCTGTCTGTTTTTATAACAGGGAAAAACAAACCTGACTCGGTATTAGATCTGTTCCTTTTAATTTAACCTTTGTGCCCTGTTGCCTGTGCTTAGTCATGCTGACTCTGCACCTTTTGTACAAGAATGTTGCCTATAGCCTGAAATATACAGGAGAGCCTATTCTCAAGGCTCTGACATTTGAGTCCATTCACATAGAGGTAAAATGTTGCAGAACAGAGAATAACATCTGTTTTGTTCAGAGGTTTATAGGAACATCATGACCTGACCTATGTGGACAGCTGCGAGAACAAAGGATTCCAACACCAAGAAGTTTGCAACAACTGACCACTTCACTCTCTCACCTTGCCTTTAAAAGTGCTTTGCTGAAACGCTTCCGGGAGTGCAGGGTTTACAGGGCATGAGCCACTGGTTTCCTTGCACGGCTCTGCAAGAAACCTTCCTCTGCGCCAAACTCCAATGTTTTGGTTTGTTTGTCCCCACTGTGCATTGGGCATATGAGAACATTTTTAAATGAATAATAAGGACTTCCCTGGTGGCACAGTGGTTGGGAATCTGCCTGCCAATGTAGGGGACATGGCTTTGATCCCTGCTCCAGGAAGATCCCACATGCCGCGGAGCAACTAAGCCCGTGCGCCACAACTACTGAAGCCCACGTGCCTAGAGCCTGTGCTCCGCAGCAAGAGAAGCCACTGCAACGAGGAGCCCACGCACTGCAATGAAGAGTAACCCCCACTCGCCACAACTAGAGAAAGCCTGTGTGCAGCACCAAAGACCCAATGCAGCCAATAAATAAATGAATAAATAAATTTATAAAAACTAAGTGAATGATAACAACAAAGCCTTATATATCACTCAACATTGTTCTAGTCACCTTCGTACTAACTCATTTAATCCTTGCAAAACCTCCAGGAGGCAGATACCATCATTAACTCCATTATACAGATAGAGAAACTAAGACCCAGAGAGGTTAGGTTAACTTACACAAATTCACAGCTGGGAAGAGGCAGAGCTGGGATTCAAACCCAGACAGGTGACTTTTTCTTTTTCCCCCCCTGCCGTGCTGTGCCGCATGCGGGATCATAGTTCCCTGACCAGGGATTGAACAAGCGCCCCCTGCAGTGGAAGCACGGAGTCTTAGCCGCTGGACTGCCTGGGAAGTCCCACAGGTGACTTCTTGATCCCTGTTTGTTACTGCCTCTTTGATGAATGAGTGAATGAACGAATGAATACCAGTTCCTTCCCTCCTTGGAAAACTCAGAATGATGGTTCCGTTTCATTCTTTGGGCTTCCCCAAGGTTTCATCTCCGTGAAACAGGATTTGTTGAACTTCCCCATCTTACAGACAGAAAAACCAAGGCTCAGGAGAGGAGGCGGCATGGACAGCCAGCCCTAAGGTGCAAGCCTCGTTATCTGAGCCAAGTTCAGGCCCCTTTCTTGCTCTGTCTCTGGGTGGGTGAGTGTGTATGTGTGCGTGTGTGTGTGTTGCCTGTTCATAGCCTGGCCAAGAAGAGTGGGGGTAGATGGAGAAGCAGCGAATCAACATTTGCTGATTAAGATCATGTGGGCCAAAATTTCTCATCCCTTTCTCTGCCCTGCCAAGCCACCCCTGACACCTTGTGCCCAAGACCTTCCTGCAAAGGCCTGGGGATGGCCGGAAGCAGGGGACATAGCTCGGAGGGAGGGGCTGGTGTGTTGGGGTTCATGACTCATTTAATTCACTCACTCTTTCACTCAACCAATGTGTATCAGGTTCTATTCTGGGCACTGGGGTTGCAGCTATAAACAACCTGGCACCTGCCCACAGAAAGGTCACAGTTTGGTGAGGGTGACAAACGTCAAACTAAGATAAGTCCAGCATCATTTTGGTAAGGAGCTAGCCATGCAGAAAGCAGCAGGGGGCCCGCCAGTGTTCTGCAGGAACAGCAGAGGCAGCAGCTCTGAGGCTGCACCAGCTTGGTGCGTTCTAGTAATGCCAGTACTTATTGAGTGCTTCATGTATGCCTCATCCTTTCCAAGTGCATTCACATGGAGGACCTTATGGAATCCTCACACACCCCTGGGGAGCCAGGGAAGAGTGTTCGATTATTTATTATCATATTTGGCAGAGGAGGAAACGGAGGCTCAGAGAGGTGAAGCTACTTGCCCAAGGTCACACAGCTGGGAAGTGGAGGAGCTGGGACTTGAACCCACGCTGTTAATCAACACAGCTGCCACTTTTCACTTGGGACAGAAGGGAGGCCCACTTCCTTAGGTAACGGTATCAGAACCTGGGGGCCAGGGCTATGTGCTCTGCACCCTGTAGCCTAGGTCCCCCCATCTGTACAAGGGGTGTGGGTAACTGAGTAATGCCCGTAAGGTCCCTGACACTGAGACAATTGCGTTCTTAGGGTGGCCAGATTAGAAAATACAAATTTGGGACACCCAGAAAAATTTGAATTTCTGATGAACGAACAATTTTCCAGTATGAGTATATCCCAAATACAAATAAGCATAAGTAATTATACCACCAACTGCGGCACACCAGGCTGCGGACTACAAGTCCCATAGTCCATTGCGACATCCCTTTACGAACCTTCTGTCAGGATTTCTTGATTTTCTTTCATTCATTTATCCAAAAATTATATAAACCGTCCACTGTGTGCCAGGCCTTGTGTTTAGTTTTGGGGAATACATCAGTGCACAAGCAGACACAAGTCTTTGCCCTCATGGAGTTTAACATCTACACTCCTTGGGAATTTTAAGTGATTTTTCCCAGGCTTCTGCCAGGAAGACTTCAGCTCCCATGATCCCTTATGCTTGTTCAATGAGACTACAATTCCCAGGAGCCCTAGCGCACCAGGTAGGCCTCTCTTCCTTATACCCAAGTTTCTTCCGGGTCGGAAGGTCACGGCCTGCGCACCCTCTCACCCCTCCCACCTTCTCCCACAGCAAAGACAGGGTTTCAGTGAGTTCCACTGCTGATAGTCTTTTTTTTTTTTTTAAGTCTCCGTATTTTCTGGCTTGGAGTTCATGGGAAACTTCACTCAAACGGTCCACTATAGCTTCCTCCATCAGGGCGTAACAGAGCCGGCCTACAACGTCCAGGTGGCTCCGCGCGCGCCGCGAGGACTACAACTCCCAGCAGGCCGCGCGACGGGCGGGCGTCCCTCGGCGGTGCCCGCAGGACCCCGGAGTGGGCGCGGGCTGCCCGGAGCGGCGCCCGCAGGACCCCGGCGCCTACCCATGCCGAGGTGAGTCCGCGGGAACCGCCGCCGCCACCGCCGCCGCCGTCCCGTCCCCGTCGCCGCCCCGCGCGGCCCCGCCGCCGGCCAGGATGCTGGAGGAAGCGGGCGAGGTGCTGGAGAACATGCTGAAGGCGTCGTGCCTGCCGCTCGGCTTCATCGTCTTCCTGCCCGCCGTGCTGCTGCTCGTGGCGCCGCCGCTGCCCGCCGCCGACGCGGCGCACGAGTTCACCGTGTACCGCATGCAGCAGTACGACCTGCAGGGGCAGCCCTACGGTGCGTGGACCCGGGCCTCCCCGTGGGCTCCCGGCCTCCCCCGGCTCTGCCTCCCCGCTGGGCCCCTGACGCCCCGCGCAGCCTCTCCCCTCCCCGGGGCCCAGGCCTGTGCCGCCCGGGATGCTCCCTCCCTCGGTTCGGCCTCTGCTCCCCGGGCCCCAGGACCGGCCTGTCCCGCCTGTCCAGCGGGCGTCCAGCCCGCAGACCTCACTTGGGCCGCCAGACCCTTGCTCAAGCCCCAGGCAAGTGCGCGCCTCGGTACCTGGACCGACGTTAGGCCCCCTGCTCTCTCTGCCCAGTGCCCCAGGGACCCACCGCGCTGGCTCCCACAGCCCCCAGGTCCCGTCCCCGACAAGGGCTACCTGCTCCAGAACGCGGAGCTTCCTCCCGCCCTGAGGCGAAGCTGCCCCGGCCCCTGGGCTCCTGGGTCCCTTCTCTCTTTGATTCCCAGCTGGAACAGAGCCCCAGCCTTGGGCCGTGTTCATTTGGAGTGGAGCCTCCCAGCGCGGTTCTGCCGGGCCGAGCCGGCCAGCCCTGCACAGCCCTCGGCACCCTGATGTGCCTCGTCTAGTGCCCGAATTCTGCACCCGCTTCAGGGGCTTGAAAGCTATGATCGCTGACGCCAGCCTGGGCGCATGTCAGGGCCCATGTCTCCCCAGCTGCACCCTGGTCCCAGCTCCTGAGCCAGGTTCCTCAGCTAATCCTTCAGTGCCCTGTCTTTGGGATCTTGAAATCTCTCGGACCCCATGTCTTGCTCCCCGCTTTGGTGCATACCCACTCCTCGGCTTCCTGGGACCGCCCCCCCTTCTCCTTCTCCCTCCTCCCCAGGATTTCAGGCCCGGGGTGGATGCTCCAGCCCTGCCCCCTTATCTGTCAAAGTCTTGACTTCAGTGCCCAAGTCACTCTGAATTTCCCCCCCTTTCCCAAGCCTTGCTGTAGCTGGTATTCTAGAGCCTTCTGGCCTCTGGTTTCTCTTCCTTCGTGGTGTCTTAGGCCCCCGCAAGTCAGGGTCCCCCTGGTCCCACATCTCTGAGCCCTGGTTCTCTTGGACTAGCCTCTCTTGGAACATCAGGCCCAGCCTGAGCCCCCTGGACCCCCTGTCACTGCCAGGCCCTGGGGAATCCCCAGTATCTGGAGACTCCCCTCAGATTCCTCCTCACCCCAGAGTCGGGTCGTTTCTGTTTAGTGCAGTGGTTGTGAACCCAGGCGCCGTTGAACGATGGCTTTGGGCTGTCATGACTGGCAGGCTCCTGGCATTGCGGGGGTGGGGCCAGGGGTGCTGCCGTCCACCCACAGCGCCCAGGACGGCCTCTCCTAGAGGATGACGTGGGCCAGGTTGTCAGCAGTGCCGAGGGGGAGAACTCGGTTACAGTGATGACTCCAGGCCCGAGGCTCCTGACAAGTGGGGTGGAAGACCAGGAGCCCCTAACGTGTGGGTGGCTTGTCCATGTTGTCAGCACGCCCCCTGGAGAGAGGGTCTCGGCCGGTGCTGTAACAGGTGGCCTTTTGAGAGGTGGCTGGTGCAACAGCGGAAAGGGTTCTTTAGCGACTTTCGGCGTTTAATTGTAGTAAGCTCGGATAGCCACTTGCGACTCGTGGCTAGAGGATCCCGCAGTCCAGCAGGCCCAGATCCTAGAACTCTGCAGGTCAACGCGCCGGTCCTCCCCTCACCCCATCACTCCCCCATCCCATCTCACTGGGAGCCTTGCTGCAAGCTCCCCCAGCCAGCTCCACTCCGGACGCTTGGGCAGCTGTGATCCGGCAGCCTGGACGCCCCGGAGCCCCACACCGCCTGCTCCGTTCTGGCCTGCTGGCAGGTGTGGCCCCCTCTCCACACCCCAGGCAGGTGCCTCAGACCCGTGCCCTGACCCCAGAGCCCCTCTGCACCGTCTTCCTCGCTGGTCCTCGGGAACCTTCTCTCCTTTCTCCCCGCCCTCCTCCCCCTCCATTCCCTGGGTCCTCTGCCCCGACCCTGGTTTCCTTCTTGTTCTTTTCTCTGACCCAGTGTCTCCCCCCACACCACATACCCTCCTCCCCGGCCCCCATCTGTGTCGCTCCTGGTGAGAAACCCGAACGCTAAGTGGGCTCGGGGGTGAACGGAGGGGCCTGGCGGGGCGGCCACCCGTCAGCTCCGCTCGCCCATCTACACCCCCACCCTGGTCACACCAGGTGGCATCCCCCTTTGGCAGGGATGTGGGGTGCCCGCTGCGGCCTGGGGAGATGCTGGCAGGATAGTGGGTGCTGGGGGGTGTCCGTTGCCGGAGGGGAGGCCCCCGAGGGCCTGAGATGATGCCTGTTCTCCAGTGGCCGCGGGAAGGCCCAGTGGGGCAGAGGGACCCTGGCTCCCTGCTGGTTGCGGAGCCTCTGGGGGTTGGTCTGCTGGGTCACGGCCGATTGCGGTGTCCCCAGCGTCGTGCACACCCTCGGCTCCCACCTCCTGGTGCAACCCTTGCTCTGGGCCTCCTTTCCCAACTTCCTGTTCGCTCCTGTTGAGAAACAGGCGGGCAGGGTGCCAGGAAGGGGAGGTGTGTGCTCTTTGAGCTGGGGTGTGAGCCGGGCCCCCGGGTGTGACCCCCCCCCCCCGCCCCCCGAATGGACTCTGGCCTTCCTGGGTTGGGCCACTCGCGCCCATCCCGCTTGGTCCCCGCAGAAACGGCCCTGGGAGGTGGGCGGGGATGTGGGCACCCGCTCGGGGGCGGCCTCCCCCCCCCTTGCTGTAAATAAAGTTTTATTGGCACTCGGCCCCGTCCACTGGTTGGTGGCTTGGAGCTGCATAGGACCAGTGCCACCGTCAAGGAGAGAGGACTGGCCCTGGGCCCTGGGTAGAAAAGTTTGCGGCCCCCGTTCAGGTCTGGTCCCGTAGTAGGAACGAGCGGCTTCCATCCAGGTGTCCAGCGCCTGGACGCAGCGGTGACCGAGACCATGCTGGCTTCAGCCTCTCACCGGCAGAGATGGTCTCTGCTCTTGGGACGCTCAGCCTCTGGGGGCAGTAGGGGGGCTGGCGTCCACCTGGCTCTGTTCTCACCCCCTCCCTCCCTTCTCTGGCCTCGTTCCCTCCCTCTGGAAAGTGGGTCACAGTAGGCGCCACAGGCCACTCCGTGTCCCCACCTCAAGGTGACATCCGAGCCGCCCCGGGAGGCTGTGGCCCCTGGGAGGCTGCAGCCGGACAGGTGGGGTGCAGGGGAGGGGCCTGCCCGGCATTCCCAGAGCTTCAAGGGCTCTTGAAGGTCTTTGCCGCCCTGCCCTGCCAGGCCCTTTGTGGCTTCCATGTTGCCCTAAAGCAGCAGAGAGGCCTCGGAGGGGCAGGGAGAGGCGCGGAGCCGCCAGCCCGGGGCACACAGCCCAGCTTCGCTCCTGGGCCACGGATCCCTGCCCAGGAGACGGCCCTGCCCCTTCCCACCTGGGATGCTGTCCCTTTTGTGTTCTGCTGGGCCCCTCCCTCCGACCCGCCCTCAGGATGAGCTGCAGAAAGCGACCCTTCTCCCGATGGTGCATTCCTGGAAAGCGGAGGTGGGGGCCCTCGCTCCTGGCCCCAAGCCTGAGGCTTCATGTGGGCCTGGTGCATCCCTGAGGACACAGGGGTCACCTTGCCCAGCAGCCTCGACCTCTGGGCAGCGCGCTCTGGCTCCCGCGGGGAAGCAGACCTGTTTCCCTGCGTTGTTATTTTGACACGCACTGTGGGGGTCTCAAACTGGAAGCGCTAAGGGCCACGTGCCCCCCCCCCCCCCGCGCCCCTCAGTGCAGCAGGGGTTTGTTTGCTCCCTTGGCATGTCCTGGGTCAGCTTGGGGCGTGTGAGATGTTTGGGACTCGCCGTGTGCCTCTGTCACCTGGGCAGCCTGACCTAAGAATCTGGATTTCCGGCAGCATCTTCTGGGGGCCTTCTTGAGTGCCCTTGCCCAGCAGCCCAGGGGGGACAGCTGGCCCCGAGGGCCCGCCGCTGAGGGCTGTGCACCCAGACCTTGCAGCCTCTCCCTTCTGCTCAGGTGGGGCGGGGTCAGCTGCCTGGAAGAAGCTTGTGAGTGGGGCGGGGTCCGAGTCCGGAAGCAGCCTCTCTCTCCCTCCCTGATTCTCTGGGTCTTTCTTGAGCTCCCAGAGGAGGAAAACCCGGGTGGCCCTGCCTCCAGGGGACACCAGGCCATGTCTGGGGTCATCTGTGGTTACCATGACTGGGGGACTCCTGGCATGGGGAGGGGGGGCCGGGGAGGCTGCCCCACACCCCTCAGTGCCCGGGACAGCCCCCGGGGAACAGTGCGGCCCTGACTGTGGAAGGAGGTGGACAAACCCTGGCACGTTCCTTCCCCAGGGACCTTGGGGAGGCCGGGCGTCCTTCATTCCCTGTTCTGAGCCCGCTGGGCTGGCTGTTTGCAGGCGATGCGGGGTTTACAGTGTGGTGAACGAGGTTGCTGCCCCTGGAACCCCCAGGCTGGTTAGGGGACTGGGTATCAAGTGAACACCCTGTGCGGTACTGATGCCCCCCGGGGACTCAGACAAGGCGGTACTGATGCCCCCCGGGGACTCAGACAAGGCGGTACTGATGCCCTCCGGGGACTCAGACAAGGCCGGGTTAGAGCCGTGGAGGGGAGGGGCCTGGCCTGGAGAGGGCAGTACGGGGGGGGCCTCTGCTCAGGTCCGCCAGGGCAGGGTTGGGGTTTGCCCCGGGGCATTGGGAACCATGAGGGGCAGCCCTGTGGCCTGGCGGCCCCCTCTGCTGGGGACTGGACCCTGGAGCGGGTGCTGGGGGCTGTGCTGGGGGTCTCCTGACGACCTGGGCAGGGCACAAGGCCCGGCATTGGGTCCCGGGGCCGCGGGGAACCCACCGGAGAAGGGCTGGGGAGCAGGACCGGCCGGGTGCCGATCCCCCGCACTCCTGCTGATGGTCCTGCCTCCTGGATGGGTGGCCTGGGGGGACACCGGCCGCCTCCTGAGCTGCGGCGGGGGCACAGGGATGGGGGGAGCACCTTGCCCAGCCCAGCGGGCCGCCCGCGCATCCTGGCGGTGGGGACCTGGTCTAGGAGGGGGGCGGGGGGGTCCGGGGAGAAGGGTCTGAGTGTCCGTTGGGTTCTCGGGAAGGCCCCGCGGGCCCCTGGGGCTGGGGCGGGCAGGCGGGGTCCGGGCGGCGCGCTGAGGGACCCCTGCCCGCAGGCACGCGGAACGCGGTGCTCAACACGGAGGCGCGCACCATCGACGCGGACGTGCTGAGCCGGCGCTGCGTGCTCATGCGGCTGCTGGACTTCTCGTACGAGCGCTACCAGCGCGCCCTGCGCCAGTCGGCCGGCGCCGTGGTCATCATCCTGCCGCGGGCCATGGCCGCGGTGCCGCAGGACGTCATCCGGGTGAGGCCCGCCCCGCCGGCTCCGTGCGGCCCGGCCCAGCCCCGGGGCCCCCGGCCGGAAGCCGCCTGAACGCCTGTCTCTCCCGCAGCAATTCATGGAGATCGAGCCCGAGATGCTGGCCATGGAGACCATCGTCCCCGTGTACTTCGCGGTGGAGGACGACGCCCTGCTGTCCATCTACGAGCAGACGCAGGCTGCGTCCGCCTCCCAGGGCTCCGCCTCTGCCGCCGAAGGTGGGCTCGGGCTGCGGGGCGGGGCGGGGGGCGCCGTGTCCGGGACCCCCTCTGCCAGAGAGCGGGGCGTCCGTCCCTCATGCTCTACAGTGGAGGCGCCGGACCCGTCCCACCACCTGCTCCCCTGCCAGCAAAAGTGTGAGATCCCCTCACTTGGAGGGAGGTGTTGCCTGTCTTCAGCCTCCGGATGGTTAATGGAAGACGGGCATCTCCGGTTTTCTGTGTCCCTTCCACCTGCCGAGTAAATTGCTGGTGTCACCATCTTGCTCGCGTAGGTCAGGGCGGGTGAGCAGCCCTCTTGGATGACAGGTTTCCTCCCACCGGTGGGTGCGCTGGGGGACGCCGCAGTGCCCTTGGTGGCCGGGAGCTCTGCGGTTTCACCTCTCCGGGGACCACTGCGCAGAGTGAACGAGCAAAAGTAGGCAAAGAAATCAGCCAGAAGGATCAAATCGCAGGTGTAGGAGAAGGAAGACGGTCCGCAGAGCCGGCGGGGGTGGGTGAGGCTGGCAGGTTTGTCCACACGGTGGACTCGCCCAGCTTCTCAGGGAGGCAGTTTGTCAATACGTATTTAAGCTGTGAAGGAAGGGTCGTTCCTCCTGGCCAGATTATTAGCTGCGTGGACGCTAGCCCGGGGGGTGGCAGGCTGTGGCCCTCGGCGGCGTGTGCGTGTAACGTTTTCTCGGCACACAGCCAGCGTTACACGCAGCTGTGGCAGCTTTCAGGCTGTAGCTGCAGCGTCGTGTGGCTGTAACAGACCGTCTGGTCCACAGAGCTGAAAATTTCGACTCTCGAGAGCTTTACAGAGAACGTTTGCCACCCCCTGGCCTGGATTAAAGTCTGGACAGTGGCCATCAGCATTGTGGCAGCGCAAGAGCAAGGTTTTGGGAAGACCCAAATTTCTAGTTAGAACGGAAGGGAGGAGGAGTCAGCTACTTGGACTATTATGCAGCTGTTAAGAAATGACATCGGGGTAGACTTTTTAGTGGTGTGGGAAAGTGCTTATGTTACATTGGTTAGTGGGAAAAACAGGATATAAGAACAGAGATCCGGATCACACCACTTTCTTAGGAGCAGCCTGTTTGTTTGGGGATAACCTTAAGATTTGGAAGAAGTTGCAAACGTACTACAGTTCCCGAGGGGCAGCCTCCTGCCAGCTCCCCAGTGATGACACCTCCCGTGCCCGTCACGATTGTGGTTTTTGTTGTTGTTTGTTTTTTGGCCACACTGCGTGGCGTGCGGGATCTTAGTTCCCTGAGCAGGGATTGAACCTGGGCCCTCGGCAGTGAGAGCACAGAGTCCTAACCACGGGACCGCCAGGGAGTTGCCACGATCGTGTTTGTAAATGTGTGAAGAACAGGGGGGCTTGAGACAGGGTGAGCTCAAGGGCGTTTCAGGGCCGCCCCTGCCCCTGGTGAAGAGGCGGCGTCCACGGTGGACCGCTGGCTCACGTGGAGCAGGCAGGCACCACCTCACCTCGGTTCAGGAGAGAGTGGAACTTTCATTTTTACAAAACTTTGGGTTCTCACGCCATCTCCGCTTTTGGGCTGGGCTGGAGGATCGCGGGCCTTCTGACGGGAAACTCCTGTTTCTGGGTCCCTGCTGAAGCGATCCTTGGGAAGCTGGGTCAGAGGTCGTGTACGCGCCTCAGTGATGTTGGCATGGGCCCCGACGGCCCTGCAGAGCAAGGGCGCGCACATGCACTCCCCGCCAGCCTGCGTGGGGTCCGGGTGGCTGTTTCACCAGCTTTTATCCTGGACACCCAGGTTCTTCCCTGTGTCCAGTCACTGGGTTGTGTCCTAGTCCGTGTGGTCAGTTCTGCGCTTGCTCAGACCGAACCCCTGGGGCCTGGGGTGCTGGGGTGGCGAGGATGCCTGCTCTGGTCCTGGAAGCCCCAGGCCGCCGTCGCGCAGCCCTGGGGCTCACCTGACCCTCCCGCCCCCGCCCTCAGTGCTGCTCCACACCGCCACCGCCAACGGCTTCCAGATGGTCACCAGCGGGGTGCAGAGCAAGGCCGTGAGCGACTGGCTCATCACCAGCGTGGAGGTGAGTGCCCGGCGCCGCACCGCCCGGCCCGGCTAGAGGGAGCCTCTGGCTGGGAAACCGGGTCAGGTGGCCTCCGCCTGCTCCGTGGAGAGGTGGGGCCCCCAGCCCCGCCAGCCACACCGCCTCCCTGCCCCCGCCTTGTGCCACCGCAGGGCCTTTGCCCTGGCCGCCCCACGCCCGCCTCCCTGAGAGCCCCTTTCCCTCGTGGAACCTCTGGCTGAGCTGGGAGAGGGCAGAGCTCGGGGCGGCCATTAAACCCACATGTGGACGAGCCCAGCCTCTCACCTCCCAGCGGGAGGGCGTGGGCAGGCGTCCAGGCCAGAGCAAGCACCAGTCCCCCGCTCCCAGGCTCCCCACGAGGGTCAGCTCCACAGGCAGTTGTGGGGTTGTCTTGCCGCACGCCCGCACCCCCAAAGGCTGCACCGGTTTTGTCCTCCTCCCCCACAAGGACGCCTCAGCTGGGCCTTGCAGAGCTGCCCTCTGTCCAGAGTCAGGGACGCGGGCCCTCAGCACGTGCTGCCCCAGCCGGGCACCCACGGGCCGTGCTCCCGACAGGTTGTCTTTCCCGACTGTTCCCTGTTGGACTTGAGCGGGGGCCCATTTGCACAGGAGGACCCTGGCCAGGGCGCCGGACCCCGACCCCCTGCCAGATTCTCCTGGGCTGTCATGACTGTGCCGTGTCTTCCGTCAGCAGAGCTCGGCCTTTGAAGGGTGGGCCTGGTTTCCCAGTGGCCAAGTCTGGCCCCCGCCTGTTTCTGAAAATAAAGTTTTATTGTCGCACAGACACGCCCACTGGTCCCCGTTTGCAGCCGGCAAAGCTGAGAACACTGCTCCCGGGTGGGGGTGGCCGCTGCCTCTGGCTGGCAGGCCCTTCACGCCCGTGTCTCTGCAGGGGCGGCTGACCGGGCTGGGCGGAGAGGACCTGCCTACCATCGTCATCGTGGCCCACTACGACGCCTTCGGGGTGGCCCCGGTACGTCCGCGCCCTCGCTGGGGGCCCTGTAGGCGTTCCCTCGGGGCCCGTGAACACCCTGCGGGGCGGGAGTCATCGTGGAGCTTCACTCCTCCAAAGCGAGACAGGACAGCGCGTGTGAGGTGTGGTCCCCAGGGAGGCTTATGGGACCCAGACCGGGGGTCTCTCTGGGGGCCGGTCACGCAGGTGCCTCTGCCCAGCCGAGACCCCAGACTCCAGGAGGAGGGCAGGTGTCTGTGTGGACCCCGGCTGTGCGCAGACAGTGTCGGGACAGGGAGCCCTCGACGTCCAGTTCCACACGCCCCCGGGGCTGGCCTGGCGAGCGGCCCTTGGCTGCAGGCCCCCAGGGACTGTGCTCTCAGAGCCCCCCGCGCGGTGGCGTGGGAGGTGCACATTGGAGAACCAACAACCAGTTGCCCCAGACGGTGGTGGGAGGGCCTGCAGCCTGGCGCGCGTCCGTGACCGTGCCTTGGGGGCCACCCCACCTGGGAGGCCAGGGCTGTCCTTGAGGACGCCAGGACCACCCGGGGCCCCAAGGCCGGCCCTGGGCCGTCAGCGCAGAGCTGCCTTCTCACCCTTTTCATTGTCCATCCTCACGGAGCCTCTTCAGACACCTTTGTCCTAATTTTCCCGTTCCTGTGAAATTTTTTAAAATATTTGAGATGTGCTTCCCGTAACATGAAATCCATGCTTTTAGAGCATACAATTGAGAGGTTTTTAGTGAATTCACAGAGTTGTGTAGACATCACTGCTGTCTACTTCCAGAGCATTCCATCACCCAAAATAAACCCCGTCCCCATCAAGTCACCCCACCCCCTCCCTGACAGCCAGGAAGCCACTGTCTGAGCCTGTGGCTCTGCCTGTTCTGGGCGTTTCCCACCCGTGGAGTCACACGCTGTGTGTCCTTCCGTGTGTGGCTTCCCTCACTGAGCACCGTGTTGACCCCTCCCCACGAGCGTCAGTGCTGTCACACACTGCGTGTCAGCTTCTACCCTGATTGTGGGAGGGTCCCAAGCCCGTGGAAACAACCCAATTTTTTTATCCCCAAGAACCAGTTGTTCCTGGTTGGGAATGTCGCCATAGATTGTAGGACCCAGATGCGTGGTGGAGGGCAGCAGAAGGCTGGTGGTCCAGCTGGAGGGAGCCCCGCACAGGGTGGGGGCGTGAGGGCCCCAGGGCAGATGCCGAGGCCGGACAGAGGCTGCTGTGGGGCGGGGAGGGGTGCACGGAGGGGTCTGGGGTTTGGGCAGCAGAGGGGAGTGGTCCCAGCTCCACCGGAGACATGGACCAGAGGCAAGATCGGGGCAGTTGAGGGTGGGCAGGCGCCTGGGTGGGGGCGTGAGGTGCTGCGCGTGGACGTGGGGTGACCTCCGCCTCCTCTCCCTGCCCGCAGTGGCTGTCTCACGGTGCAGACTCCAACGGGAGCGGCATCTCCGTGCTGCTGGAGCTCGCCCGCCTCTTCTCCAGGCTCTACACCTACAAGCGCACCCACGCCGCGTAAGTGACGGGGGCAGTAGCCGGGGGCGGGTTGGTCCTGACCCGGGAATCCCAGTGTCTGCCCACTGAGCCCAGCTCCTCCCAGGTCCACCCCTGGGAATCCCCCCCCAGGAAGCCCGGCTGTGCCTGCTCCCCGGGGGCTGGGATGCTTCCAGCTGAGAGACGCAGAAACACCCGAGAAACAGTGGCTTAAACTAGCATCTCCCCGTCTCGGTGCCGGGCACGGCCAGTCACTCGAGGGGGCACTCGTCCGCTCACCGTGCTGCCCTGGGACAGCAAGGGCCCAGTGACACGCGAGTCTCCCCCAGCTGCTGCGCCAGTCCCCACGCACGCAGGCGGCGCGAGCTGCAGGGGCGCTCACGTTGCAGGGGTGGGGGGCGGGCAGGGGGAGGGTGAGATCAGGGTGTCCGCAGGGCCCTGCCCCCTCCTGAAACCCCAGGGGAGGGTCCTTCCTGCCGCCAGTTTCCAGCAGTGATGGAGGTCCTCGGCTGCGCCCTCACTCAGTCTCCTCTTCCTCTGGGTGTCTCTTTTCTCCTATGAGGACTACCGTGGCCATGGTGGGATGGATGGGGCTGGGTAGGGGGGCGCAGGGACAGGGTCCTTCATGACACCCCGGCTCAGTCCTGCTCGAGGGAGGCGGTGCTGAGTCACTTTCTATCCCCTGGTTGGTCCACCCAGTGTCTCCTGGCTTTAAGAGCTCAGAGAAGCCTCTGAAGCCGTGCTTTTCACCCGGGGAGCAACTGCCCCCAGGGGACACTGGGTGATGTCTGGGGACATCTGTGGTCGTCACGACTCGGGGGCTTCTGGCCCAGCATCTCAGCGCCCAGGGCTCCCTGATGTCAGAGCCTGGATGGGGAGATCCTGCCCCCAGGGCTGGTCGGGTTTTGTATTTGGGGGAGATCCCCTTCTCCTTGTCGGAGGCCTGGACTCTCACCTGTCCACGCTGTCACCCCCTCCTCCCGCCAGGTACAACCTCCTGTTCTTCGCTTCTGGAGGAGGAAAGTTTAACTACCAGGGCACCAAGCGCTGGCTGGAAGACAACCTGGACCACACAGGTGAGCGGAGCGGCCCCGGTGGGTGGCTGGGGTGGGGTCCGGGTCCCTGGACCGCCCCCTACCGCCGCCCACCAGCCCTCACTGCCCGCAGATTCCAGCCTGCTCCAGGACAATGTGGCCTTCGTCCTCTGCCTGGACACTGTGGGCCGGGGGGACAGCCTGCACCTGCACGTGTCCAAGCCACCCAGGGAGGGGACGCTGCAGCACGCCTTCCTGCGGGAGCTGGAGACGGTAGGCGCTGCGCCAGGGGCCAGGCTGGGACATGGGGGCTTACCTGAGCATGAGGTGGGTTTCCTGGGGGGCAGGTGGGCTTCTGCCCGGGTTCCGGCAGCAGGAGGCTCAGGGGGGACTTGGGATCTACCAGGCGTGGGGGCCACCTCCGTAGACGGGCGGGGCTGGGGTGTGGCCCGCAGGCGCCGGGTGGAGCCTGATGGCGCCCCTCGCAGGTGGCCGCCCACCAGTTCCCCGAGGTGCGCTTCTCCATGGTGCACAAGAAGATCAACCTGGCGGAGGACATGCTGGCCTGGGAGCACGAGCGCTTCGCCATCCGCCGGCTGCCCGCCTTCACCCTGTCCCGCCTGCAGAGTCCCCGCGGCGGCCAGCGCACCAGCATCATGGATGTGCGGTGAGCGCCGCCGCCGGGCCCGGGGGGGCCATCTGGAGGAGGTGGCGCCGGAACCCAGGGGCGTGAGCCAGGACAAGGGTGCTGCTTGGTGGAGGAAGACTCGTGGGGGAGGCGGGGGCAGGGAGAGCCAGCGGCCCCCCCACCCGCCTCCTGGGTGCTCCCACCCCACGCGCACTCGCACAGGGGTCAGGCTGTGTGGCCTCTGAGGCTCCTCTCCCGTGTTGCCGGCAGGCCTCGGAGCCCCTGGGCTCGTGGCCGCGCCACTGTCCCCACCTCCGTGGTCACGTGGCCTCTCCCTGTGCCTGTGTCCAAATTCCCCTCCTTATAGGAGCGCCAGCTGTGAGATTTTGGGCCCTCCGACTCCACCGCGACCACATCTTAACTAGCTGTCACGTCTGTGGAGACCTGCCCCTGCTTCCACATCGGGTCCCTTTCCCGGGTTCTGGGTGGGCATGAATTGGGGGACCCTGTTGTCCCCACTGCAGGGCGTTACATCAGCTCCGCCTTGCGAGCCCGTGGAGGCAGGTGTCTTGACCTCCCCCAAGGTCCAGGGGAGGAGACAGGCCCGCAGCCATCCAGTCACTGAGGCGGACGCGCCTCCGCAGGGCTCGGGCTCGGTCTGGGTGCCCGGGGCAGCCCCATAGGGGGCGGGCCTGGCCCAGAGAGGAGCCCGCCGTGGGGGGTGGCACCCGTCCGCCAGGGAGGCTGTCACTCTTCTGGTCTTTATCTGGCCTGAGATCGTTCTCGGTGTTCAGTGACCGTAAGTGACGCCAGTTCCGAGTATGTCTGTTTTTAAAATCTGTCCTCAAAGGTCCCGGGTTGACTCGAAAACCCTGACCCGAAACACGAGGCTCATCGCCGAGGCCCTGACCCGCGTCATCTACAACCTGACGGAGAAGGTGAGCCCCTGCCCGCCCGCCGGAGAGCTCCCCGCCCGGCCACCAGCAGGTCTGGCCTCAGCCCCGTGCCCCCCTCTCTTCGCAGGGGACGCCCCCGGACATGCCGGTCTTCACGGAGCAGATGGTAACGGCCGGGTGGGTGGGTGGACGGGCACGAGGGTGGGCGGTGGGCAGGGGTCCCGTGACCACGGCCGCGTCCCCGCAGCAGATCCAGCAGGAGCAGCTGGACTCGGTGATGGACTGGCTGACCACGCAGCCGCGGGCCGCGCAGCTGGTGGACAAGGACGGCACGTTCCTCAGCACCCTGGAGCACTACCTCAGCCGCTACCTGAAGGAGGTCAAGCCGCACCACGTCAAGGCCGACAAGCGGTGAGGCCGCGCGCCAGCCCCTGGCCAGCCCTCCAGCCCCCCAGCCAGCCAGCCCCCCAGCCCCCCAGCCAGCCAGCGGGTGGGCTCTTCTAGGGTCTCCGTCCGCCCGGGGCCAGTGGCGCAAACAGAAACATGGGGCGCAAAATAACACGATAAGTGAGACGCGCAGGCGCCCTGTTAAATGAGTTCCAGGTGAACCCCAGGTTGTCTCAGCATCAGTGTCTGGGACCCCCTCATCCTGAGAGCTTGTTTCTTTATCTGCAAAGCCCTGTGTTTATTTTGGTTTTAGTTTGTTTGGCCACATCGTGTGGCCTGCAGGATCTTAGCTCCCCGACCAGGGGTTGAACCTGGGCCCCCTCCAGTGGGACCGCCAGGGAAGTCCCTGAAGCCCATGCTCTATCTGGCGGTCCTGTACCCCCCACGCACCCTCTGTGGCCTCGGGGGACCCGTCCCCCAGGTCCCCTCCTGCCCTCGGGTTGCTCTTCCCCGCTGCACGCCTCCTAGGTTTTGTCTTCTGTCTCTTCGACGCTCTCAAGCTCCCTGGTTGGGCTGAGTGAGGAGCGAGGAGGGGAGTGTGGGGGATCCACAGGCAGGAGGAGCTCTTGAGCAGAAGAAACAGGCTCAGAGCGAACCCACGGTAATGGAGCTGGGGCCTCCGATTCCTAGGCTGTGGTTCTCTCTCTACAGAAACGCTTCCCAGACCAGAAAATGTCCACGGTTACCACACTTTGTTTTTAGAGAGTACTTTTTTTTTTTAAAGGAGACAGCATCTGTGGGGTTTTTTTAATATATACAAATTCATTGTATTTATTTATTGGCTGCGTTGGGTCTCCATTGCTGCACACGGGCCTTCCCGAGTTGCAGCGAGTGGGGGCTCCTCCTCATTGCGGTGCATGGGCTTCTCGTTGCGGTGGCTTCTCTTGTTGTGCAGCACAGGCTCTAGCTGTGCGGACTTTACTCGTGGTACATGGGCTCAGTAGTTGTGGCTCACAGGCTTCGTTGCTCCGTGGCATGTGGGATCTTCCTGGACCAGGGCTTGAACCCGTGTCCCCTGCATTG
The DNA here is from genome assembly GCF_030028045.1 of Hippopotamus amphibius kiboko. NCBI lineage: Eukaryota > Metazoa > Chordata > Mammalia > Artiodactyla > Hippopotamidae > Hippopotamus > Hippopotamus amphibius. Next base: position 2,371,757 of record NC_080200.1, read on the forward strand.
GCAGGTGGATTCTTAACCACTGTACCACCAGGGATGTCCAAGAGAAGTACACGTTGACATCCCAGAAAGCAATAGGAAAGACGTTAGTTCAGAGCAAGGGACAGTCCTTCCCCGAGAGGGATGGTGGCAGCCTCGTGCAGACACACAGCTGGGGTGGCCCTCCCTGCCATGTTCCTGGGCTGGTGGGACCTCCGTGGTCCTGCTGTCCACTGAGCCTGCTGAGAAAGCGCTCTCTCGCCAGGGATCCTGAGTTTGTCTTCTATGACCAGCTGAAGCAGGTGATGAATGCCTACAGGTGAGCACCCGGGGTCTCTACCCAGGGGACTGGGTCCTTGGCACAGCCGGGGAGCAGCCGGCTGACGGCCCCTGCCGCCCCCGCCCCCACCAGGGTCAAGCCGGCCGTCTTCGACCTGCTCCTGGCCCTGTGCATCGGCGCCTACCTCGGGATGGCCTACACGGCGGTCCAGGTGAGCAGGGGGCTGGTGAGGGGCGCGGCGAGGCCTCGGGGAAGACCCCTCGGGCGGCCCTCGGGCCTGCCTTCCTGTTGGTGGGGTTGCCCCGACCTCACTGGAGCCCTCCCGCCGCCCCCAGCACTTCGACCTCCTGTACAAAACAGTTCAGAGACTGCTGAAGGCCAAGACGCAGTGACCGCCGCCCCGTGCCGGCAGGAGGGCAGGGCCTCACCCCTCGGCGGCCGAAACCCTGAATTACAGAGCTTTTCCGTGTTGCTCTGGAGGACTTGGGGGCTTCTTTCTCTTTGTTGTCCTTCGAGTGCCCTTGGAGGAGCGCTGGCCGAGGTCTGAGGCCAGGCCTGGACTCGGGGACAAACGCGTGGATGAGCCCTGGCCCTGGCGTCGGCCGCGTGGCCCTCGGGGCACATAAGCCGCTCCAGGAAAGATGACGCGGCCCAGCACAGCCTCCGCCTCACGCCTGCCCGTGACGCTGACCGTGGACCTGGCGGTCGCAGGCCAAGGGAGTCGGGGCCAGGCCACCCGCGCGCTGGCTCTGCGCCTGACCTCGGCGCTGTCCCCACGCCCCCTGGCAACCCCGGGACGGCCCTGCCTCCCCTCTGGAGAGGGCGGAGCCGCCTGTGGCTCTCCGGGTCCCGGCCCCTCCCGCACAGCCTCGTGCCCCCACCCCAGCCGGGCCGAGGGGAGCCCGCTCGGGGTGGCCCTGGGACGTGACTCGCCTGAGCCCCCGCGGGCGGCTGGCGCCCTGAACACCCGGCAGCCTCCCCCATCGGCCCTCGCTGCTCACCCTGCTTCACTGCCCCCGCCCCTCCTGCCCCCGCCCCGGGCCTCTGGGGCTCCGCGCTCAGCCTGTCCCCCTGCGGAGCCCCCCGGGCGGCGGGGCGGCCCCGATGCGCCTTTCCCTGGGCCTCGGTCTCCTCCTCTGCCAGGAGGAGGATGCACTCGGGGGGAGCGGGCGCCCCCATGCCCAGGGGGAGACGTGAGCTCGGGAGCAGCTCTTCCCGGGACCCGTGAGCCCCACAGACCAGGTCCCTGGGGGCCCGAGCCGCTCAGCGGGGGTGGGAGGGGACGGGGAGCAGGGCTGGGACTGACCTCAGGGAGACCCAGGTGGACCCATTCACTAGCAATATAATGAGTTAAGTGTTGCGTGCGGGCGCCAGGGTCCCCCGGCTACGGGGGGGCTCGCGCACCTTCCAGATTGGAGGGCGGGGGGGGAGGGGGCGGCAGGGCTGACTCCCTGCCGCGCTGCCCACCGCTCCCTGGAGGCAGCAGACTCCTCGGGCCTGCGCCTGCGGTGCGGCTGGCCATCCGTCGGGCCTTGGGGGGGCAGGCGTGGGGGTCCTCTGCCTCGTCCCTCCCTCTCCTCCCTGCCTGCCGGCCCGTCTGCCCCAGAGACTGTTTACCGAGTGCCTGGCCGCCTGGGGGGCGGGCGCGGGCCGGCCCACCCTCCCCCGCGCGCGCGTGTGCGAGCCGTGGCCGGGCCGTGGCCGCCGCGCGGCTGCCCTTCCTCCCCAGGGCGCGTGGTCAGGACGGCGGACAGGTCGGCGCTCAGGCTGCTTGCGGGGCGCGGCCGGACGACCAGAAATAAAGCCATAACGAACGATAGCCTCGCGTGTCCGCCGGGGGCCGGGGCCGGGGTGCAGGGGTCGGTGCTTCCCACCTGCCCGTGGTTTGCTTCTCGCGGGGGGCGGGGGGCCGGGGGCCCGGTATAGAGAGCGGGGTCGGCATCCTTCCTGCCCCCAGCGGAGACCACCCCGCCCCCGCCCCCGCCCCCGTGCAAGATGGGGGTGGAAACCAGCTCGGAGCTGACGGGCCGTGGAGCGTGTTCACGTCCTGCGAGCAGCAGGGATCTGTGGTGTCCCAGCTCTGGAGGCTGCGAGGCCCAGGACCCTGGGTCTCCGCGTCGCGTGGCCGTCTCTCCTGTCTTATCTCGTAAGGACGCGTCTTTGGGTTTAGGGCCCGTCCCACTCCTGCACGACCGCAGGCCAGCTCGTTACACCTGCAGAGGCCCTATGTCCCCGTAACGCCACAGCCCGAAGTCCTGCGGGGACATGAATTCTGAGGGACATCACCCAGCCTGATGGGGGGGTGCGATGGCTGTGTGAAGGCCACGCCCACTGGCCAGCCCCCCCAGCCCCAGATCGGGCTCGGTCCCCAGTGACCAGTGCAGCTCAGCGGTGGGGTTCCGTGGGGCTCCCTGCTCTGGGCCTGCGAGCTCCTGAGGGTCCACGTGCTTCCCTGACCCCACGGGGGCGGACCGCTGAGGGGCTTGTCCCTGTCGGCTTCTGCCTGGCGCGTCCAGTTCTCTGCATTCCACAGACGTTCGCTGAGCACCTGTGTGTCAGGCTCCGCGCCACGGGGGCTTGGCCTTGAGCGAAGCCCTGCCCTGGGGAGCTTGGGTTCTGGGGGTGGGGGTGGACACACTGAGATGTGTGGTGCGGGGAGGGGAAGCCACGGGGCGGTAGGCAGTGCAGAGGGTGCAATTTGGACGCAGCATTGGGGGAGCCAAGGAAGAGGGCTGCAAAGGCCTTTACCCCAGGGAGAGGGGACCCTGGGGGGCTGTGAGCAGAGGAGGGGCAGGGCCTGACTCAGGTGCTGACACCGGCACCCTCTGGTGGCTGTTGCTGGGAGGAGACTGGGGGCAAGGGGGGGGCGCGCCAGGTGCAGGGGACTGTGCTGGTCCGGGAGGGGGCACAGGAGGGGAGGAGGGGGCACAGGAGGGGCGGAGGGGGCTGGGTTCCCCGAGCCCAGAGGAGGGGCCAGAAGGGTGCTCCTGGGACCATGCGGGCCAGACCGCCGGGGGCTGCCCAAGTTTCCTTAGTGACGCCCGACGTCAGGGTCAGGGTCAGGGTCACTGCCGCCTCTTCTCAGGGCCTCCTCTCCTCCCCCTGCCCCCCACCCCCACCCTGAGGCTGGAAGGTGGCTCTGGCCCCAGCATCGACTCAGAGATAGCCACCATCTACGTGCTGGTGTCTTCTCATCCTGTACCCCCGGGTACGCGGGTGTGTGTACACGTATGTACGTGAAACCTCGTTCTGGAAATGAGGTTCGTGTGTAAAAACGGTTTACGTGTTCCCCCTCCCCCCGTAGGCACAGTGGACAGGCAGTGAGCGGTGCACATACGTGCACCCACGAAACCATCGCCACGTGGAGGGGATGGTGTACGCGTCGCCCCGAATGCTCCCGGCTCCCCTCGCGCCCCCTCCCTGCGCCCCCCTCGTCCCCAGGTGCCCACCGGTTCCGCCGCTACAGATCAGTCTCGTTCAGCTGTGGAGTCAACCAGCATTTCCCCACCGCCCTGCCACGTGCCAGGTACTGTGTGGGGCCCGCAGAGAGACACAGCCACCAATAGGAAGCCCTGGGGCTCGCGTTCCACTGGGGACGACGGATAACAAGTAAAAATAACCGCCAGTGGACGTGAGGGGGCTTTGGAGTGAAATCGGGACGACAGGAAGGACTGAGCCATGTGGAAATCCAAGATGGTGGTCCCGGCAGAGGGCACAGCCCGTGCAAAGGCCCTGGGGCAGGACTGGGCCTGGTGTGTTGGAGGAACAGCCAGGAGGCCCACGTGGGTGGTGCACAGGGAGCGAGGGGGAGAGAGGGAGAAGGTGGGGCACACAAGGCCCCCAGGACGCTGGTGGGCTTTTGCATTCTGCTCTCAGTGTGGTGGGAAGCTGTGGGGAGGGGTAGGCCAAGGAGAAGAGGGCCATGGCGAGGTCACCGGCTCCTGGGGGACAGTTATGAAGATGACCTCATTCCGTGGGCTCCCTCAGTGTCCATGAGCGTTACCCAAGGTCCCCATCAACACTGGGCAGCAGCAAACGATTTGAGCAAAGGTGTCCTCCAGCGAGGCGTCACACCCCCTACGGGGACCCCAAGGGGGTCACAGCCAGTGTCTTTGATCTCTTCCCAGGGTCTCTGTTTTAAGGCTGTAAGACAGGAGGGACATCCCGTGACAGCTCCGCGGTCCCTCCGCCTTCCGCACAGAGGCGTCATCCATTGTCTGTAACTTTGTCATCCTTTCAGAAACATTTACGCGCACATTTACGGACCCGGGGACAATGTTCAGCGCTGCTTGGTGTGTGGCCTGCACATCCTCTGCGGGGGGCATCGTACTGACCCTCTCTTGTGTTGCTTCTCTCACACGCCACACCCCTGTTCCCTGCTGTGTAGTGTTCTGTCCTCAGAAGGCACCACAACTTGTCCCCCCAGTGCCCTGCTGATGCACGCACCATCGCAAGCCTTCCTTGGTGCCTCTTGGGAGGGAGTGTGTTTCACCAGGGGTCAGAGGACGGTGGCTCGTGGCTGTGTCCCGCCCGCTGCCCGTCTCTGTGAATAAAGCTCTATTAGGACACGGCCACGCCCGCACCCACTCGCCCACGTAGGGGCCATGGTTGCTTTCTCACGAGGGACCCACAAACCCCCAGGTGCCGCTCTTTGCAGGAAGAGCCTGCGGCCCCCAATCTGCCCTCTGGTTTTTCTCCTTTCTTATCGTGGGAAACCTTTGGCCACTACCAGAGCAGAGCGGCTCTGTGGTCCATTTGCAGGGGACACAGGTCCTTGGCTTCTTTTGACATTTCAGTCCCAGTGCTGAGAGTTACTGGTGATTTTAATCTGCGTTTGACGTACAGAAGGTCCAGAGGAAGTCAGGCTGGAGGGGGAGGGAGGGAGGGAGGGAGTGGGTACAGGAACTGTGAATGAAGTGGGGTGTCTTTCCTGAGCGCGGGGTGATGTCGTGCCTGCAAGGTGGGCGCGTCTCACCGGGGAGCCACTGTTCCCCGCTTTGTGATTGATAAGCACGTTGCAGGGAGATTCTTTAGTCTCTGCAAATACCACTCCTCCTCCAGGTCAGGGCGCCCACCCCCCCAAACCCCCCGCAATGTCGGCCCCCACTGAGCATTCCTGCCTGAAACCAAGACTCTCCTTCCATCCCTGCTCCTAAAGGTACAGGTCAGGATCACATATCTGCTTTTATGTCCAGTTTACAGAGGACGGAAGGGAAATCCAGGCAGGGGAGGCATCTTGCCTTGGGGTCACAGGGCAAAAGGGCAGAGCTGGCATTCAGATAGTTTTTTTTTTTATTAAAAAAAAAAAAAAGCCTCATTGAGACATATTCACATACCATAAAATTTACCCTTTTAAAGTGTATAGTTCAGTGGGTTTTAGTACATTCACAGAGTCGTGCATCCATCACCACTATCTAATTCCAGGACGTTCCGTCACCCCAGAAGGCAGCCCCATCCCCATGAGCAGTCACTCCCATCCCCTCCCCTGGCCCCTGACAACCAGGAGCCTATTCTCTGTGTCTGTGGATTTGCCTGTTGTGGACATGTCACAGAAACAGAATTCTACAATATAGAAACCCACGCAGTCTTGGTGGCAAGTTACAGCGCGTTCAAAATAGAGAGTTTATTCATGTCTTTCTCCTTCTAACTTGGGGGGAAAAAATCCCCTGAAAGCTCCCGAGTTGCACATGGCGTGCACCCAGCCTCTCGCTCCCAAGCTCAAATTCCCAGGGGAAGAAGGTGCAGGGCAGGTGTCCACTCCTGTGGCGGGAGGGCTTGGGGAAGGGGCCAGGACCCCTGGGTAGGGTGCGGCTGAATCTCCACTTCTGTTTCCAGCCCCTCCTTCCTTCCCCCTCCCCTCCCCAGGCTTTCTCAGGAGTGGCCGAGCTATGCTTCAGACCCCCCACCCCCGTCCTATCCGGGGAGTGGTGTTTGTTGAGAGATGGAACAGGGAGGGGTTGGCCCAATGAGGAATCGTTTCCCATCCCTGAAGCCACATGGTGGGGACCAGGGAGGATCCAGGGTCCCTGCAGGAAGGTGGATGGGCAGCTCCTTCCCAGCGGAGGGAGGCAGTGGGGTTGGGGGTAATAACTGGAGAGCTCTGGCTGCTTTACGTCCTTAGATGTGTGAAGTTGGCGGGCATCTGGGGCGGGTGGGGACTGCGGTGTAGTGGTTCTGGGGGACACATCCTGAGGCCCAGGTCCTCGTAGGATGGGCCTAAGGCTCCAACCCCCTGGGATGTGCCAGAAGAGCTGTACACAGCCTGGGCCGTGAGGGTCTTGGAGGCATGCGGGGGCAGGGCCAAAGGGCATCATGGTGCAAGGGGACGGGACAGGACTGACCATCACCCGGAAGACACTCAGGCCAGCTGTGAGGATGTGACCGAAGGCCATAGGCCACCCGCACAGGACAGCGCCAGGCCGGGCCCCCAGCGCCACTCGCTGACTCTGCCCCACTGGCTGACCCTCCCACTGCCACCAGATGACCCCCAAGCAGAGGGGGGGCAAGACAGGGACCCAGAAAGGATGTTTCTCTTCTGGGCTCAGCCCTCTTCACACTGACGCCCTGGGAAATGAGAGCCTTGCTGATAAGAGTGAATATGGGGACGTAGTGGATGGTTCCTCACACCTTGCTGCCCCTCACCTGGAGGCAGAGTCCCAAGCCCCACCCCCGACCCGCAGGTTGGTATCTGCATTTTTAGGAGGATGCCCAGGTGGTCTTGTGCACATCTGAGAGGTGCCAGCCTGGACCTTGCCCCCTGACCCCAACCTGGCCCCTCTGCGGAGGTAAGTACCTTACCTGGCCACATCAGTTCTTACCTGGGATGGTTATGCCTCCAGGGCACCCTGGGCCATGTCTGGGGACATCTCTGGTGGCCAGGACGGCGGGGGGGGGGTGCTCCTGGCACTGAGTACGTTGGGCAGGGATGCTGCTCAGCCCCCCACAGAGAATGACCTGATCCCAAATGTAGACAGTTTTGCTTTAAGATAGATTTATTTAAGTTTGGGTAATTATTTTGAGAAGCTATTCCGGGAGATGAACGCTAAGCAAGTGCAAAGGTCCTGGGGCAGGTTGTTGACGACAGATCCAGAAAGCCAGGCAACTTGTCGGAAGCCTCCCATCCCCCATCCCCCAACAGGCTCTGTTCCCACCCTCACTGCCTTTTAAGGAACAGCCCAAACGGAGGGCCTCCTGCCATGATGCCAACGTGACCAGGGTTCCTCTGGCTGGTAGTAAGTCAGAGAGTTGGCCTCGAGGGCTCCAAATGCTTTCATGCTTCAGTTTTCTCTGCCGTGACCTGTTCCCTGAGATGTGTCAGGGGATAAACTCCAGAGATGAGTATTGTTCAGGATGTGGGAAGCTGAATTTAAGCTCCTGGAGATCAGACTCAAGCTAGACTGAGCTCTTCCCTGCACCTTTCCCACAGGTGGAAGAAAGAGGCTGAGAAAAATGCCTCTTTGACTCGCAGGAGAGCTGGTGGGGTTTTACTTTTATTCTTTTAAACGACTCTGCCAGCACATCAGAGGGCCACAGGGCTTCAAGCATCCTGTCTCCATGGAGACAAAGCCTGTCTCCAGCCCGGCTCCACCAGCCCAGCTTGGGACTGAGCTGAGAACCAGGGGCTGGGCAGGATCAAGGGGTGGAATGTTCTAAAATGACCCTGGACCTCTCACCCGGGCTCTGCTTCTCTGCCAGTCTTGATGACCTGCTCCTGTCTGGGGGTGTGCAGGTAGCTGTCGGTAACAGTCATGGTCATAGCCATTTGTTGAATGCTAAAGATGTCCCAGGGGCCATGCTGAGCCTCACCTATTAGCTCACTAAATCCATGCCAGGGGCTTCACCCTCTTTAGTCTCACTTGGCAAATAAGGAAACTGAGGCTTGGCTGTCTAAAGCGTGGGGAAGACGGTACGGGATCATGGGAAGTGTGTGGGTTCTGGAGTCCAGCTGGCTGGGTTCAAATCCCAGCACTCTCACTGTGTGACCTTGCCCGAGAGGCTTGACTCCTCTGGGCCTCAATTTTCCCCTCTGTAAAGTGGGTATAGGAACAGTACTTACCTTTTATGTTTGTTATGAGGGTGAGGTCGCCTGGGGAGCAGAGTTTCAAGGGGTGCCAAAAAACTCCAGCATCAAAATAAAGAATATGTTAATGCAATAATTTTTTTTTTTGACCGTGCCACGCAGCATATGGGATCTTAGTTCCCCAACCAGGGATCAAACCCATGCACCCTGCAGTGGAAACGCTAACCATGGGACAGCCAGGGAATCCCAATACAGTTATTCTCAAAAATTAACAATGATGCTGAAAAAAATCCATGGTGAGGAAAATGTCCACATTTTAAATGGAATCAGAATGACTAAGTTTTCCTTCAGTGCAGCATGGCACTGTTACCGATCCTGTTTTTGTTTTAAAATAAAAACAGAAAATAAGTTAAAAATTAAAGTCAGGGTTGGTAGACTGCTCCCGGTGGCTGTATGGTGCTCTTTTTCTTACAGCCACTGAGCCCCATTCCTCCAACCCTGCCTCAGGGCCTTTGCACCTGCTGCTTCATTCTCACCTTAGCTCAAAGGCCATCCTCTCTAAGTCTTCCATGAATAATTTGCCTCCTAAAGTCATCCTTCCACTTCCATTTTCTCCATTGCATTGATCACAGTCTAAAGGATCTGGTTTATGGGTCTTTTTTAAATTCATTTATTTTTTGGCTGTGTTGGGCCTTTGTGGCTGTGCATGGGCTTTCTGTAGTTGCGGCAAGCGGGGGCTATTCTTCATTGCGGTGTGTGGGCTTCTCATTGCCGTGGCTTCTCTTGTTGTGGAGCACGGGCTCTAGGTGCTTGGGGTTCAGTAGTTGTGGTGCATGGGCTGAGTTGCTCCGTGGCATGTGGGATCTTCCCAGACCAGGGATCGAACCTGTGTCCCCTGCCTTGGCAGGTGGATTCTTAACCACTGCGCCACCGGGGAAGTCCCTAAAGTATCTAGTTTATTTGTCTGTACCCACCCCAAGCATTTGTTGTGTGGGTTGAATGAGTTTGTTACCGAAAGCTCAGCCTCCCTGTAGGCCAGTGCTGAATCAAATCCCGGAGACAGAGTTTTGGGTGAAGTAGAACAGGCAAAGGGAGACACACTGGGCTTCTGCCTCGAAATACGATGTGCCTCAACCCCAGAGGATTTGGTGAAGGGTTTTATAGCAGTGGTTCAAAGGTGGGGTCTCACAAGAGTAAGGTGTGAGCAGGGCTTGCACTCCCTTAATCTCGTCTCGGGTGGTTGTCTCTCTGATGAGCTGCTCTTGTCCCTTTAGTCTCGCCTCGGGTGGTGTCTTGGCTGCTCCTCCCTTGATGCACAACTGTTCACATCCACCCACTGGAACTCAGGGAAGGTCATGGAACCTGGAGTCTAGTCTATAAGAAGTGGTGGAAAAAGGAGGCCTCTGTGCCCAGGCCCCTCTCGGTTTCAGTGCCTGGGAGCCCCACAGGCACTGCTTCAAGTTCATACATGTCAAGCATTTAGCACAGAGCCTGGCGCCTGGAAGGAGCTATGTGGCTTCTCAACAAACAAGTAAATACATAGCAAATTAGAATCAATTAAATTAACATGAGTATAAATGCTGTGGAGGAAAAAGGCAGCCTGAGAAAGGAAGTAATGGTGGCTGAGTGATTTTCGATCAGGTGGACAGAGAAAGTGATGGGAGATTGAAGGAGTGGGCCATGCATTTCGGGGAACAGCATTCCAGACACAGCATGTGCAAAGGCCCTGAGGCAGGACTGTGTTGGAGGAACAGTGAAGAGGCATGTGTATCTGGAGCAGAGTGAGGGAGGGGGAGAGAGGGAGGAGGTGAGAGCAGGGAGGGGACAGGTCAAATTGTGCAGGGCCTTGCGGGCTGCAGGAAGGAGTGGGGTTTTAATTTGGGGACATCTTTGGAGAGTTTTTTTTTAATTGAAATATAGGTGATTTACAATATTGTGTTAGTTTCAGGTGTACAGCAAAGTGGTTATATATATACTCTTTTTCAGATTCTTTTCCATTATAAGTTATTACAAGATATTGAATGTAATCCCCTGTGCCATACAGTAGGCCCTTGTTGTTTATTTTATATATGGTAGTGTGTATATGTTAATCCCAAACTCCTAATTTATACCCTCCCTTACCCTTTGGTAACCATAAATTTGTTTCCTATGTCTGTGAGTCTATTTCCGTCTTGTAAATAAGTTCACTTGTATCTTTTTTTTTTTTTAAGACTCCACATCTAAGTGATATCATATGATATTTGTTTTTCTCTGTCTGATTTACTTCACTTAGTAATCTCTAAGTCCATCCATGTTGCTGCAAATGACATTATTTCATTCTTTTTTTTTATGGCCAGTAGTATTCTGTTGTATACATATATATACAACAGAATATATACATGATATATACCATATCTTCTTTATCCATTCATCTGTTGATGGACATTTAGGCTGCTTCAACATCTTGGCTATTGTGAATAGCGCTGCTATGAACACTGGGGTGCATGTATTTTTTCAAATTAGAATCTTCACCAAATATATGCCCAGGGCTGGGACTGCTGGATCACAGGGTAGCTCTATGTTTAGTTTTTTGAGGAACCTCCATACTGTTCTCCATAGTGGCTGCACCAATTTACATTCCCACCAGCAGTGTAGGAGGGTTCCCTTCTCTCCACACCCTCTCCAGCCTTTATGACTTGTAGCCTTTTGATGATGGCCATTCTGAGGGGTGTGAGGTGCTTCCTCCTTGTGGTTTTCATGGAGAGTTTTAAGCAGCGGTGACAGATGCCCATAGAGCACTTGGCCCAAATGCGTCCATATCCTTCGAAATATTTTGAACAGTATGTGCACATGATGGCAAGAGTGACAAAAAGTGTTACTTCTGGTTGCTGTTGATATAACACAATGATTGCTATTTCTAGTCCATAAGTTGCAAACTTAAAAGTGCTGAGTGCAGTGCCGAACACATAGTATTATCAAAGCGTTCTTTCTTGCTACTATTATCATTATTATTATTATTATTATTAAGGAGTTGTGTACTTACACATGCCAAGGACAGCCCTGTAAATGCCAAGCAAGCACCCTATAGAACTGTGCGCTACTTTTAGCGTTTTTCCTTGTTAACAGTGGGAGGAGCCTGTGCCACCTCGAAGCCTGGTCTGTCCTGCCTAGAGCTTCGCCGTCATCCACCCAGAAGGCAGGGGCTAGGAACCCGCTGGCCTCAGTTTACCGGCCCGGACTGGGCGCCGCCGGAAAGCCGGATGTGGGATTCAGGATGTTCCAAGTGCGATGCGGGATGCGCGATGCGGGGTGCGGGATGGGCGACGCGCGCGGGGGGCGCCGCCGCGGCGAGGCGCGCTCCGGCCGCCAGGGGCCGCTGCGGAGCCGCCCTTTTGTGGTCCTGATGCTGGAGCGAGCGGGCGCGCGGAGGAGGGAGGAGGGCGCGGGGACGGGGCGGGAGGGAGGCGGGAGGCGGCGTCCGTCGCTCCAGCTGCGAGTCCGCCCGCCGCCCGCCGCCGCCGCCGGCTCGGTCCCGCGCCCGCCGCCCGCCTTCGCCCGCCATGGCCCGCCTGACGGAGAGCGAGGCGCGCCGGCAGCAGCAGCAGCTCCTGCAGCCGCGGCCCTCGCCCGTGGGCAGCAGCGGGCCCGAGCCCCCCGGGGGGCAGCCCGACGGCATGAAGGACCTGGACGCCATCAAGCTCTTCGTGGGCCAGATCCCGCGCAACCTGGACGAGAAGGACCTCAAGCCGCTCTTCGAGCAGTTCGGCCGCATCTATGAGCTCACGGTGCTGAAAGACCCCTACACGGGCATGCACAAAGGTGGGCACCCGGCCCCTCCCTCCCCGCCCCTCTCCTCCCTCGGCCTCCCCACCCCACCTTCCGGCATCTTCTCCCCCCCAGCCCTCCTCTCCTCACCTCCTCCCTCTGCCTCTGCCTCGGCATCATTTCTTACCCCCCCCACCCCGTTCCACCCACCCCCTCCTCCCCCCTCTGGGGGTGCAGCTGACAGATCCGAGCTGGCCCCCTCCCCTCCTCCGCCCCCTCTCCCTCCCTCCCCACCTTCCGGCATTCTCTCTCTCTCTCTCTCCCTCTCTCCTCTTTCCTTTTCTCTCCTCTCCCATCTCCCTCTACCTCCCATCCTCCCCCCCCACAGCATCCTTCTCTCCCTCTTCCTCTCTCTCCCTCTCCCTCTCATTCCCTCCAGACCCCCACCCCTTCCTCCCTCCCTCACCCACTCTTTCCTGCCCCTTTACTGGGGAGCTGCCTGAACACTGCCACCCCTCCCTGCCCCCCTCCCCCATTCATTCGGCCTCCCCAGGCCCCGTCGGGGAAGTTTGCACCCCTGGACTCCATTGCTTTGGTCGTTTTCACAAAGCCAGGCCGGCGGGGCAGGTCCAGCCGGCCGCGGGGGACACGGCCGCCCAGGATTCCGGGCTAATCGGTAACTACAAAGAAAGCGGGGTGGGGGGTGGGGGTGCAGGCAGCTCAGCCAGTCAGGGGGAGCACCAGCCTGGAGGGGGTTAAAGGGCTACCTTTTGCCCTCCCCCCAGCCCACCTTCTCTGTTTGGATCAGCATCCCCCCCCCATTTCTCTAGGCGCCCCCCCCCCCCATTGCCGCCTCCACCTTTGGCTCAAGTTAAAACTGGCCAAGCCTGTTAGCAGTGTGTTGAGGGATGAGGCCAAAGATGATGAGCCTGGACCGTCCATCTGGCAGAGCCCAGATCCTGGGGTGGACGGGGAGGCGTGGGCGACCTGCGAGCCCAGCGGAGGAGGCAGGTGGGGTGGGGAGGACTGCCTGCCTCCCTGCCACCTGATTCTCTGCTGGCATGCTAGCAGGGGATGCCAGGGACTGTGGCCCCAGCCCTGGGCTCTGATCACGGCCCAGTATCTGAATTGGGGTGGCCCTGACAGTTCTGGCAGGGGTTGGGGCCTGGGGGTGGGGACGGTGAAGGCTTTGTGCTGACACCCCTGGTGAGACTCTGGAGGGGCCATGGGGGTGGATGAGGTCCCGTGACCTACTTCGGACCCTGGTCATCCCCGTCCTCCCCTCAGCGTGGCAGGCATGGTAGATGTGAATGCGTGTTTGTTGAATGAATGAGTGGGTCAGTGGAGCAGTGAACGATGGGTCCGGGCAGGCCATAGGGAGCGTCTGGTGGGCTGGAGCCCAGGCCTGCCACTTCAGCTAGACCCTCCAGCTGGTACCCTGGGGGAGGAAAGCAGCTCTTCCCATCCCCCACCTCTTTTCAAATCCAACCATCACCAAAAAAAAAAAAAAAAAAAGAGGGCCTGGAAAATCTAACTCCTCCCTGTGGCCTAGGAGGGCAGAGGGCTCACACTCTTCCATGCGTCAGACTGAGGGATCCATGGCTGTATGGAGGGCTCTTTCCACAGCCCCCACCCCCTGGTGTGTCTGAAGGGCCCATTTCTAGAAAGATGCTGGTGAGGTGCGGGGATGCCCACGTGGCCCTCCAAATGTTGAATGGAAAGGCTATTGGTGAGCTCTGGGTCAGGGAGACAGATGGGGTGCGGGGAGATGGAGAGACCCGGTGGGCCTCACCTCATTTCTCGTTTTTAAATTTCCCCTGGAGACCCCTGCCACACACAAATGGTGGAAAGGTGAGGGAGAGACTGTGGCTGGATTCGGAGCAGGGTCTCATGAATGTGGGTGGGTTTTTTTTTTTTTTTCTGGCTGGAGACTGTTGGGATTGGGGGCATCTCAGGGTGTTTCCCATTTGCGATCTTTCCTTGGAGGGTGAAAATTAGGAAGCTGGGTGTCCATGACACCTGGCCCTCAACCTCCACTTTGCAGGAGGCCTGGGCTGGGCTACGCCCTGGATGCAGGGCCTGGGGGGTATGCGGGGTGAGGGCCTTCCCCTTCTATCCGTTCCCCCAATACCCTCAGGACCCGAAGAGATCCCCCTCCTGATGGCACCTGTGCTGGGCCTGGCAGGACCTTACCTGTAGGAGGGAGCTGGGGGGGTGGGGAGATGAAGGTGCGGGGGTGTCTCAAGGGCCAGCAGCTGGGATCCAGGCCTGCGTGTGGGGCTTAGCTATGTGACATCTGGCCAGTGGCTACCCCTCTCTGGGCCTCAGCCCAAGGGAAGTGGAGTGACGAATGGGAAGTTGTGATGTGGGGGGGGGGATTGGTGGGGGGGGGGTGCGTCCAGGCACCTCCTACCGATACTTACCTGGTTTCATTTCTGGGAAGCCTACAGGGTGCCAGGTGCCTGCTGGGGGTGTTGGCTGAGAGCTGTGGGGTGGGAGTGTGGACCCCGGTTGCGGAGAGAAATCTCCCAGAAGCCTTTTGGGCCCCCGGAGGCTGGGCACCAGGGGAGCTGAAAGGGCTGGAGTGGGGTGCAGTGAAGTCACCCACTGTGGTGTGGCGACCCTGGCACCCCGCGGAGAAAGGCTGCCCAGCATGGCATCGTCCCCATGATAACTGGCTATCTCGTCCTTAATTTTCACATTCAGGGGCCTGTTTGATCCCCACTGAAGGGACCTTCACTCCCATGGGCTTGTGAGCACCTGTGCATTTCATGCAGAAGGGAAACTGAGGCCAGAGGGGCAGATACTGGGTCCCAAGGACTGACCAGACCTGCCCCTCCCCCATCACCCACCTGTTTCTCTCTCAGGGCAGAAGAAGCAGAAGTATATCTGTGTGATGAAGAGGTGACAGTGTCCCCCAAACTGAGGATGAGGAAACCTGCCCCCCCCCACCCCGTGTTGTTGGGGAGGGAAGGGGGCGGGGCTGTGACATCTGACAGCCATGGCCAAGGCTGTGTGGGGGGGGGGGGCATCCCGTTTCCTAAGGGCCTGTGCAGTGGGGCCCGTGCTGGGAACATGAGAAAGGCAGGGGGTCCAGCCGGACCCCTGGACTCTGGGGATGGGGCAGGGGTGGGAGAAGGCAGGGCGGGAAGTGGGAAGTGAACGTTCCTCAGGCAGAGGGCAGGCCCGAAGGTGCTGGCTTTTTTGTTGTTGTTTTTAAGAGAGAGATGGAGACCGAGGTGGAGAGATACAGAAGAGCAGAGAAGGAGAGAGATACTCAGAGACAGAGGGAGGGAGAGACCGAGGGAGCCGCCCCCCACCCCCACACACAAGAGAGGCAGAGAGAGGGCGGAGTCGGGGAGAGAGCGGGGGGGGGGGGGGGGGGGCAGGGAGGCCACGAGATCGCTTCCCCCCACCCAGATCGGCGCCCCATCCAGAGAAAGGAGGCCTCCCGCGGTGCCCCCAGCCCAGCCCCAGGCTCAGGCCAGGCATCGGCGGGGCTCCCGCTGGCCAGTGTCGTGTCACCTGCTTGGGGACAGGCCCCTTCTGGGACCCTCCCTCCGAGGGGGCTGGGTGCACATGGGAGCCCCCCGAGGTGCCTGGTGTGGCTCAGGCCATCGCTCTCCGGATCAGGCGGAATATTTAATACCCACCCTGCCCGGGGCAGGCGCCTGCCGTGGCCCCCATCTATGGTAATCGCATATGCATTTGCATGTTAATGACAATATTTGTCTTAAAGCGGAGGTTGTGAGGGGGGCCGGTGCAGGTGGGGGGGGGCCGGGGGGGGGGGCTGCGGTTTCCATGGGAGCACCAGCTGCTCGGCTGGCGGCAGGGGGGAGGCTGGAGCACGCCGAGCTTGAGGCGTGAGATTCCGAGTGTGGCGTGCCAGCCCCAGGGAGACGGCGGGCTGGGCGGCCGGCAGGCGCTGCCTGGCGGGGGGCTGGAGGGAGGGGACAGCGGCGGGGGGGACTGGGGCGGGCCACCGGGGCTGGCTGTGCGGCTTCGAGCCAGACACGGCCCCCTCCGTGCCTCAGTTTCCCCAGCCGCCCGATCGTCAGGGGTTTAACAGGCTTTTCTGAGGGTGACTGTGACATCGTTTCTGCCTTCCTTCAGGCAGTGGGCATTGATGGAGCACCTACTGTGTGCCGGCGTTGGTGCCGGGCTGAGATTCTGCGCAAATAGGAATCCCCACGGGCCAAGCCGTGAATCCGTCTACCCCTGTGACCAACATTTATTGAGCACCTGCTGTGTCCCAAGGCCCCATTCTAGACCCGGGATATCGTGCTGGGCAAAACAGATTAAAACCTCTCCCAGAGGCCTCCCACCCCCAGATCGCATATTGTGGGGGACACAGTGAGGAACCAGGTTACAAGGCACTGATGTCAGGGCTGTGATGGTGGAAACACATCAGCAGAGACAGCCCAAGGGAGGCCCCAGCCCCTGCAGCTGTGGACACCAGGAGGGCTTCCTGGGGCGGGCAGTCAGTGTGGGAGAGCAGTTAAGACAAGCCTGGTTTCTCTGCATCTTCTCAGCTGTGGAAACTTGGGCAGCTGTCTTCAGCTCTTCAAGGCTCAGTGTTGTCATCTCTGGAGCTGGGAGGCCAGCAGGGCTTCCCATCTTGGAGAGGGTTGGGGGAGGTGAGGACTGGAGGGCTGGGCACAGAGTCCGTGCTTATTATGTGACTAAGCTGAGACCCCCCCCTTCTAATGTGGGGCATATCTGGCAGGGCTCCTCTGAGAAGTCCTGGAGTGGGGTTGTGGACCCATGAGCTATCTCTGAAATAGGCCCATGGCTCTCTCTTTCACCCCGATATTGACAGGATCCTGGCCATTAGGAGTACTCAGTAGGATCACACTCATTCACTTAGCCAACACTTCCTGAAAGCCTTTGGGACCTTGCGTTGTACCAGGCAAGAGAGATCTGAGACCCCTCCGATGGGTAGACAGAGCTAGACATTGCCACCCACAGCTGAAATGGTCAGGGTTGTATCAAAGCATAGGGATGCAGAGTTGAGGGAACTGGATAGGAAGTTGAAGGCTCTGCCTGGGAATCCAGCTGCATGGAGGAGGGGCATTAGAACTGGGGCTTTGAAGGATGAATAGGAGCTTGCCAGGTGGAGAAAGCATTTCATGTATTTGTTCACAGATGCACTTACTGTGTCCTGGGACCTATTATGGGTGTGAAGCACAGCAGTGAGTCAGCTAGGTGGATGTCTCTGTCCTAATGAATATGGACAGAGGGAACTGGGTTTGCAAAGGCCTAGGGATATGAAGGGGCACAGCTGGAGTCAAGGAGGAATTGGGTGAGGTATGAGAGGTGAGGCCAGAGAGTCAGCATGGGCTGGACCCTGTAGAGCCTCCTATGCTGGACTGAGCTTGGACTCTTTCCTGAAGGCACTGGGGAGCCATGGAAGAATTTAGAGCAGGGGTGGATCTCAATTAGACCTGCATGGAAAGGAAGCTTTGTGTCCTGTTAACTGCCATTGCCATCATCAGTCTCTTTCCAGCCTCCTAGCCTTAATCAGGATATGCCCATTTCCTACACACCTGGATAGTTACAATGGAAGCTTCCCCTTGGGGCGAGGGCCACAGTGTGGGACGAGAGGGTCACAAAGAAGTAGACATGTTTTCAGGTTGCAGTGGTTCTTAGAAAACCAGGTTCCCCTTCCCAACATGGATAGATGAGGAATTGGGGCTCAGAGACGGGCAATACCCAGCCCCAAGTCACACAGCAATGTAGCTAGGTGTCACACCTCCCAGCTTGAGACTTGACCCACTTTGGAAGAGAAATAAAGGACGCAGAAAAAGAGATGCAATTGTGGAGACATAGACTCAGGGTGAAAGCCCTCCAGGGATGCTGGCTTTCCTTGTCCAGGGGCAGTGGGAAGGCCTGCTAGGTTTGGAAGACACTGAGCTAGCAATAACCCTTTTGGTCTGGGGTCATGTTGAGCATCACTGACATGTAAGCTCTGAGAGGGCAGGGACTGTGTCCTGTTCACCATTTTTAAGTGGAGCGTGTGGATAAACAGGGGCCTAAGGGAATGAGAGGATGGGAGGATGAGGGAGTGGTTGGATGTGGGAGGTGGGCTGGTCAGCAGATGGATAGATAGATGGATATGTGAGTAGATGGCTCTAGGCATGAATGGATGGTTAGATGATGGCGACTTGGTGGGTATATGAGTGGATTGCTGGATGAAAGAGTGGGTAGGTGGATGAAAGGCTGAATGGATTGATGGATGGGTGGGTGGCTAGGTAAATGGATGGATGAATAGATGGATGGATGGAGAATGGATGGATGGTTGGGTGGAGGGATGGATGGATGGATGGGTGGGTGGATGGATGGGTGGGTGGGTGGATGGATGGATGGGTGGGTGGATGGGTGGATGGATGGATGGATAGATGGATGGGTGGATGGATGGGTTGGTGGACACCTCCCCAGCATTTACCACCTTCCTCCTCACCTGCATGGGAATAACTATTAGCTTTGCAGACTAACAGGCTTGGTTTCTATTCCTGGCTCTACTTTTCATTTCTGTTGCGATCTTGGACAAACCACCTTATCTTTTCTGAGCCTTAGCACCCTGACTTATAAAAGAGAAGGAATATCGAGACTTGTCTTACAGAGTATTGTAAAAATTATAATTAATTTTTAATTTGTGGTTAATGCACTCACTGTCAGTAGTGTCTTGCATGTGCTTGGTGTCAATAAATGATCAGGTAGCCAGAGAGTCAACAACTGTCTGTCAAGTCTCTGGGATGTGCCAGGCACTGAGCTAGGCTTGGGGGACACAAAGCAATCTGGTGGGAGGAGGGACTGACATAAACGAGCCAACAGATAACTAAGATTTGGATAGGAGGGAGTTGCTATGGAGGAAGTAAAATGGGATGTGTGTTGAAGAGTGACAGCTTATCTCAGGTGACCAAAGATGTCAGGAGGTGACATGTGGGATGAGACCTGCATGACAGATGGAAAGCTGTTGTTCTATTTTCTTTTTATTGGAATATAGTTGCTTTACAATGTTGTGTTAGTTTTTACTGAACAGCAAAGTGAATCAGCTATACATATACATATATGAAAAAGCTGTTGTTCTAAAGCCAAGGGAAAGGCATTCCAGGAAGAGGACATGGCATGTGCAAAGGCCCTGAGGTCAGAATTAGTTTGGTGTGTTGGGAGAATAGTGGCCTGTGTGTCTCAAGGCCCAAAGATCTGGAAGTAGAGAGCACAGCATGTGCAAAGGCCCTGGGGCAGGATGGGACCTGGTGTCTTGGAGGAACAGCTGAGATTTCTGCCACCACGGTTGAGCTCAGCTCCTCTGGGGGGGCTTCTGAGAGATGGTGGATTGCCTGCAGGTGCTGTGTAGGGTAGATTGTGAGCTCCCCTAACTGTCCTCCTGCTTCTCCCAGCAGCCTTTGAGGGTAGGGTTTTCACATCTGAGAGATGGGGCAGGGGCACTCATTATGTCCTTGTCCCTGACCCTCTGCTAGGAGGGGGGACCCAAGGAGGCATTCCCACCACAGCTAAGGGTCTCCAAAGGAACCTTATAGACATGGGGAAAGGCAGGCTCAGAGAGGGGAGGGCACCTCCCCAAGGACACACAGCACGTTCATCATAGCAATGTCTATACTGGAAGGGATTTGGCATCATCTAGAGCTACCCCACGTGGGTGGGCGGGGCTGCAAGTTCATTTCTTCACCTACCTACCCACCCCCCCAACTGTTTTTTTAAGTCTCTACTATGTTCCCCCTTTGAATGAACCAGACCTACTGTGCCCACGAGGACCACAATGTGTTGTGAGAAAGTTGTCAGAACGGCTGAGTGGTCCTAAGGGTGATGATGTGTGGGGACTTAGTCAAATCCTCATCTCTTGGTGGGGGGAGATGAGGAGGAGGGAGGGATCCGGTGAGGTGGGTCTCACCCAGAGCGATCCTGCCAGCAGGGGACACTGGGCAGTGTCTGGGGACATCTGTGGTTGTCATGACTTGGGGGGAAGCAAGTCCTGGCTTTGGGTGGGGACCAGGGATGCTGCTCCACACCCTACAGAACCCAGGGCAGCCCCTCACAGAGGATGACCTGGCCCTGATGTCAGCAGTGCCCAGGGAGGACCCTGATCTAGGATCACACCAACATTCTGGCCTGAGCAGTTGGTGGTCAGTGTGGTGTTGTGGAGACAAGCCCTCAAGGTGCTCAGGACAGAATCATGGAGTCCCCCTGACTCTCCCTTCTCACACCTCTGCTCCCCTGTCCCCTATCATGATGGCTCTGCCTTCCAAACTTCTCCACATCCACTCACTTCTCCCCCAAACTCTGTCCACCCCATCACTGCCCACGTGGACCAGCTTAGTCTCCTCCATCCCGGTCTCTCTGCTCCCACACTCATCCCCCACCTGTCTGTTCTCCCCACAGCTCACTGAAGGTGCCTGTGAGCACCTGAGTCAGGCCCCACCCCTCCTCTGCCCACAGCCCTCCAGGGCTCCCACCTTCCTGGGGGTAAAACCCCAAGTCCTCCCCTCAGCCCACAAGGCCCTGCACCACCTGCCCGGTCCCCTCCCTGCCCTCCCCTCCTCCCTCTCTCCCCCTTGTTCACTTTGCTTGAGACACAGGGGCCTCCTGGCTGTTCCTCCAGCACACAAGGCACAATCCTGCCCCAGGACCTTTGCACGGGCTATGCCCTTTGCCTGGACTACACTTCCCCCAGGTAATCACATACCTCCTCCGTCATCCTCTGCAAATTTCACCTTCTTAGTGAAGCTTCCCTGCAGACATGATCTATAATCTCAGCCATTCTCCAAATCCCTCTTCCCTGATTTCTTTTTTTTTTTCCCTGTGAAAATGAAAACTTCTGATGTACCATAGATTTTACTTTTTATTTTGTTTTTCTCTCCTCCCAGGAGACTAGAAGCCCTATTAAGATGGGATATTTTTGCCTTTTGTGTTCACTGATCTGTCTCAAGTGCCTAGAACAGTATCTGAAACACAACAGGTGGATGGGTGGATGCATGGATGTATGTATGGAGGGATAGATAGCTTGATGTGTGGATGGACGAACGGGTAAATGAATGAATGGTGGATGATAAATTAATGGATGATAAGTGGATAATGGATGGATGGATGGATGGATGGCTAGATGGGTAGATAGATGGATGGGTAAGTGCACGGATGGGGGAATCCCTGGTGCAGCGATGGTGACTAAATTTGTGGGAGGAGTCGGCATGGCCGCAGGCAGGATGCCAGGGGACCAGATGAGCCCTGAGAAGCCCCAGTGTGTAAAGGAGGCAGGGGCAGAGGAGGAGGCAGCAACAGAGGCCAAGGGCAGCAGCCAGGGAGGTAGGAGGTGTGCCTGATGGAGTGTGAGCCCGGGGTCCCAGGTCTTGCCCTCTTGGACAGGAACCAATGAGTTTGAAAGTGGAGGGAGGGACAGTGAATAGGGGAAAGGGGCCCATCAGCCCCACTATTCTCAGCGAAGCGGGTGACGGCTTCAGCAGGAGGAGGAGGTGGAGAGGGTGGTCGGGGGCAGGGGGTGGTGGAGAGGTGGCCCTACAGCAGAAGGGAGTGTCTCCTATGGTCCTTAGTAGATGGTATTGTGATTTTATGAATGAGAAAGTAGAGGCTCAGAGAGGTTAAGTGGCTGGCCCTAGATCACACAGCAGAAAGGCATCGGGCAGGTTAGATCCCCGTCTTTAGCCATATAAGAGCTGAATTTAAAGACCTAGAACCTGGGATGCCAGTGTGCAGTGGGGGGGGGATGGTCAAAGGGGTTTGAGATGAGGGGTTTGCACAATCGGTCGTGGTCGGGGTCCTGGGGAGGGGAGGAGATATTGGTGACCAGAGAGGAATGAACAAGGCTGTCTCTCCTGCTTGTTTCCCCAGCACAGCTGGCACATGATAGGTGCTCAGAGAATATTGACTGACCCCATGCTGGGCATGGTGGGGGAGGGGAGGGAGAAAAATGAATCAATTGGGGTCGCTGCCCTCAAGGAGGTGGTGTTGATATTAGCAGGTCAGTTTGGAAACAAAACCATTCATTCAGTCAAATAGTTTTTATTGAGCACCTACTGTGTGCCTGGCTCTATTTAAGTTCTGGGAACCCCCAACTGAACAAAACACAAACCTCCTCCCATCCTCTTGGAAATGACATTTCAGTGGGGAAGACAGAAAAAAAATATGTGCCATTGGAGATGGTGATAAAGGCACTGGAAAAAATAGAACAGGGAGGGGTGGGGGGGGATTGAGGGCTGTCAGTTTAAACAGGGTGTTCTGTGGAGGTTTCACTGAGGGGGTGACATTTGAGCCAAGACTTGAAAGAAGTGAGAGGGTGAGCCATGCAGAGATCTGGGGGAAATACATCCCAGAACAGCCCATGCAAAGGCTCTGGGGCAGGACTGTGCCTGGTGTGTTGGAGGAACAGCGAAGAGGCCCCTGTGGCTGGAGCAGAGTGAGGGAGGGGGAGAGAGGGAGGAGGGGAAGGCAGGGAGGGATCGGGGCAGGTGGTGCAGGCCTTGTGGACTTGGGCTTTTTACCTTCAAAAATGTGGGACCCTGGAGGCCTGTGGGCAGGGGAGGGGCGGGGCCTGACTTAGGTGCTCACGTGCGCCCTCCAGTGGCTGCTTCGGGGAGGACAGACTGTGGGCACGAGGGCGGAGCCGAGGACCAGCGCGGGGGGTGGGGGGGGGTGGGGGGGTGGGGGGGGTGGAGAGCTGGTCCAGGGTGGGGCTGGACCAGGATGGAGAGCAGGAATAGTGGCCAAATTCTTACTGAGTACGTGCTGTGTGCTGTGCCCAATGCTGGACGCTGGGGACACATCGGTGACCGGGACGTTACCTAGCCCCAGCCCCCTGACCCACCATCGGTTGGGGATGGGAAGGCTTCCCAGAGGAGGAGTGACTCAGTTGGGACTTGCAGGTCGAGGAGAAGTGAACCGGGTAAAGATGATGGTGAAGGTGTGTGGACCAAGGAAATGGCAAGTTCAAAGGCAGTCGGCGAGGGACTTCCCTGGCGGTCTAGTGCGTAAGACTTCCCGCTCCCAACACAGGGGACCGGGTTCAATCCCTGATCAGAGGACTAGATCCCGCGTGCCGCAAGTAAGACCCAGCGCAGCCAAATAAATAAATATTAAAACAAAAACAAAAAACAAAGGCTGTCAGTGAGAAGCTAGGCACGGGGTGTGTCCGGGGTCAGGGTGCAGCTAGGGACATGGCCAGTGTCCGTTGGGGTCAGTCCCCAGACCTACCAAGCTCCCTGGGAAGTGACAAAAATCCCAGACTTATGCATGAACATAAGGACTATGAATAGTAAAAAGAAAAAAAAATGTGTTTTTTTTTCATTTTTAAAGTATTTTTTTAGTTCATTAGATCAGTGTAACAAGCTCCAGAGACTTACGTCATCCCCAGCACTCGGTGATTTTCTGGAATTCAGAAGCCCTTTACCCACCCCCAGTTCTGGGCTTAGCACCACGGGTTGTTTCCGACTTGCTGTGTGACCTCAGGAAAGCTGCACAGCATCTCAGCCTAGGTTCACTCATCTATAACATGGGAATAAAAGTAGTGTGAGGATCCAGGGAGGCCTGGGAATCAGCTGCACCAGGGCTTGACTCCATGCACACAGCTGGTACATCTTCCTGGGCCACTTGGGGGATTTTTAGTCAGTCCTGTGGGGAGTCCTTCCCATGGTGACCCCCAAGCCCTCAGATCCAGCAGGTCCCAAACCTGGTTCCACTTCTTCCTTCCAAACTGCTCCTCCTTCTGGGTCCCCATCTGTACCAGTTTCCTGGGGTGGCCGTTACAAATGACCACAGATTCTCTCTTAGTCCTGGAGGCCAGAAGTCTGAGATCAAGGCTGTTCTCCCTCCGGGGGCTCCAGGGGAGAGTCCCTCCTGCCTCTTCCAGCTTCTGGGGCCTCCAGGCATCCCTCCAGTGTCTGCCTCCATCTTCCCCTGTCCTCTGTCTCTTCTCTTCCATCTCATATAAGGACACTTGGCCTTGGCTTTGGGGCCCACCTGGTCCAGGATGGTCTCACGTCAAGATCCTTACTTACATCTGCAAAGACCCTTTTCCCAAATAAGGTCCTGTTCTCAGGTTGCTGGAGTGGATGGATCTTTTCTTGGGGGTGGGGGACCACCATTCAGTGCCCAGAGATGCCCCTCATCTTCTGGGCTTCCCCTAGCCCTGCGTCTCCCTTCTGTCCTAGGCTGACAACACACAGGGGTGTGTCTGTCTCTGCCTCTTCCCAGCCTGGGAGCTGTAGCATCACCCATTGGTCAAAGCGTTGTCCCCAGAGCCCCAGCTGAGCAGAGACCTGTTGCCGTGGAGGGACCACGACCACCTCTGCCCGCTTCCTCAGAGAGAAGCGTCCCCAGAGCAGGGGAGAGGAGCATCCTTGTGGGCTGGGGGAAGAGCCCTGTGTCATGTGTCATGCAGGTATGGGCTTAAGTCCTAGCCCTGTCTTATCTGTGGGTGACCTGGGCCACTGGGAACCTCAGTCTCTTCATCTGTAAGGTGGGCACTCTTCTCTCCACCATTGAAGGCTCTGTGGGGTCATCCTGGGGCTCCAAGTTTGGGAGGACTGTATTAATGATTCAGTTTACAAACGGTGTCTAGACTAGATTGTAAGTGGCCCACAATGGTCTTTTCATGGATGCTCTTAAGGCCACCTTTGTCTTAAAATATTAAAGATGTGGAGTGAGTTCAGAGAAGATAGCAGAATTGGGTGCCTCTGCCACTCCATACCCCAGGGAGCAAAGCCCCAAAGGTGCAGTGGATGGGAGGGAAGCCCGTGACATTGGATACCTCTGGCTTCAAATTCCAGCTCCACCCCTTACTGCTGTGCAATCACAGGCAAGTCACTTTGCCTCTCTGAACCTCAATTTCTCTACGCTATGCATAACACCCCCCTCATAGGATTCCTGCAGAGAAGAGAGGGGCGTGGAGCCAAGTACCCAGGACAGTGACCAACCTAAGTGCTCAGTGAATTGGCTGTTACTGCTACTACTGTTATCTTACATTGTGGTGCAGAAGGGCTGGGACTGGAGTTAGACTTCCAGGGTTCAAATCCCGCCTCTGGGACCCATCGCTCTGTGACTGTGGGCAGACAACTCAATGTCTGGTTTCTCAGTTTCCCCATCTTAAAATGGCGAGAAAAATAGCTACACTAGTGCCATTCTCTTGGGCTAGGCTGAGGGTACAAGGGATGATGTCCATGTAAGATGCTTGGCACTCTGTGGACTTCAACTATTATTCTCATTATTACAATTTTGAGTCATGAAATCCCAAAAACTGTGATCTCGGGGCAGAGAGCAGAGGATCTGGGTGAGAGGAGGGACCCTCAGGATGCCTCAGCAAAGAAGTTTCATCTCTGGGGATCTGCTGCTTGCTTACCTCCAGGGATGGGAAGCTCCCTCCCTCCAAAAGAGCCATGACGAGGTGGATATAGTTGTTAGACAACTTTCATACATTGAAGAAATCTCGTTTCCCAAGGATCCCCCCGCATTGGTCCCTACTCCACCTGGGATGTCGAGAGGTCAGCCTGTGTCCAAGCTTTGAAAATGGGAGTGGGTGTGGAGGGAACCATAGGGTTGTCAGCTACTGGGCATTCTGGGCAGTTGGTTCTTGGAGGCGGGGCTGCCCTCTTTACCTGCCCCACCTCTACAACCCCAGGGCTTGGCCAGCGTTGGGTTTGGGTGTTTTTTGTTTGTTTGTTTGTTTGTTTTTCACAGTTAACAGACAACATCAGCATATATTTAGAGGGTACAATTTGGTGTCCCAATCTCCCAATTCATCCCCCCCAACCCTCCCCACTTTCCCCACTTGGTGTCCATGTGTTCGTTCTCTACACCTGTGTCTCTATTTCTGCCTTGCATTTCCTCTTTCATAGTTGTTAGCATTTGCCTTATGTATTGAGGGGCTCCTATATTGGGTGCATATATTTTTATAATTGTTATCTCCTCTTCTTGGATTGATCCCTTGATCTTTATGTAATGTCCTTTCTTGTCTCTTGTAACATTTTTTATTTTAAAGTCTATTTTATCTGAGGTGACTGTTGCTACTCCAGCTTTCTTTTGACTTCCATTTGCATGGAATATCTTTTTCCATCCCCTCACTTTCAGTCTGTATGTGTCCCTAGGTCTGAAGTGGGTCTCTTGTAGACAGCATATATATGGGTCTTGTTTTTGTATCCATTCAGCCAGTCTGTGTCTTTTGGTTGGTGCATTTAGTCCATTTACATTCAAGGTAATTATTGATATGTATGTTCCTATTACCATTTTCTTAATTGTGTTGTTGTTGTTTTTGTAGGTCCTTTTCTTCTCTTATGTTTCCCGCTTAGGGAAGTTCCTTTAGCATTTGTTGTAGGGCTGATCTGGTGGTGCTGAATTCTCTTAGCTGTTGCTTGTCTGTAAAGCTTTTGATTTCTCCGTCGAATCTGAATGAGATTCTTGCTGGGTAGAGTATTCTTGGTTGTAGGTTCTTCCCTTTCATCACTTTAAATATATCATGCCACTCCCTTCTGGGTTGCAGAGTTTCTGCTGAGAAATCAGCTGTTACCTTTATGGGAGTTCCCTTGTATGTTATTTGTCGTTTTTCCCTTGTTGCTTTTAATAACTTTTTTCTGTCTTTAATTTTTGTCAATTTGAGTACTATATGTCTTGGCGTGTTTCTCCTTGGGTTTATCCTACCTGGGACTCTCTGTGCTTCCTGGACTTGGGTAGCTATTTCCTTTCCTATGTTAGGGAAGTTTTCAACTATAATCTCTTCCAATATTTTCTTGGGTCCTTTCTCTCTCTCTTCTCCTTCTGGGACCCCTATAATGCGAATGTTGGCGCGTTTAACATTGTCCCAGAGGTCCCTCAGGCTGTCTTCAGTTCTTTTCATTCTTTTTTCCTTATTCTTTTCTGCATCAGTGATTATCACCATTCTGTCTTCCAGGTCACTTATTCACCCTTCTGCCTCAGTTAATCTGCTGTTGGTTCCTTCTAGTGTATTTTTCCTTTCAGTTATTGTGTTGCATATCTTTGTTTGTTTGCTCTTTAATTCTTCTAAGTCTTTGGTAAACTTCTCAATCTTTGCATCCAGTCTTTTTTCAAAGTCCTGGATCATCTTCACCATCATTATTCTGAATTCTTTTTCTGGAAGGGTGCCTATCTCCTCTTCATCTAGTTGTTTTTCTGGGTTTTTATTCTGTCCCTTCATATAGTACAAAGTCCTCTGCTTTTTCATTTTCTCTGTCTTTCTGTGGCTGTGGTTTTCAGTTCCACAAGATGAAATACTGCTGATACTGCTTGATACTGCTGTCTGCCCTCTTGTGGAGGAAGGTATCTAGGAGGCTCCTGCATGCTTCCTGATGAGAGGGACTGATGGTGGGTAGGGCTGGGTGGGCAGAGTTCAGTAAGGCTTTAATCCGATTTGGTGAGCAGAGCTCAGTAAAACTTTAATCTGCTTGTCTGCTAATGGGTGGGGCTGTGTTCACACCTTGTTGGTTGTTTGGCCTGAGGCTACTTAGCACTGGAGCTTACAGGCTCTATGGTGGGGCTAATGGTGGACTCTGGGAGGGCTCATGCCAGTGAGCACTTCCCAGAACCCCTGCTGCCAGTGCCCCTGCCTCCTCGGTGAGCCACAGCTGCCCCTCACCTCTGCAGGCAACCCTCCAACACCAGCAGGTAGGTCTGGCTCAATCTCCTGTGGGGTCACTGCTCCTTCCCCCTGGGTCCTGGTGAGCACATTTTTTGTGTGCCCTCCAAGAGCGGAGTCTCTGTTTCCCCCAGTCCTGTGGAGGTCCTGCAATCAAATCCCTCTGACTTTCAAAGTCTGATTCTCTGGGGATTCCTCCTCCCGTTGCTGGACTCCCAGGTTGGGAAGCCTGACATGGGACTCAGAACCCTCACTTTAGCGGGTGGACTTCTGCAGTATAACTGTTCTCCAGTTTGTGACTCACCCACCCAGCATTTATGGGATTTGATTTTAACGTGATTGCGCCCCTCCTACCGTCTCATTGCGGCTTCTCCTTTGTCTCTGGATGTGAGGTGTTTTTTTTTTGGTGAGTTCCAGTGTCTTTCTGTCGATGATTGTTCGGTTTGGGTGTTTGTTTTTTTTTTTAATATTTATTTATTTAACTGCATCAGGTCTCAATTGTGGCACACGGGATCTTTCGTTGCAGCGTGTGGGCTCCAGAATACGCGGGCTCAGTAGTTGCGGCATGCAGGCTTAGTTGCCCCGAGGCATGTGGGACCTTAGTTTCCCCGACCAGGGATGGAACCCGCCCAGGGATGGAACCCGCGTCCCCTGCATTGGAAGGTGGATTCTTAGCCACGGGGGAAGTCCCTGAGGTGTGTTTTGCTCAACACCTGGCCCCACCCTCTTGTCATTAATGAGGCTGGCGTGTAGGGTGAGGGTAGCTGGGGCCGCTGGAATCTGCTGAGAGTCTCACCCAGCGTGGGCATTGCCTGGGTTGAGATTTCCCCGGGAGGGTCCCTCTAGGACTAAGATGCAGCAAACCAGACCCCCGCCCCCCCCAACTGAAAAGGGGTCTATGGCCTCTTCAGCATTTGACGCAGGAACACATTCTCTCAGGTGGTACTATTTTAAGGTTCCTTACAGGGAAAGGTAAGGCTGGGGCCTGCGACCATCCCCATAGACTCTGGGGGAAATTGTTTTTAAAGGTGCGAACTCCAGGCAGTGTATGCCAGTGGTCAGCACACAGTTCGAGGCGCCTGACTGCCTGGGACGTTCTACTGTGTGACCTTGGGCACGTCACTTCCCCTCTCTGGACTGCAACCCCTCATCTGTAAAACGAGGACAATGCTAACACCTCCTTTGTGAGGTTGTTGTGAGGATTAAATGAGTCAATATTGAGTATAAGCTTAGTAGCATTAAAAACTAGTGAGCTTTATTAACACCACTAAAAGTCTGTGTTCGTTGAGAACTGTATTTGTTTATTAGGGCTGTCGAAATACTGTGCTGCAAACCAGGTGACTTGAAAAAACAGAAATGTAATCTCTCCTAGTCCTGGAGGCCAGAAGTCAGATTAAGGTGTTGGTAGGGCTGGCTTCCCGCTCCACCCCCCCTTTTGTTTTTTATTTTTTTGGCCGTGGTATCTTAGTTCCCCAACCAAGGATCAAACCCGTGCCCCCTGCATTGGGAATGTGGAGTCTTAACCACTGGGCCGCCAGGGAAGTCCCATGGACTGGCTTCTTCTGAGACCATTAGGGGGAATCTGATGCAGGTCTCTCAGCTTCTGTGGTGCTGGCAGTCCTCACTGTTCTTTGGCTTGTCAATACATCACCCAGATTTCTGCCTTCAGGTTCACATGGTGTTGTCCCTGTGTGCATGTCTCTGTGTCTAAATTTCCCCCTTTTATAAGGGTGCCAGTCCTATTGGTTTAGGGTCCACCCTACTCCAGCATGACCTCACCTTAACTAATTACATCTGCCACGACCCTATTTCCAAATAAGTTCACATTCTGAGGTCCTGGAGGTTAGGGGAACAACATATGAGCTTGGGGGAGGAGGGAAACAGGTCAACCCTAATAGAAACTGAAATTTAAGTCTCTGTTTATCCAGAAACGGGTAAACATGACACGTTGTCCCCAGTTAGAAAAGAGAAGCTAAGAGGCCGGGAAGAGATAGGGCCAAGAAAACAGAGAAACATTTCAGTACCAGGGACAGCGGTTCGCGCGTTGTTTGTTTTGGTTTTCTCCTCTCTCTTGCTGCAAACCTTCCAGATCCAGAGGCAGCTAGAAGGGGTCCCACCTACCCTCCCAGGGCATATAGGGCCCTACAGGCAAGAAAGGACCCAAGGAGGAAGGGTTTTGCCCCTATTTTACATCTCCCTGCAGCCCTATTTCTTACCAGCCATGCCTAATTTCTCTCAGGCCTTATGGCTAATTTTCTTAGTGCCTCTCCTTTCCCTGGAGACCTTAGGAGATTCCATTCAGAAAATAAAAACATCAAAAAAAAAAAAAAAAAAAAAAGGGTGGAAAGACAAGGCATGTATTGGGGAAAGCTATGGGCATCAAATATAACCAAAAAAAAAGGATAAGCACACACAGGACATAAAGAGGGTATGTTTGTAATATATCCCCATTACAAGTTTTCATTCTGGTAAAGTTACATAACACAATTTACCATCTTAGCCAATTTTAGGTGTACAGTTCAGTGGCATTAAGTACATTCACATTATTGGGCAACCAGCTGCACCCTCCATCTCTAGAACTTTCTCATCTTCCCAAACTGAAACTCTGTCCTCATGAAGCACCGACTCCCCACCCCCTCCCCCAGCCCCTGGCCCCACCATCTACTTCCTGTCTCTGCGGATCTGACTCCTCTAGGGACCTCCTGTGAGTGGCATCACACAGTATTTGTCCTTGTGTGTCTGGCTTATTTCACTGAGCATCATGTGTTCAGGGTTCATCCATGTTGTAGCAGGTGTCAGAATCTCCTTCCTTTGTGGTCCTTTTATAGATGGAGCCCATTTCGCTTATCCATTCATCTGTTGCTGGGTATTTGGGTCGTTTCCACCTTTTGCCTGTTGTGAATAATGCCGCCATGAATATGGGTGTGCAGATATCTCTTCGAGTCCCTGCTTTCAATTCTTTTGGGGGTATATACACAGAAGTGGAATTGCTGGATCATATGGTAATTCTATGTTTAACTTTTCTGAGGAACTGCCCAACTGTTCTCCACAGCGGCCGCACCATTTTACATTCCCGACACATTTAAATGTTTTTTAAATGCCAGAAGCTGTCCTCAGCTCTGCCTGGTGCCCCTTCCCCAGGGCTCCAGGGCACCTCTCAGGCCTGGGGCGGGGACCCTTCCCCGTCGCCAGGCCCAGCTGGTGGGAGCAGCCGCGTAGTGAGTGCTTCCCAGCAGGATGTGGCTTTAATTAGCTCCAGCCTGGGGCGGAAGTGGGCACCATGGAGCTGTTCCCAGGGGCTCTGCACGGGGGGTCCCCGTCGGGGGAGGCAGAGAGGCCATGGGGAGGGAGCTGGGCGTGGAGCACACAGGACCCGACAGCATTGGAGCAGCCAACGATGGTCTCATTTCACAGACAGTGAAACTGAGGTCCACAGGGATTAGAGAGGCGAAGGCGGCGCTGGGGCCGGGATCCCTGTGTCCATCCCAGGGAACCTGCCTGCGTCCCTTACTCCGCTTCGGGCAAACATCTTTCAAAATATCTTTGATCTCACTGGCCTCGCTCCGGCCTCCTTCCTCTGCTGGCTTCTCTTCTCTGGCTTTCAACCTTGCCTGTCTCTGTGGCTCTCACGCTTCTCACTCCCTCGCCCCCACTCAGGACGTCCTCCAATCACACCCTCCCTCTGCACCACTTTAGGGCCGGCTCCGCCCCTTGTTTCTCCTGATTGGCCCTGCCCTTTGACGCCACACCCACACTCTCTAGCTCCGCCCCGCCCCTTGGTTGGTCCATCCCACCGCATTCTCAGCGCATCCTCTCTGATGGGGGAAACTGAGGTCCCCGCGGCTGGTTAGTGGCAGGGTCACTGTGCTCCTCATTCCAGTGCTGAGGCCTCTTCTGGCTCCTTGGGGGTGCTGGGGCCCTCCCCACCCTCCTCCCTGGGGCCGCAAGTCTACCCCCTTGCCGCTCCACCACCTCGGCTCAGCTTTTTAGCATGAACCGCAGATTTAATTAACAGCTGACTCTCCTCTCTGCCTTTCCCTGTCTCACCCTTTGGGAAGTGTGGGTGTGGGAGTGGAGAGCTGAACGACTCCTCCTGCCCCGCCCCCAAAGGGGGCTCCAGCCTCCTTTTCTCTTTTTAGTTTTAAAATTG
This sequence comes from Hippopotamus amphibius kiboko, assembly GCF_030028045.1. Taxonomy (NCBI): domain Eukaryota; kingdom Metazoa; phylum Chordata; class Mammalia; order Artiodactyla; family Hippopotamidae; genus Hippopotamus; species Hippopotamus amphibius. The sequence continues at coordinate 2,403,543 of NC_080200.1, forward strand.
TAGTAAAATACACATAACATTACAATGACCACCTTAATCATTTTTCCTTCTTTTCGTTCCTAAATTGTTTTTATCTGTGGTTAAATAGACATAAAGTTTACAGTTTTAACCATTTTTAAGCGCACAGCTCAGTGGCTTTAAGTACATTCACATTGTTGTGCGACCATCCCCACCCTCCATTTCCAGAACTTTTCCATCTCCCCAAATTGAAACTGTATCTATTAAACACTGACTTCCCATCCCCCTCCCCCAGCCCCTGGCCCCACCATCTACTTCCTGTCTCTGGATCTGACTCCTCTAGGGACCTCCTGTGAGTGGAGTCAGACAGTATCTGTCCTTCTGTGTCTGGCTTCTCTCACTGAGCATCATGCCCTCAAGGTCCACCTGTGTTGTAGCAGGTGTCAGAATTTTCTTCCTATTTATTTATTTGGCCACATCGCGCGGCATGTGGGATCCTAATTCCCCAACCAGGGATCGAACCCGTGCCCCCTGCAGTGGAAGCGAGGAGTCTTAACCACTGGACCACCAGAGAAATCCCATTTCCTTCCTTTTTTTGACAAGGGTACCCACTGTCACCACTCTTTTTTTTTTTTGTTTTTAGTTAATTAATTAATTTATTGGCTGTATTGGGTCTTCATTGCTGCACACGGGCTTTCTCTAGTTGCGGCAAGCAGGGGCTACTCTTCATTGTGGTGTGCGGGCTTCTCATTGCCGTGGCTTCTCTTGTTGTGGAGCACAGGCTGTAGGTGCGTGGGCTTCAGTAGTTGCAGCACGAGGGCTCAATAGTTGTGGTTCATGGGCTCTACAGCACAGGCTCAATAGTTGTGGTGCACAGGTTTAGTTGCTCCGCAGCATGTGGGATCTTCCTGGAGCAGGGGTCAAATCCGTATCCCCTGCATTGGCAGGTGGATTCTTAACCACTGTGCCACCTAGGAAGCCCCTCCTTCCTTTTTAAGGCTGAGTAGTATTCCATTGTACAGGTGGACCGTGTTTAGTTTGTTCATTCACCTGTCCGTGGACCCTTGGGTTGTGTCTGCCTCTTGGCTATTGTGAGTAACGTCGTTGTGAACACGGGTATACAGCATCCTCGTCTCCTAACGCCCCTATTTCTCTCCCCTCCAGGCTGTGCCTTTCTCACCTACTGTGCCAGGGACTCGGCCATCAAAGCCCAGACCGCCCTGCACGAACAGAAGACCTTGCCGGGGGTGAGTCCTGGGTGCTGTCTGGAAAGGGGGGGGGTGTACATGGAGGAGATGCTTTCAGCCTGGGGAAGGCCAAGCCCTTCCTGGGATCAGCTGTGAAGCCCACGTGCCTCTGGACTCAGAAAGAGGCATAAGGAGCAGAGAGGATGTCACCAGAATGAGCATCCTGTGCCTGCTGCATCCCGTGCCATATACTTCACATCGGGTGGTCATGTGTGGTTGTGCAGGTTGCGCACTGCACAAGGGCAACTGACTTTGCATGCAGGTGTCATTGGACTGAGGCCTGAAGGATGAGGAAGCATTAGCAGGCAGAGGGACAGCAGGTACAAAGGTCCTGGAGCAGGACCATGCCTGGTATGTTGGAGGAACAGCCAGGAGACACATGTGGCTGGAGCACAGTGAGTGTGGGGGTGAGAAGGAGGACGGGCGGACAAGGAGGGGACGGAGGCAGATGTGCAGGACCTGTGGGCCTCAGGGAGGATCCTATGTGCTTCTTACCCATAAATAGGGAAGGAATTTTCTTTCCCCTTATCCATATGGAGCAAATAAAGCTATGGCCCCTTAATGTAGCATTTCCTCCCCAGGGGAGGCTGGCCCAGGTTTTATCCCTGCTGGTCTCTCTTGTCAGCCCTGTCCTTTTTGGGTGGGCAGGAGTTCCCTGCCCCCAGTAAAGGATGGCTGGTCCCCCAGAGCCAGCCAAGCCAGGTGTCCAGTGAGAACTGTGACACCCCCACCCCGTGAGTTCAGGGGTCGGGGGTGGGGGTGTTTGCCCTTCCCTCTGGAAATCTCAGGGACCCTTCAGCATCAAGGGGATTCAGGGGATGCTTGGGTGGCATGAGGCTATCACTGCTAGGAGCATGGGCACAACACGGCTGACAGTGGACAATCTGGGGTTTGCCTGCCAGGACATGAAGCTGTGGCATGAGTTTGACTCAACTCTGAAGAAGCATCAGAGGTTGGGAGGGTGGCCTCAAGCTTATCTTGCAGAATCAAAGAGCCCCTCTCTGGACGGTGAAGTGCAGAGGCAAGAGCATACGATCTGGTGGCCACATCAGCGGGCTCCTCGTTTAGTTCCAACCTGTTCTTGCTGTGTGACGTGAGCCAGTAACTCACCCTCTCTGATCTTTAGCATGGGAAGAGTATAACAGGGTGAAACTGTAGAGAAGGTCATGGAGGGCTTCACTGAGAAGGTGGCATTTGAGAAGAGACTTGAAAGATGAGAAGGAGGGGCATTCCAGCAGAGGGAACAGGACATGCAAAGGTGACTTAGAGCCTGTGGAATCAACACCATCCGGAATTCACTGTCCTCCCTCCCTTGGACCTTCTGCCAATACCTCCCCAAACCAACTGGAAACCGGAGGGCAGGTCCGTCCGTAGCACCCAGAGGCACAGTGGAGTTCTATGGACTGCGTTAGTTATCTCCCAATGCATCACAAATTACTCCTCAACTTAGTGGCTTCAGACAGTCAGCATTTGTGATCTCATAGTTACCAGGGCTTGGGAATTGGGGCGTGAGTTTGTTGCATGGTCCTGGCTTCGGGGTCTCTCCAGAGGTTGCAGTGGAGTCGTCAGCCAGAGCTTGACTGTGGCTGGCAAATCTGCCTCCAAGCTCGCCCCATGCACGGCTGTTGGCTGGAGGCTTCAGCATCTCTCCCCGTGGGCATCTCTGTCATGCTTGCTGCTCGAGGGGCCTCAGGATGTGGTGGCTGGCTTACCCCAGGGCATGTGATCTGAGCGTGAACCAGGAGGAAGCCTCAGTGCCTTTGAAGGCCCCCTCTCAGAATGACACACTCTTCATTTCTGCCACATTCTATCCTGGTGATTTGCCAGGATCCAGGGGGCCTGGAGGAGGGTGGGGGGAGAAGGGAGGGACACCTGGAGGGACGAAGTTTGGTAGTGGATTTGTCCAAGGTCAGGCAGCCAGCAAGCAGCAGAGCAGAGATATGACCTTCATGGTCCGACCGCAGACCCCACGCTAGCAACAGCCCCCAGCGCTGTTTCCCAATCCTTCCATGTCCAGCGGACCATTTTTTCTGGTGACATCAGGTTCTGGCTGGAAGCTCTGACTCTTCTGTCCAGAGAAATCAATATCCACATGGAGATTTGCCAACGTTCCTAGCAGTTCCCCCCCCCCACCATTCCCACCCCCAGCTAAGTCCCTCTTCCCCATTCCCCTGAGCCTATTTTCCTGATGGAATCACTGAGACCCAAAGCCAGTGCCTTTGGTTGCCTGAGGCCTCAGGGGCCTGTTTCCTCTGTGTTGGCAGCTAAAGCTGGGCTCTGGGAGATGGGAGAGGGTGAAAGAGCCAGGAGACAAGGAGTCGTCTCTCCCTGTATGCCCCACCCCTCTTGCCAGGCTGGTCTCTGGTCCCAGGCCTCCCTACTATGTAAAGATGCCAGTTGCCAGGGGTGCCTTCTCTGTGTCAGCTCAGGGCTCTTTGTCCTCCTCTCTCTGCCCACTCTCCCAGCCCATGAATCCAATTCTTTCATCTGTCTATCCAGCCAGCCAGCAATCTTTTATTGGGCATCTATGCTGCACTTCTCTCGCCAGGTCTGTGTGCAGAAGCCACTCCCAGTGACTCCCTCAGGCACCCCAGACCCAGCAGAGCTCAGACTGGCCACAGCATCCCCTTTGAACCAGTTCCTCCTCCTCCCTCCCTCCCCCCAGCCCTGTGGTCCCCACATCTTGCCCTCCAGAGCCTCTCCTCCATGTGTCGCCCCTCCCCCCACTTCTGTGATCCTGTGGGTTTCACATCCCAGCTCCACCCCCCACCCCCAACCTGTGTGACCTTGACAGTGTCTTTCCTTCAGAGGCTCAGTCATCCTTGTCTCTATAATGGTCCATCTGACCTGGCTGGAGAGGGATTGTGAGAAATGTGGGTACAGAGGGGATTCCAGTTTTGGAGGTGTGAAGCTCTTATATTTTGGTCTCCGGCAGTCCCTAGTTCCTAGAAATTCCTCACTCCCCAGATACTAAAGACCCCGAAAGAACACCAACCCCTAGGTCATGCCCGAGAACTCATGGGAAACTGCCTTCCATCCTGGAGAATCTCTACGCTGCTTTCAGGGTGACACTTGCTATCTCCTCCATCTGCTCATCCCTGACCCCTCGGGGCTGGGGTGTCTGAGTCTGCCTATGTCTCCCCCTAGATTTGGGGCCCTGAGGGCAGACCCTGACTTTCAGGGTGGGAGTAAATCAGGGGGGTGTAGACATCTCCTAGGGCCCCTCTAACAAAACACCACAAACTAGGTGGCTTAAAGCAATAGAAACTTACCGTCTCCTAGTTCCAGGAGCCAGAGTCCAAGATCCAGTTGTCAGCAGGGCTGCCCTCTCTCTGCAGGCTCTTGGGGAGATTCTATCCCAGGCTCTCTCCCAGCTTCTGGGGGTCGCCAGAAATCCTTGGCTTGTAGATGCATCCCTCCAATCCCTGCCCCCGTCGTGCCGTGGCCTTCTCCTCTGTGTCTGCAGCTCTCCCATCTCCCTCCGCCTTTCTCTTATGAGGACACCAGTCATGGGATTCAGGGCTCGCCCAAATCCAGGATGACCTCATGTCCACATCTGTCACGTAATCACATCTATAAAGATGCCTTTTCCAAATAAGTTCCCATTCACAGATTCCAGGGGTTAGGACTTGGACATATTTTTAGGGAGGGCAACCATTCAGCTCACTACAGGGAGTGACCACAAAGTGGACAGTCGGCTGTAAGGGTGGCTGGGGGCAGCATCTCAAGGGAGAACCAGGTGACCTGTGTGGATGACCTCGTGGAGGGCAAACAGGGTGGCTTCTTGGAGGGGGAGGCATTTGAGTCAAGTCTTGAGCCATGGGGAGGATTGTGGCAGGTAGGGGTGTGTGAGCACAGGGTGTACCAAGACTTGGAGGCAGGAGCGTGCCTGGCCTGGGAACATGTGAGAGCCTAACAGAGGAGTTGACCGCCCACAGGGACACTGGGCAAAATCTGGGGACATTTGTGACTGTCATGACAGAAGATGCTGCTGGCATCTTGTGGGTAGAAGCTAGGGATGTTGCCCCAAATCCTACAGTGCACAGGACGGCCCGTTGCGATGGAGAATGATCCAGCCCCAAATCGATAGAGCTGAGGTTGAGAAGCCCTGTTTAGGAGAATAAGGAGCTGGTGAATGTTCTAGAATGGCGATAATAAAATAGAATGCAAGCCATATATAGCATTTAGATTTTTCTAGGAGCATCTTTTAAAAAGTAAAAAGAGACAGGTGAAATGAATTTTAATGCCATCTTTTATTTTAACCCACTAGCTCCAAGATCCTATCAAGAGGCAGTCAGTAGAGCCCACGTAAAACTTATTAACGAGATGTGGCTCACATTCCTTTTTCTCATCCTGTGTTCCAAAATCCAGGGTGTCTTGCACACCCCTGGTCCGTCTCCATGGGGACATTCAGTGGCTATCAGAGATGCTCGATCTGGATTTGTATTTTATAAAATTGACGGCTGAAAAAGTAGATTCACCTGCCCAGTGTGTCCTAGACATAAGTAAGGATTTTCCAGAAATGACATCAGGTAGTATCAGGTTTTAGATGTAGGTTTATCTTTATACTAATTTTAACTAAACACAATTAAACACAATTCCATTTCTCGGTCACACAAGCCACATTTCAAGTGTTCAGTAGCTGCGTGTGGCTGTTGGCCACCATACTGGGTGGCAGAGTTCTAAAATGTTCCAGATCAAGGGTCAGCCAGCTTTTTCTGTAAAGCAGAGATGTATGGCTTTGCCAGCCACACCGCCTCTGTCACTTCTACTCAAAGTGTAAAACAGTCACAGACGACACGTGAACAAATGGGCATGGCTGTGTGCCAATAAAACTTTATTGACTACAACAGGTTGGGGGCCCACATAGGGCTGTAGTTTACCAATCCCCAGTATAGACCATCGCTGTCCTATAGAACTTTCTGCGAAGGTGGAAATGTTCGGTCTTTGCTGTCCAGTAGGGTGGTCACTAGCTCCGTGTGTCTATGGAGCCTTTGAGAAGGGGCAAGTGTGACTCAGAAACTGAATTTTTTTTCTTTAGGTAAGAAGTGGATTTATTTTGCGAGAAACACTCCACAAACACAGTGTGGGCCATCTCAGAAGGCAAGAGGTCAGGAACTGAATTTTTAATGTTGTTTACTTTTAATAGATACAAATTCAAACTTCCAAAGGCTACATGTGGCTAAGGGCTACCTTACTGGACAGTGCAGACCTAGAATGTTCTAGGCTGGGGGTCAGCTGCCACGTTAGACTGTGCAGACGTAGAATGTTCTAGACCCGGGAACGTGCTGCAGGGTCATCATACATCTAGAATAGGGAGTTCTTGGTCTCTCTTTGACACCAGCTCACAGCTGGGGATGCTGAGGCGTCTCAAGCAATACCCTCCTCCTCTCAGGGCTCCGTTTCCCCAGAGTTATCACTGTCTCCCAGCACTGCGGGGGTACCTCATCTAACTGCCATGTCAGGGGGGCACCAGGGTTGCTGCTCACCCCATTTGACGGATGGGAAAACTGGCAGGAGCGAGGAAGGGACTTGTCTGAGGTCACCCACCAGGGTGAGGACTGCGGCCCCACCCACCCCGTTCCACAGACCTTGAACCTCTGGTTTCTCCAGTGTAGTTTCCTGGAAGCTGGCCCCCTGCCTCCCTGGAGGTGAGGGCAGGTGTTTGATTAAATAAGAAGGAGGCCGCTTAGAGCTGTGCCCTGGGGTTGGAGGGGCCTCTGGGGGCCACCTCCTGGCTGGGGCAGCCTTCTGTGGGAGTAGAGCCTGGCTTAAATTTTTTTTTCTTAAAATTTGAAAAATACCGCGCACTTAGAGAAAAGTACATACAACCCAACTGATTATAAAGCGCACACCCCGCTGCTACTACGCAGCTGGCACCCTGGAAGCCACCCTGTCCCATGTCCCAACGCCCAAGCCCCTCTCTTCCCGTTGGAGTAGCCTCTGTCCCGACTTTTAAGGTGACCAACCCCTGCTTTTCTTCTGGTATGTGCCGATGACGTGCAGTATCGCACCTGAGCGCTCTGTACTTTGCCATCACTGTGTGGTACCCCACGGCCCCGACACCATTCATTTGTCCACTCTCCTGCTGCTGGACATTTGGGTTGTTTCTAGTTTTGCTACCAAGGCATAGAGATCCTTGCTGGTGTTTTGTCTTTGGTGGACACGTGCCAACGTTTGGGTCAGGTGCATACCCAGGCGTTTGCATCCCTGACTACGTGCATCTTCCCATTCTGATGAGAGAAGGAGCTGGTCTGGGGGGTGAGCCTCCCTCCCTGAGGACACTTGCAGAAATGGAATCAGCCTTTCAGAACAAGCGCGGCAGGCTTGCTCGTAGATCTCAGGAGGAGGCATGGCGGCTACTGTGCAGGAGGCCCCCTTGCCTGTCAGTGGCATCCGAGCTCCCTCGCAGGCATCTCCGCCAGAGGATGGGGCCTTGGCCGCATGAGAAAGCCCACCCAGCGGGCGCACGTGCTGCGCTGCGCGCATCGCCCGGAGTCAGGGGGCTAGGGCTGGGTCGTGCTAGGGATATAGACAGCCACCAACTCTCGTGTGTGTGTGTGTGTGTGTGTGTGTGTGTGTGTGTGTGTGGAGACACTATAAAGCGGACACTGCTGTTTATCTCTTGATGAACCAGGAGGGGAGTGGTCCCCATCGTTTGCCGGCTCAGTGCCTCTCCCCGCCGCCCTGGCACAGCCAAGCCCCCCTCCCCTCCTAATACTGCCTTCCGCAGCGAGTGACACCGCCCCCCCACCCACTTCCAGTTCCCTCCTTGAGTGTGACAGTGGTGTCCGTGGGGGACGCATTTTAATCAAATCTCAGCATTTTGGAATAGGATCCTACATTGAATAACAGAATCCCGGAATAGAAACTGGAATGGACCGCAGGACCCTGGAATCCGCGCTGGGCAGGTGCCTCTGATTCCCTCAGGGGTTCTCTGCTGGGCTGTCAAAACCCAGGATGGGGTTCCTGAGGATGGAAGGGATCCTCCCCATCCCCGTCGACAACAGGCAACAGGTCCAGCTCCCGCCTCTTGGACAGTGAGGGCCTGGGCCATTTCATCTTTTTCTTTGTGAAGGCCTTGGTGGGTGAGGGATGCCCCAGATTTGGCGGCCACCCTGCTGCTCATCTGAGCACCCCAGGAAGGGATGTTTGTCTGGCTGTGAGTCCCCCCACAGGCCCCTCCTGAATCCCCTTCTGTACACACGGGAGTCTCTGAGGTGGTCCCTTTGCAGGACCCACCCCCACATCCCATGACTTGGCTGAGAGTCGAGCCAACCCTGAGAATAGGCCGGCGTGGAGTGCCCCAAGGTGCTGAATGTCTCATGATTTGGCTTTCCCAGGCCTCAGTCTCCTTGTCTATAAAATGGGTTTGCGGAAGGTTTTGAGGGTCCTGCGAGGTGACACAGGCCAGTTGCTGAGCACACACTTGGCAAATACACGCTGAATGAGTGAATGCAGGGTCCCATGCGAGGCGAGCTGTGGGACGCTGGCCAGTCACATCTCTTCCCTAGCCCGTTTTCTCCTGTGAAACGGGGACAGTGCAGACACGCCTGGCACGAGCTCTTGGGTTACTTCCCGTGCCGGGCACTGTGCCCAACATGCCTGCTTCACTCTTCCCTACGGGACAGGAGTCTGGAAACCATAGGTCTTGTCTCGTTTCAGCTCAGTTGTCATTTGTGGCCCCTCTGCTGGGTCTTTCTGGGGAGGAGGTTCCAGAACCCCTCAGCCCTGATGCCAGAAGCTCATCCGAAAGGGGGCCAGTGTGTGTGTTGGGGGGATGTGCCGCTATCAAGGCAATGCCCGGGCAAAGCAACTGAAGCAGACGGGGATGGAGGGGAAGGCTTTGGGGGCAGGTGGCATTCAAGGGGGCTTGTAGGGTGAGGATGGGATGCACAGGGGTGCGTTCCAGCCTGTGTCCTCTGGATGTGGGAGGAGGAGAGGGCAGAAATGGCTGGGACTGAGCAGCAAAGGCACCTTGAATGTCAGGATGAGGAGCTGGCACTCTACCCCAAGGGCAATAGGGAGCCATGGCGGAATCTAGACCAGGAGAGGGGCTTGGTCTCAGTGTTCAGTGGAAGTTGGGCTGGGGCTTGGGTGGGAGAAGAAGAGGCTGGAATGGTGGCCCAGATAGGGGTCCACTTTTCTTCCTATTCCTCCACACCATCCAGAAACAACCCAGTTGGGGCTTTCCCTGGACTACCTTATCTTCTACAAGTACAGTTTGCAAATCCAGGGGAATATTGGGGGCCCCAGCCTGTCTGCTGAAGAATCTTCCTGCAGCCCCTCCCCCCAGTAGCCTCAGTTTCTCCATCTGTAATATACACAGGTCAGACATAAGGGACTCTGTTTTCCCAGTGGTGCATGGCTTGGTTGAAGTCACTCAGCAAAAGCTGGGTGGCAGAGCAAGAACTGGATTCCAGCCACTTAACGTATGCCCAGCCAGAGCCCTAGCTCATGTGATCCTTGGCTGCCCGAATGCCTGGGTCCTGAGAGGCCCCTGAGGAAACTGGCAGGAGATCTGACCTCTGCTTCTGATTTTTCCTCTCCCTTTCTGATTTACTATCTGTAAAAGGGGCATGTTTCCACCTCATAAAGTTGTTTGGAGATTAAATGAGTCAGTGGATGTAGGTATTGCTCCAACATGCTCCCCCCATGCCACGAATTCCTATTCATACTTCAAAACCCAATGCAGATTTTCCATCTTCAGTGCACCCCCAGGATAGCCTTCAGCTCTTCACTGTTCTCTGCTCTAGGCTCTTCCAGCACTTGATCCTTCCCTCTGCTCCAGCCCTGACCCCATGAGTCTGGAAGTGTCTGCATATGCCTCTGTTTACCCCTCTACCAGACTAGTGGGGTGCTCCCTGAGGCTGCACAATTACTCAGCATGAGGCACACGGGAATGTTGTTGAATAAGTGAAAAGAGGAAGGGAGGGGGCAGGGAAAGGATGCAGCGATGGGGAGCCAGAGAAGGTGGAGGAGGGAGGAAGGGCACTCGGCAGAGACCTCAGTGGGACAGATGGAGAGAGGGAGCCGGAAGGAGGTGGGCAGAGCCAGATGGGCGGCTTGGGGTGGGGTGGGGGGGAGACCCAGCTCTCCCCTGGCACGCCTCCTCCCGGCTTGGGCGGGCAGCGCGGGCAGGGCCCGGCCTCTGGCGGGCGGATCGCCTGGGTGTTGGGCGCGGAGAGCGAGGCGCGGAACCCGAGCGTGCGTGCGGCGTGTGCGCGCCTGTGCGCCCAGGGCCAGCCGGGCGGGCGGCGGCACATGGATGCCAGCCTGGTGCGCGTCTCCAGGCCGGTGGGTAAGGCGAGGCGTGGGTCCGCGGGGTGTGGATGGCCGGGCCTCGGAGCCTTGGCTTTCGAGTGGGGGAATAGAGAGGAAGGGCCTGCCAACCTGGCTTCTCAGAGCCAGACGAGGACCCCTTCCCCCGCCCCCCCACCGAGCTGACCCAGGAGGGGGAAGGGGCCTCCTAGTAGGAGGCGGAAGGTCCCAGGCTCTGCAGCGGGTGGGGGAGATGGGAAGCAGGTACCCAGGCCGCGAGAATGGGGTGGGGGTGGAGGATGCTGTGATGGGGACAGGTTCCTTCTCTGTGGTCCCCCTCCCTCACCCCCTCCCTCATCCCCTCCCTCAGCTCATCCATCTCCAGAAGATTATATTTAAATATCTCTTTTGTGCAAGGCAGGAGCTGGGCTCGCCCCTAAGAGGCGGTTTCCATGGCAACAACAATTGCCAGCTTCCGTGTGGTGAATCAGCGTTGCCATGGCAACCCCATCCTCATCTGCCCAAGGTGCTGGGAGGGGAGGGAGGAGGTGAGGGCCAGCGGAGGTGGGTGGGAGGGGTGGGGGAACGGGAGGCTAGAGCCCAGGTGCCCCCTCTCCCCCACCTCTCTTCACCACTTCAGTCTGCCCTCGGCCCAGAAACTGGTCCCATCTGATTGAAATAATCTCCCCTCCTGGCTCCAGCTAGAGGGGTGTGGTACTCAGGTGAAGAGGGCCCAGAGTGTGCGTGTGTGTGTGTGTGTGTGTGTGTGTGTGTGTGTGTGTGTGTGTGTGTGTGTGTGTGGTGTGGGAAGGGAGATGTGGTTCGGCCTTTCCCAGGTGGTCAGGGTCCTTCTGAGGGTGTGGCTGGGCGGCAGGAAGATTGGGCTGGGGGGATTGGGGTCCAAGGTGGGGGAAACAGAAGCCTCTGGTTCTGGGGCTCCCATGGCTGAGTACATATTGAGGAAGCCCCTATGTGTCCCAGACAGACACTCTGAAAGGAGGAGAGTATCAGAGGCGGAGGGGGAGCAGAAAAATAACCTCTCTAGGCCTTGATTTTGACATCTGTAAAACAAGGTAAAAATTGTGCATCTCTCTGAAAGCTTGCTGGGCAGCTGCACTGTGATTAGAAAACATGTTTACCAAGCACCTCTGAATGGCCGTGGGGATCTACTCCAAGACTGACCTGGGAGTGGGGCTGGGACCAGCACTCATTCCAATTCCAGGCCTGGTGCAGAGGGACCAGGTCAGGTTCTTTTTTATGCTGGTGGGTGTTGGCCGCTTCCTTCTGGTCAGTTCCGTTCAGCAAACTCCTCTGATTCTCTCCTGTACCCTTCCCTGAGGGGTGGGGGTGTGATGTTATGGGCTCAGTCTGGAGAAAAACAGAGCAACACATATATACTTCCTGCTGCAGGGCAGAGGGAGGAAGAAACCCAAAAGGATTGCCTGCGTGGGGGCTTTTGAGCTGGGTTTTGAAGGATGCATAGAGGTTTACCAGAGACACCAGGTTGGGAGCAAGATTCTGTCCTAGAACCACTAGAGAAACAAATGCCACCCAACCCCACATCCCTCAAGTCTGTTCTGAAATATTCACATTAGTTCATACACATGGCTGGGTAGGTTGCAGGAGTGGGGGTTAGAGAGGGATTTCTTCCATTGAACAGTTCGCTGGTTTCTTCCAGTTTCAGTGCTGGGGGTGGGGGACAGAAGTGTCCAGAACAATGAGTCCAGGTTGCAGGCCAGTCCACTCAGGTATGACAGTTCGCCCCACTTGAGGCTCAGGGAGCTGGGTAAAAGTAGCTGCCTTGCTGTATCAGTTAGCTACTGCTGAGTAATAAACTGCCCCAACCATTTTATTTGTTCATGATTCTGTAGGTTGACAAGCCCAGGCTGAGCTTAGCTAAGCAGTTCTGCTGGTTTGTCCTGAGTCACTCATGTAACTATAGTCAGTTGGGGCTCACTGGGCTGGGACTTCCATGTGCTGTGTGTCAGCAGGGCATCTCTGTGCATGAGATCTCCTGTCCTCCAGTAGTTCACCTGGACTTGTCCACCTGGCAATCTCCAGGGTTCCAAGATGGCAAGGTCTCTTGAGGCCAAGACTTGCAACTCCCATAACTTCATGTCCACAACATTCTCTCCACCAGAGCAAGTCGCATGGTCAAGTTCAGATGGAAAATGTGGGGAAACAGACTCCAGTTCTTGATGAGAGGAACCATAAAGTTACATTATATACAGGGACTGCAGGAGTTGGACTGTCTTTGCAAGCAACTATGACACTTCAGGAGGCAAGGAGACTTCCTGGATGAAGGGTTATTGTTACTGGGTTTTGAAAGCAAAGTAGGAGTTTTCCAGTACCATGTGTCATTTGGTGTGACTGAGGTGCTAGCTGCTGCCAGAGGTTGGTGGGATGCTGAGGCTGGGGAGCTGGGCAGGAGTGCCCAGCAGAGCTCAGGTGAAGCTCTCACCCATGCTACCCCCACTGCTCACCTTGACCTCCCTCCCCCATTCTCTCCACAGATGGCGCGGCCAATCCAGGTGAAGCCTGCGGACAGCGAAAGCCGCGGAGGTAGTTGTCATCTCTCCATGGCCGCCAGGCCGTTGGCAGAGGAGTGGGAGGAGGGAAATCCTTGCAAGAAAGGTGGTGGGAGAAGCAGAGGCCCAGGCTGCGGTGGGGCAGGGGAGCAGGGAGGCCGTGTCCCTTCCTCCTCACCACAGGGCTCCAGGCCCAGCAGTGGGGGGTGTGGCCAGGTCCTGCTGCTTTCGCTGAGAACTTGAAATACACCACTCATCTCAGGGCGCAATAATGGGGATCTTCAGATGCAGAGGGGGTGGGGTCCCTGAAGGGCTGCGGATTGCTTTCTGGGCACTGTGTGTGTGCGCGCGCACGTTTGCATGTCTGAGCAAGTGCAGGTGTGTGTATGTGAGCATGTATTCCTGGGCATGCCTGTCCTGTGTGCAGATGTGTGCGAGTGTGGGCACATGTGCACGTGTGTTTCTGGCTGGTGCACTGGGGATGCCTGCCTGCCTGTGTGCACGTCTGCATGCCTGGGCTGTGTGTGGGTGTATATGTTCAAGTGTGTATGCTTGACTGTTCCAGGCTGGGCATGTGGGTGTGCGGGTTGGGCCTTGTGTCTGTGTGAGGCTGGACCTTCAGGTGGGTGTGTGCCCATGGGGAGATGCTTGGCTGCCCCCAGTGGGATCCAAGTCTAGTCATTCTTGGATATTATTGAACCTACTCCCCATCTCAGGTGGATTTGGGGCTGAGGAAAAGCAGCCAGCCTTGGAGGTGATGTGGGGGGCAGGGCTCTTAGGACCTCTGTGTATGTGTAGGAGTCCGGTAAAGCCCATCTGGGCTGGGAGCCTGTTTTCACACTCTCTAACCTGGCTGCCAGTGTGGGTCAGGGACTGTGGGGTGGGGATGGTCTGCATGTATTCATCTCTGTCTCTCTCATTCTCTCTCATTCTCTCTCTCCTTCTCTCCCTCTCCCTCCATCTCTGTTTCTCCCTTCTAATCTTTTTCTCTCCTCCTGTCTCTCTGGTTCTCTTTGTGCCTCTCTGTGTGTCTCTCTTTGCCTCATACTGTCTCTATCTTTGCCTGTCTCTGTCTCTGGGTCTCTCCCTGTCCCTCTCTCTCATCTGACTCTCTCTCCCTGCTTCTCCCTCCCTCCCGCCCCCATGAGTGACAGCTGCCAGAGACCAGGTTTCCATAGTAACCCAGCTCACTCTTCCTGGAAGACAAACTGCCACCTTCCTGACTGCAGGGGAGCAGTGCAATTCGCCGGGGCTGGGAGGGGGCAGGGCTTTCGTGCCTCACATGGGAGAGGCTGGCCCAGACTGGCCCCTGGCTTAGACTTGGGCAGGTCCCAGCCAGGCCTTCAACCAGGCCCCAAGCCAGCCCCAGGTTCCCCAGGCACCTCATTCAACAGACACGGATAGCTTGGCATCCCCCACCCCCACCCCCCGAGCCCTGGCAAGGCTGGGCAGAGAGTTCTGCTGGGCACCGTGAGGATGCAGGGGCCCTCAGCGCTCACCCCTGCCTGGAAGAGCTAGATGGCAGACAGACAAAGACATGGACCCAGGCAAGGCCAGGCAGTTCTCAACCCTGGTACTATGTGTGGCTCTCTGAGTGCATAGGGGGCAACGGCCGTTTTGCCCAGAGGATGGGATCCATTGGGCAGAGAGGCACGGGGCACGGCAGGAGGTGGGGCCTCGCAGGCACGTGGGAGGGTGGAGAGACCCCGCCAGGGAAAGCGCCTGGAGGCGTCCTCTCTCGCACGCACGCGCAAAAGAGGGCCCCGTGGGCTTCAGGTGCCCCTCTCCATGCTCTGTTGCCTCCGCTCTCCGCTGGAGGGACGGAGAAATTCCCGGAGGCTGGGACTCGGCTGAGGTGGCGTCTCCGCCCACAGGGGACCGGAAGCTGTTTGTGGGGATGCTGAACAAGCAGCAGTCAGAGGAGGACGTGCTGCGGCTGTTCCAGCCCTTCGGGGTCATCGACGAGTGCACCGTGCTCCGGGGGCCTGACGGCAGCAGCAAAGGTGATGGGCCGGGGGCGGGGCTGGCTCCCGGGGGCGGG
Source organism: Hippopotamus amphibius kiboko (assembly GCF_030028045.1). Lineage (NCBI taxonomy): Eukaryota > Metazoa > Chordata > Mammalia > Artiodactyla > Hippopotamidae > Hippopotamus > Hippopotamus amphibius. The sequence goes on from NC_080200.1 coordinate 2,418,578, forward strand.
GCTGTGGGAGGGCGGGGCTGGAGGGATGGGGTGGGGCCGGCACTAGAGAAGGTGGCTGGATCCGGGGGGCGGGGCCGGGCTCAGGGGGCGGGGCTGGTCCACGGTGGGCGGGGCCCGGCACATAGAGAGCGGGCTGGAGAGATGCCCCCCAACCCCCGCTAGGCACAAAGAGGGTGGGACTCGCTCAGGAGGCGGAAGTTTCACATGGGAGGGCGGGGCGAGCAGAAACTGTCCAGTCCCACCTGGTCCTACTTGTGTGACGTTGTCTGTCTGAGGCTGCCTGTCTCCACCTGACTGTCCATGGGACTGTTCCCGTCTGGATTTGCCTGTGTCCTGTGGCTGATCCTACTTACTCCAGCGTTCCTATATGCTTGTACCATCCAGGAATGATTGTTTAATGATCTTCAGCAGCTTGTTTTCCGGTCTACTCACGCGACTGCATGTGCCTAGGGTTGAGTATCACTCTGCCTGTGTCTCTTAGCCTCTGACACTCTGAGTGTCCAAATAGCGGTTTCTGTTTGGGTCTTCACGTGTCTGGCGGTCTCTGCCTGATCCTACCTGTTGAGGTTCATCTGTCCAGGACTGACTCTCGGTTTGCCTGTCTCTGCCCCTGTGACTTTATCTTACTAGGATGGAACGTATCTGATGGCGCCTGTTTATTTGCCTGGGTTTTTTTTTTTCATTGAGATATGATCACATACTGTAAAATTCACCCATTTAAAGTGTACAGTGAAGTGCTTCACAGAATTCACAAACCTGTGCAACCATCACTACTGCCTAATTCCAGAACGTTTTCACCCCCTCCCCCAAATCCGTCAGGCTCTTCCATAGCCCTCTCTCTGTTTGGAACTGTATCCTACGAGTGTCTGTCTGGATTTGCCTGTGTCTGGTGGTCTCTGGTTGTCTGTCCGCCTGATTCTGCCCTTGCCTGGTGACTTTTCATCCCAATCTGTCCCGCTCTAGTCACATGGGCGTATCTGTCTGGGTCTGAGTGTACCTCTGGCTGAGTGTGTCCACAGCACTGTGTCTCTCTGTGTCTGCGTCTGACAGTTGGTCACTTCTGCGTATCTGATTACAGCTCTGGATCTGGTGGCATCGGTGGCCGGTGGGGGTTCTCTGAGCCCGTCCCCTTCATTTGTTCATTTGTACCGCCTCACACCCTCTGATGTTGTGTCGGACAGACAGCTATCTGGGTGGCTGTGCGCTGGTCTTACTGTCTGATCCTTCGTTGTCCAGCTGTCTGTCTGCACAAATGGCAGGCTGTCTCTCTAATATCTGACTTTTGGGCTGCCCGGGTCCATGCTGACTGGCCGTGCAGGGCTCCCAGCCCCTCCCCTGGGACCCCTCACCCGTTCCCCTTCTCTCGGAGCAGGCTGTGCCTTCGTGAAGTTCTCCTCCCACACGGAGGCTCAGGCGGCCATCCACGCCCTGCACGGCAGTCAGACCATGCCGGTGAGTCGGAGCTGCCCTGGGTGATGGGGGTGGGGGTGGGAAACGAGCAAGGGGGCCTGGCCCTACCATCCCCACCGTCCCGTAGCCCCTGGCCTTTCTTCAGAGAGGGCACAGGGGGAGAAAGAGGTGCAGTCTCATGGTGGTGGGGGTGGGTGTATGTGTGTGAGTGTGTAAGTAAGTGTGGAGTGTGCGTGGATGTCCTGCCAGCGTGTGGCTGGCTGTGTGTGAGTACATGCGGGCCAGTGCGTGTGTTGACGTGTGCACGTGTGCTGCATGTCTGTGTGGGTGCGTGTGTGTCTGTGTGTGAGTGTGTGGCTGTGAGGAGGTGGGTGTCAGTGTGGACGCGAGTTGTGTGTAGATGGGTAGATATGTGTGCATGTGTGTGCTGCTGCATACACATGTGTGTAAACGTGTGACTGCCGGATGCACAAGTGTGTTGAGTGGGTGTGTCCGTGTGAGTGCACGTGTGCACCTACGTAGGTGAGTGCACACACGTGTTTATGTGTTAGTGTGTGAGCGTGCCTGGGTGACGTGGGGGCCGCCAGTGCACGTGTGTGCATCTGTAGGTGTGTGTGAAGGCAAGTGTGTGAGTGTGATGTGGAGGGATGAACATGTGTGCACGTGTAGGCAGTCATGTGTGTACACGTGTGACTGTGAGTGTGCGTATAGGTGCACGTGTCTGGGAGTGTATGCGTGTGTGTGTGAGTGTCAGTGGTGAGTGTGAGTCTGTGTGGGTGGAATGCATGTGTACGCGTGTGCAAATGTGTGTGAGCCTCAGAGGAGCAGCGGGGGATGGGGCTGGAGGGGCCTGCAGTTCGAGGCTGAGAAGCATGGGTTCCCCCCAGGGCAGTGGGGAGCCCCGGAGGGAAGGGGCCAGGGCATCTGCAAATGTCCCCGTGGGGCCAGAGTAGGGGATGGGCAGGCGGCACGTCTGCAGCTGGGAGCTTGTGGGCCTGCAGCAGTGAGAGGCTGGAGGGGACCACACAGGTGTTGGGGGTGGCCCTGCTGCTCAGGAAAGCGGCCCTGGGAGCCACCATCACTGTACATAAATGTCCAAATCTGCCACGGGGTAGACAGGCCTTGGGGGACCCATTCTCCTTTCTGTTGTTGTGGAGAATGGGTGTGAAGAGCAGAGCAGTCTCAGACCCTCCCTTCTCTTGCTCTCTGGGTCCTTGAGCATCAGCTTTAGTCCCTGGAGGGGCAGGAGTCAGCTCATCTTAAGGTCAGGCTTTCTCCTGCTCAGAGCTGTCCAGTGATGGAGCTGGTGAGTGGGGTAGGGAGTAAGCTCCCCATCAAAGGAAGTATTCAACCGCTCCGATGGTTCGGGTCTCACCTGTTCTCAGGTGTGGGTGGCAGCCACAGGGTCCTCTATCCGGGCTCCCGTTGTTCCTCTCCAGCAGTTGGATTCTCTTTGAGAGTGTGGGTGACAGTCAGCATCTTCCACTGCACCCCAGAGCTGCTCCCCGGGCCCAGATGCCCCACTTATGCACACAGGGTGGGGGCTGCGGGGTCAAGTGCAAGACCCGGGATGCTGGTCCCCAGACTGTCCTCACTGTGGCACCTGGGACCTTGAGGGCAGGGCTCACAGCTGCTGCCATCACCACCCCTGCACCCCTCGTAAAGGACCCCAGCGTCCTGGCGACGTCCCCCTTCTTTCCCTCCCTGCTTGCGGCTGCCCCTGCAGGGTGCCTCCTCCAGCCTGGTGGTCAAGTTTGCCGACACGGACAAGGAGCGGACGCTGCGGCGCATGCAACAGATGGTGGGCCAGTTGGGCATCCTGACGCCGTCCCTCACCCTGCCCTTCAGCCCCTACAGTGCCTACGCCCAGGCTGTGAGTGACCCCGGCAGACAGGCTTCTGTCCCGGCGGGGCTCCCGAGACGGCTCTGGGGGTCTGACTCAGCCTGTCTCTCTCTCTTTCTCCATCTATTCTTGGTCGACGGCTTGTGCCTCTTTGCCCATCTGTCTCTTGCCCAATCTCTCTGACTCAGGCTCTTATTCTGGCTGTGGCTGAGTCCCCACATCCAGGCCGCTTCCTGACCCCAACCCCTGCTGAGCCCCTAGCCATGGACTGTGCTCCCAGCCCAAGCTGGACCCCAAGTCTGGACTGATGGGACCCCAGGCTCAGCCCCCACATCCAGCCTGAGCCCCAACCCCGAGTGAACATCAAATTAAGATCCAACCTTGGGTTGACCCCCAGATCCTAGCTGTTCCCTAAATCTAGAGCAGCCCCAGTTCTAGCTAAACCTCCCAGCTGACTCCAAACTGAGACCCAACCCTGAGGGAGTTCAACATTGGCTGAGCCCTGGTCCCAGACTGAGTCCTGATCTTAGACTGAGCCCAGATCCCTAAATGAGCCTTGAACCGGGTCTAGGCCCTGATCCTATACTGAGCCTTGATCCCAGGCTGAGCCCCGATTCCAAACTGAGTCCTGACCCCAACCTGCGCCAAGATCCCCAGCCTGACCCCTCAGTTCCTGGAGGACCCGCCTCTGCACCCCATGAGCCATGATCTCGGGCCAGGTGCCACTCTGACTGTGCCTGCTGACTCCCTCTCTGCCCCCAGCTCATGCAGCAGCAGACAACGGTCCTGTCCACCTCAGGCAGCTACTTGAGCCCCGGCGTGGCCTTCTCACCCTGCCACATCCAGCAGATCGGCGCCGTCAGCCTTAATGGGCTGCCCGCCACACCCATCGCCCCTGCCTCTGGTGAGAGTCTGCCAGGGGCCCACGGGCGGGTGACCCGGGCAGGGCCGGGCTGGGGCCAGGCTTCTCATGACACTCTTCCGCTCCCCAGGACTGCACTCACCCCCGCTGCTTGGCACGGCCGCCATGCCCGGCCTCGTGGCTCCCATCACCAATGGCTTTGCAGGTGTCGTGCCCTTCCCTGGCGGGCACCCCGCCCTAGAAACTGTATATGCCAATGGCCTTGTGCCCTACCCAGGTAACTCGGGTTGTCCCTGGGGACCAAGGAGAATGGCAGGGGCAGGGAGGGTGTCCCTGGGACAAGCATGAGTCCCTATGCCTTGGTGTCCAGGGAACAAAGAGGCAGGACAAAGGGAGTCTCAGGTGAGCCGATACTAGCTGTGGGCACAGAGAAGGAGATTAAACATGTTTGCAACCCTGCATCCAGACCTTTCTGGGTTCAAATTCCAGTTTGGTGTCCTTGGGCGATTTCTTTAAGTCTCTGAGCCTCAGTTTGCTCATCTGGGAAATGGGGCAGATAATGTCAGTCATCTCATGAGTTTGCACTGATAAGCAGTCAGTCCGTAAAATGCTAACACATCACCTGGTACCAAGAATGGCACCATCAATCTTCATTATTAATCGTTGCCATTTGGGAAAATATCAGTGCCCATATTCATCCATCCATCCATATATCCATCCATCCATCCATCCATCCATCCATCTAATATTGGCCATGCACTGACTTGGACTGGGCTCTGCCCTCCTGAAGCAGGCGTCTCACGTTTCTCTGCCCTATTCCATGATTTCAAGGCAAACATCTCCCCACACCTTGCTTAGGTGAAGTATGTCATCTGCCTTTCCATCGCTGAGAATATATTTACTTTTATTTCTATTTTGAAATGATTGACGCTCACGGGGAGTTTCAAAAATAGTACAGAGAGGTCCTGGTACCCCTCACCCAGCGTCCCCACATGCTAACATCTTATGTAACCACAGTACGTTATCAAAACTAGGAAACTGACACTGGTACAGTACGATGAACTCAATGGGCGTTGGAGAGCCTATTCAGACTTCGCTGTTTACCGGCACTTGTGTGTGTGTGTGTGTGTGTGTGTGTGTGTGTGTGTGGTTGGTTGGTTCTGTGTCATTTTATCACAGGTATAGTTTCGTGTAACCACCACCACACTCAACATACAGAACTGTTCCATCACTATAAAGTAATTCATTCATGCGCCCCCTTTACTGTCTTCTCCCCAATCACCACCCCATCTTCTAGCAACCCCACTCCGTTCAAGATTTTTTTGGCTCAACTTTCCCCAGACTCTCCAGCTCTAGTTGCCTAGACAAGCTCTCCCCTCCCCCTGTGTCCTCCTCTAGGGACCGTCGGAAGGTCACAGCCACGTAGGGGATCCACAGTGTGTCTGATGATCGAGATGTGGGGTGGGAAGTGGGGGAGGATTGCGGATGGGTGGTGATCAAGAGCACAGACCTGGGGTCCTGGAGAATCCAGAGAATAAAAGGGAGGAGCAAGGGGGTCAGGATGGCAACAGAGTTGGGGATGATGGTTAAACCTCTCTGGAGTCTGAAAAACTCGGATTCGAGTTTGGCTTCTGCCATTTCCTACCTGAGTGACCCTGTGCCAGCTGCTGTTTCCCCACCTGTAAAACGAGGGTCCCTGAGCTTCAGTTTCCCCACCTGTAAAGTGAGGGTCATACCTGTAAAACGTTCATACAGAAGTGAAGCCGGGATGGGTATTGGCGGGTGGATGGAAGACTTCTGCTGCCCCCGCCCCACTCAGCCCCTCCGTCTGCCTCGCAGCTCAGAGCCCGACGGTGGCCGAGACCCTCCATCCTGCCTTCTCCGGAGTCCAGCAGTACACAGGTAGGGAGGCAGCGCGGCCCCGCCCCGCGCATGGCCCCGCCCCTCGGCCCCGGTGCGCCGGGCTAGCCACGCCACGCCCCTAGCCACACCTAGCTATGGCCCCGCCCCTCAGGGCTGCCCTCGCGTCCTGTCTTCCCTATTCTGCCTAGTCATGCCTCCTAGTTCTTGGCCTCGCCCCCGCCTCACCCTCCTGCAACATTTGGCCCTGCCGCTCATAACCTGCCTTTGGCCCCGCCCCTCACGTCCTGCCCAGACTCTGACCCCGCCTTTGCCAGGGCCTCGCTCGGATCTGGGGCTGGTCTTCCTAAGGGCTGCCTTGGCCTTACCCTCAGCCACGCTCACGCCCTCTACTCTTCCCTGTTGCCTTGGCCCCTCCCTCCGCTGGGACCACGCCGCTCCCAGGCCCGCCTTCCAGCGTGACCACGCCCCCGTCGTCCCGAGACCCGGCCTTGGCCCCCGCCTTCAGCCACGCCCACTCTTCCCTTCCCTGTTGCTTTGGTCCCTCCCTCAGACCCTCTCCCCTGACCACGCCCCTCCCGGACCCGCCCTCCAGTGTGACCACGCCCCCGCCTTCCCGAGACCTGGCCTTGGCCCCCGCCTTCAGCCACGCCCACTCTACCCTTCCCTGTTGCTTTGGTCCCTCCCTCAGACCCTGTCCCCTGACCACGCCCCTCCCGGACGCGCCCTCCAGTGTGACCACGCCCCCGTCTTCCCGAGACCCGGCCTTGGCCGCCCCTCATATCTTAGCCCCGCCCCACGTGCCCCGGCTGCCCGCCGGCCTCACGCGCGCTCCGCCCTGTGTCTCGCTCCCGGTCTCCGCAGCCATGTACCCCACCGCGGCCATCACGCCCATCGCGCACAGCGTCCCCCAGCCGCCGCCCCTCCTGCAGCAGCAGCAGCGAGAAGGTGAGGGGGCTGCGACCTCCCCTGGGCGCCAGCCCCGCCCTTTGACCGCCCCCCTCCACCTCCAGGATCCCCGGCCTGGCCTGGCCTGGCCTCGGGGGGGTCTCTCGGCCTGGGGTCCGCACAGACCTGGGTTCAAGCCCCGGCGCAGCCCCTGGGCCTTTGGGGGGGCGACTGATTCTTCCTCTCTGAGCCTCAGTCTCCTCCTCCGGAAAGTGGGAACCGGGCTAGTCCCGACCCGGTAGGGATAGCCGTGACCCCGCCACCACCAGGAGCCCTCTCCAGAATGGGGTGATTCTCTTGAAATTTTTTTGAGGTTAGGGGGTGGGGTGATGAGGTATCTCGAATCAAATGAGGCTTCCTCAGTAGAGTCAGAGGGGAGAGGGGTTAGATTCTGGAGTCGGACACCAGGATTCAAATCCACCCAGTTGTGACTTGTGAGGTCCTGAGGAAGGCACCTCGCTGTCCCGGGCCTCCGTGTGCTCATCTGCCACACAGGCGACCACCTTACTCCCCTTGCTGGGGATTAAGCAGAAGCAGTTGCTGACACACAGTGGGCACTCAGTCAGGGAGACCTTTCCTCTCCTTCACCCATCTAGTGGGGGTGAGGGCTGGGGGCTGGGGAGAGGCGACCCACCAGAAAAGCCCCAGATCTCCCCATGACATGGGAAGTTTATGGATGGCGTGGCCTGCAGACTGAGTTCTATGAGGCTCTGTTCAATGTCTCCCTCGCCCTGCGCCTGCTGGGCCACTGGCAGGGTGCAGTGGGTAAAAGCTGGTCCCCATGCAGTCCGTGCTGCTGTAACAGGACATGCGCTTTCTGGAGAGTCAGCTGAGTTTGCAGAACCTCACAATACCAGCTGTTGAATACAAGGCTCGTAGGGGAGATTGGGTCAGGGGTACACTATTCAAAAATGCTGGCTGTGATGTGACAAAAAAGAAACAAAGATGAGTCCCGAATAAAAACGGTAGCACAGTTTTATGCGTGTTAGATGGTTCAGACATACATGAATAGTACAGTAAATTTGGCACTTTAGCTTGAGAAAGACCAAAAGTTTGCAGGGGGACGTGGCATCGGAAGGGTTGCGGCATGTGAGTTACCGTGAAGTGGTGGAAAGTCTCGTCTGAAATTAGACGGAGAATGGGAACCCCAGACGGGGACGGGCCCTGCTGATGACACACTTGGAGAACTGGGAAAGCTGATGGGTGTTGAAGCTGTGTATACGTGTGTGTGTGTGCATTTTGCTTTCTTAATGAGGTTCAGTTCAGCTGGATGTGGTTTTCTGCATTCACCTAGTGTTTCTTGGAGATGAGCTAGCACACAAGCAAATACAAAATTCGTGTTTGCTTGAAATGGTTCCATAACATATCAGTTGCATGGGAACACACTTGCATTTTAAAAACAAGCATATTAGGGACTTCCCTGGCGGTCCAGTGGTTAAGACTCTGCGCTTTCACTGCCATGGCCCCCGGTTCAATCCCTGGTTGGGGAACTAAGATCCTGCAAGCTGTGCCCCTTGGGCAAAAAAAGCCAAAAACAAAACCAAACAGCAAAAAACAAGCATGTTAGCAGAACTGTGGTCCTCGTCAGGAAGGTAAGGGTGGATGTGGATGTGTAATCTTGGATTTTGTATTTTCTGGGGTGGGGAATATTCACTGTGAGGGTGGCGGGATTTCTGGTGGTTTGAGGGTTTCCTTTGTTTGGGGGGACCTGGGAGAAGGTCATCTGTAGGTATGGGATTAGCAGCAGGTTTGAGGACTGTTGATGATTTCGGATAATCAAGGTTTTAAAATGCTGTTATTATTTATAGTTCTTATATGAGCCTTGCACTGGGGATTATTGGGGTAGGGGATGATTCTGAGGGTTAGCTGTGCTTTAAAACATTACTTCTGGTTAGTATAGCATATCGTTTAAAAATTATCGGTGGTTTCAGAATATCTGGGGTTTGGGACTGGAAAATAATCTTTTTATTCCCGTTGATTTTATTTTTGCATCAGTTTTGAAATTATCCAAGGTTTGGAGGGTTATTGAAGGTTTTGAAAAATATTTGAATATTTGGGGTTTGGGGCCAGGGAATTACTTGTTTTATTCTGTGATCACTGGACTTTCATTTTAAACCAGTTTTAGGCTTACAGAGTTATTGCAAAGACGGTACAGAGTTTCCCTGTACCCTACACCCAGTTCATCTGATTTCTGTAAATGACCATGAGTTTGAGGTTTAGGGCTTTTCCAGGGGCATGGGGCTGTCTGGGATTTTGGGGTTATCCGGGATCTGGGATGGAAGGCTTTATCTCCGTTTGGGGGTAGGAATCATATGAACTTTATAAATTCTCTGAGGCCTGAGGATCGTTAGAGTTTTGGAGTACCCGAGTGTGGGATTGTATAGACAAGGGATCAGGGCGCCCCGCCTCCCCTCCCCGCCACTTCCATGCCCCTTCTTTCCGGGTGTCACGGGGCACCCCTCTCCCAACAGCTGGAGACGCCAGATGTGGGCTCCGGACCCGCGCCTCTCCCTCGGGGGTCCGCCTCCTCTCCTTGGGGGCTTTACGTCTTTCTCTCCCCCACCTGCAGGTCCCGAAGGCTGTAACCTGTTTATCTACCACCTCCCCCAGGAGTTTGGAGACACGGAGCTGACGCAGATGTTCCTGCCCTTCGGCAATATCATCTCCTCCAAGGTGTTTATGGATCGAGCCACCAACCAGAGCAAATGTTTTGGTGAGTCCCTGCCGTGGGTGCCCCTTCCTGCTTGCCGGCCCCGTCCCACGCACCCCTCACCCTGGCATGGGGGGAAGGGGAGGGTGTGGTCAGCCGCAAGACAGGTCTGATCCCAAAGAATCCCTGGCGGTCCAGTGGTTAGGACTCTGCGCTTTCACTGCCGAGGGCCTGGATTCAGTCCTTGGTCCGGGAACTGAGATCCCACAAGCTGCACAGCATGGCTAAGAAAAAAGAAAAAAAAAATCACATTTGTAGTAAGTAAGCACTTATTAAGCACCCACTGTATACCAGCACCCAGCACAGTGCCTGGTACACAGTAGGTGCTTAATAAGTGCTTACTTATTACTTACTTCACAGCAGTGAAGGAAGCCAACACAAATCCCCGCCCTCTGAAAGCTCACAGCCTTGCCGCCCTGCCCGTAGAACTTTCTCTGATGATAGACACATTCTACATCCGTGCCATCTGCCCCATCTGCCCCATGTGGCTGCTGAGGGCTTGAAATGTTGCCTGTGCACCCAAAGGACTGAATTTTTTATTTTACTTAATTTTAATGAATTTCAATTGAAATAACCACCCATGGCCAGTGACTGCTGGCCGAATTGGAAAGCACAGGTCCAGGGGAAGGAGATGGAAATAAATAAATGTGGGATATAGGCCAGGGAGTTATAAATGGTATAGAGAAAAATAAAACTGGTAAGAAAATACAGACTGATAAGGAGGAGGCTACGTTTCAACCAAGACCTGAATGTGAGGAGCCAGCCATGGGAGTGTCTTGGGGAAGAGTGTCCTAGGCAGAGGGAACCACATGTGCAAAGGCCCTGGGGCAGGACTGGGCCTGGTGCATTGGAGGAACAGTGAGGAGGCCTGTGCGGCTGAAGCAGAGTGAGTGAGGAGGGGAGAGAGAGAAGAGGGGAGGGCAGGAAGGGGACGGGACAGGTCATGCAAGGCCTTGTGGGCTGTGGGGAGAATTTCCTTATCCGCAGAAACAGAGGACATTAAGGCTCACATAGGCGCATAACTTGTCCCAAGTCACACAGCAGCAGAGAGGCAGAACTTAGATTAGAACCAGTCTGTTTGACTCCAAAACCTGGGCTCTGAACCCTCCACTGTCCTCCTGGAAGGGTCCACTCTTGACTATTTATTAAGCATCTCCTGTATATACCCATTATCCAACCATAAAAGGGAGCTAGTACCCCAGTTTACACAGGGAGGAAAGAGAGGCACAGAATGGTCAAGCAACATGCTTGAGGTCACACAGCAAGGTAGGGACCCCACCCCCCACCAGTGCCCAGGCCCCCTCCTCTACATCCTGCTTCCAGGAGGAAGAAGGAACTTTCTGAAGGAAAACCTACTCCATCACGTTCAGCAGTCAGAGGGTCACATGCCTTCTCTGAGCCTCAGTTTCCTCATCTATGAAATGCGAGGTGTGGGTGGTGTGAAGACTTCCACCCACCCCCCAGCTCCAGATTCCCCTGTGGCTCCCCATGGGCTTCAGCCAGACCCCTCAGTCCTGATCCCACCATCTCTCTGCCTGACCTCCTGCCTCTCCCACGGAGCTGGGTATCCTGCCCCCAAGTGCCCACACATGAGGCTCCCTCTCCCAGGAGGACCCCCTCAGCCCCTGTGGCCTCTGCACAGTCCCCTAGGAAGCCCGTGAGGACCAACAGGTAAGGGGCAGGACTAGGGCCAGGTGGAGGGAGTTGTGCCGGTGGAAGCTTAAGTGGGGGTAGGGGGTGGGTGCTGGAGTGTTTCTGCTGGCCCAGGGTCGGGGGGAGTCTGGGGCTGGAAAGACCGATGATGCCAGAGAGAGACAGAGACAAAAAGAGAAGAGACAGCGAGAGAGGGAGGGAGGGACCGAGAGAAGAAAAAGACACACACACACGCAAAGGCTGACAGAGTCAGATGGGCAGACAAGACCCCAGATGGATAGAGGTCTCAGGGGAGGCAAAGGGTTGGCATCCAGGGCCGAGAAGGAGGCAGGCATGGGGTGGGGGAAGGGAGAACGTGGCCCTCCGGGGGAACCCCAGAGACCCCACCTGTCCCCCACGTCGGTTGGGAAAGTCTCAGCAGAGCAGACTGCAGGTAAGGAGTGAGTGCCCTGTCCCCATGGGCATGCAAGCCCAGGGGGGTGTCAGAACCAGGCCAGGGCTGCCGTGCGTCCCCTGGGAAGCCCTCCCACCTCCCTGGGCCGCCTACCCCTGCGAGCGCACACCCCCGCCCCCAGGACCCCGCGAGCCGGGCAGCCAGGGCTGCAGCACTGGAGCGAGCAGAGGACGCCCGCGTTGCCCACCATCGTGGGTCCACCCCGGTCTCCGCAGGCTTCGTGAGCTTTGACAACCCGGCCAGTGCGCAGACCGCCATCCAGGCCATGAACGGCTTTCAGATCGGCATGAAGAGGCTCAAAGTGCAGCTGAAGCGGCCCAAAGATCCGGGACACCCCTACTGACCGGGCCCACAGCCGCCCCGAGGCTGCGGGCTTGGCCCAGGTGAGCCGCCAGGCGGCCCCGCCCCCGCGCCCACCCCGGTCTTGTCCGCACCCCCTCCTCATTCTCCAAACCCTCCCCAGGCTGGGGGGGTGCTGCAAGAGGCCATAAGGAGCCCCTAGGTTTGGTTGACGGGGACAGAGCTGGAAGAAGACACCCCCAATCCCCCCAACTAACCCCCCTCCCCCACCCTGTGGTCAGGGCTGCAACAGGAGCAGTAGGATGGGGGTGGGGAGGGTAGTTAGGAAATCCTTCCTGCAGAAGGCTTTGAAGGATGAATAGAAGTTCACCTAAGAGGTGGGGCTTGGTCTGGGGTGGGGAGGGCTGTGGGGAGGGGCTTCCGTCCTGTGCTGAGAATCCGTCCTCCCAGCTGGTCCCCTCTGGGAGCTCTCCATTTGGCATCATTCATACCCAGTGGGTGATGGGAGAGTGGAATGTTTGCCCCACCCAGCGGGCACACCAGGGCTTGGGGGGGAACCTCCTCAAACAGACGAACAAATCCCTGAGAGCGTTCGCGTTGTCAGAGTGCACAACTCTGGCAACTCATCACTTCTTTGGGGGAGTGAACCGTGAGCCTCAGGGGCCAATGGGAAAACTGATAAGTGAGCTCAAGCCTTGACAAGCCTCATCCGTGAAATGGGCCCGTGCACGTGGCCTCCCCCGGGGGCCGCGGGGTGGGTTCACCAGGGCCCCCGGTGTTTTCCCAGCTGAGCCCAGGACCCGCCACCTGGAAAGCTCCTGATAACTCGGTCTGATTTTTCTCCTCTTAAACCACCATCGCCGCCATCATCACAGAGGCTCCCCTGGGGTCTGGTGTGAAGCAGGTGCTCAGTGAGGGGCTGCTCCCAGACCCTGCCAGGGCAGCACCCACAGACTCAAGGGTGTTCAGTCACCGGGTCGTGGGTCTTTGGGGGCGCGCGCGGAAATCCGCCCCTGGAAGCCGACAACAGGCGATCTGCGCTTTGAGCATCCTGACAGCAAATCCTCACTAAGCACCTACTGTGCGCCAGGCACCGTTTCCAGCGCCACGAATGAACAGAAATGGGGGCAGGGAGCAGGAAAGAGGAGGCAGAAAGAAACAGAAATGTTTGTCCCCAGTAGCCGGAGGACACGGGCTTGGCGACACTCGGTCCCTTCCAAGGAGGTGTGTCAGCCTCCAAACCCCGAAATGGACTCTCTCTGCAAAGATGGGGGCCCTTGGGTGCCCAGACCCCAGCCTGGCCAGGGCAGGGGGGTGGGTGGGAGGTGATGTCGGCCGACGTGACCCCCCCCTCCCCCCCAGCGCCGCGCCCTAACGCCCCTCCCTTCTCCGCCAGGTGAGGGGCCTTCCCACTTCCAACCGATCCAGGACTTTTCCGTAAATTACAACTGAGTTTGGACACCAGCCCCCCCCTTCCTCTCCCTTCTCCCCTGACCCCCTCCCCAAAATGTGAAACGCTGCCCAAGGCCACATGGAGCGGGAAGGGGGCCTCTTGGTCTGCGGGGGGACTCCTGAGTTGGGGGCCAAGGGGTTCACGGCCCCCTCCTGGGAGATGTCCTCGCTCCCACCTCCCCCCACCCACACAACCTTTGTGGCTTCCCCAAACAAAATCGCAACTTTTCCTATATATATATATGCATATATATATAGAGCTATAGACACTATATATATTTTTTGAGTATAGATCATGGGACCAAACTTTTCCGACTTCCTTCCATCACAAGAGAAGGTGACCCTGGGCCGGTCACTCAGCAGGGACGCTCAGAAGGGCTGAGGCTGGCGGGGCAGCCCAGTGTCCGCCACCTCCCGCTGTCATGTCAGACCAGGGTGCCGGCCAAACACTGGATTCATCAGCCAACGCGATATACCTCCAGGACTTTCGACCCCCCCGCCACCGACGATTCGAGATTCTCGCGGGCCTGTGGGCTCAACCGGCTTCAGTGTCCCTCCCTGGTCCTAGCTGCAGCTTCTGAAACCCCCATCCCCCTTGTCCCAGGGCCCTGCCCTCCCCAGATGTAGGCACAAAACAGATCCCTTGGCCTTCCCCAACCTCTCCCCACCCCAGTCATAGCCTTACTCATGTGACCAATAGCCCTTAGCTTTCCGTCGGGGGCATACAGGGTCGGGGTGAGCCCCCCACCCCTCGAGCCCCCTCCCAAGGGCAGGCAGGCACCCTCCCTGCCTTTGGATCACCAGCCTGGAATTCACAATCTCATGACCAAGATCGCCACGTGCACTGGACAAGCCCAGAGTGCACGGGCCCAGCACCCCTTCACCGGAGATACCTCTACAAAGATTTTTTTTTTTTTTTTGGTCTTTCTGAGCAGGTACAAAGAAGAAAAGAAATGGAAGGGGTGGGGGGATCAAACGACAATGGATTTTTGTTTCCTAGTTGGGGTGGGGAGGGAAATCCTGTAGGGTGCCTCTGTATAGCTACCCAAACCGTGAAGACCCCCCTTGAAGCACAGAGTCAAGTTCGTTTTTTTGGGGTTTTTCCGTTTTTTGTTTTTTTTTTTGGACATCCGGTGGGGCCTCACGCCAGACGAGGCGCCAGAGAACTTCATAAGCTCAAGAAGAAAAAAAATTTTTTGAAAAGAAAAAAAAAAGCATTCCCTTTTGTTTCTACCAAAATGTGTTGACCGACCCAGAAAAAAACAACAAAAAGAAAAAAAAAAAAGAAAAAAAAAAAACATAGCAAAAAAGAAAAAAAAAACACCAAAACAAAAAAAGAAGAAAAAAGAAAAAAAGCAAAAAAAAAAACTTCTGACCAACCTGTTTCGATATTCCAGAGTTTGATAATTGTTCCAAGACCCTGTCCAGTGCGCCTGTGTCCTGTGCGTCTGCGTGTGCGTGTGCTCAGGGGTCGTGGGGCCTTGCCGTGTCCCGCCCCGCCCGGCCCCCGCCAGGCCTGCTTGGGAGTGCGTGGCGGCGTGCAGTGGCGTGTGTCCTCTGGTCCATGTTTACTGGCTGTAAATACCATTTTTATACTCCACATCAAAGACCTACGTGATTTGTACGATGTACTTTATTTCTGCTACGAGTAATTTCATGAAGTTTCAACTTGCAAACTGACTTTTGGAGACAAACCGCCACACACACACACACACACACACACACACACACACACACACACACACACACACACACACACACACACACACACACACACGGAGAAAAAGACTTGGAGGGAACTTTGGGTTGACTTGGTTTGAATCTTGAGGTCCTTGTCACTGTGGCGTGTTTCAGGTGAGAAGCTGCAGACTTCATGTCCAAAACGCCTCTCTTTGCTCTGGAGAAACTGAAAGTTTATTTAATAAAAGTTTTACTTGCTAAAGGACCGGGTCCTCCCTCATTTGCCCTCTCTCGTCGATAAAGAGCAAATACATCTGGCCGCATCAGGTGGCCCGGGCCAGAAAGAGATCGGATTTAGAGTGAGGGGGTGCGGGAGGAAGAAGGGTCTGACGTTCCCATGGCCAGGATTCCGATGGAGTCTTCTAGACATTGAAGAAATGGCGTGTTCTTTCTCAAGAAGAGGGGGTGCCTGTGTTTGTCGATTCCCACATTCGTTCATTCAACAAACGTTTACTGAATGCCTGCCGAGTGCCTGACCCTGTGCTGGCCACAGCAGTGACCAGATGGTTCTGGGCTCTGCTCTCAGGGAGGCAGCTGCGGTGCACAGGGGAGAAACACTGTACGATACACGTTTTTGTAATTGGGGTAAAATTCACGTAACATAAAGTTCACCACCTTTACCATTTTGAAGTGTACGATTCAGTGTGTTAAGTACGTTCACAAGGTTGTGCAACCATCGCGCCTGTCTAGTTCCAGGAGGTTTGCATCACCTCAGAAAGAAGCCCCATCCCCATCAGCAGTCACTCCCCATCCTCCTCCCCCAGCCCCCTGACAACCAGGAACCCACTCTCTGTGTATGTGGATCTGCCTGTTCTGGACGTTTTCCATTAGCAAAATCACACCCTGTATGTCCTGTGTCTGCTTCTCTCACTGAGCATCGTGTTCTCAGGGTCCGTCTACGTTCCAGTGAGCATGAGGGCTTCTCTCCTTTTCATGGCTGAGTGATGTTCCCATGTGTGGTGGACCATTCATCCGTTGATGGACACTTGGGTCCACTTTCGGCCATTGTGAATCGTGCTGCTGTAATTGTCTGCGTGCAGGTTTCTGTCTGAACACCCATCTCAGTTCTCTCAGGCACATACCTAGGAGTGGAATTGCTGGGTCCTGGTAACTCTGTGTTCCCACCAGCAACACAGGAGAGTTCCTGTTTCTCCGCATCCTCACCAATGCTTGCTACACAATAGATCTGAATTGGAATGTTGAGGGAGAAATCCCCCCTTTGGACCTGATGCAGTCAAGGACCCAGAAATGCTCCAAAGAGGTGATACCTGGAGGAGGTAAGATCCAGGAGATAATGTGGGCTTGGTTGGAAAAAAACAAACAAAAATAAAACAGCCTGCAGCCCCTCTCCCACTCTAGTGAAGGCATCAAAGATCCTAAAAAAAATCCTGAGTCCTGGGATGGGGGGAAGTGGGCTCCAGGGTAAAACCCTGGAGTAGGGAGGTGAGTAGAGGGGGATGGCCACACCAAGCTGAGCCTTTCCAAATTCATGGGAGGGGTACCAACCGCTCGATTTAATGAGCTGCTTACTATCCTGCCAGGGGCTTTGCAGAAATGATGTCTTTTAATCTTATCAGTGACTCATCCCATTCTACAGTTGAGGAGACTGAGGCTCAGAGACAGGAAGTGCTTTGCTCCAGCTCCAGCAGAGAGAACGAGGCCCAGCTGTGGTGGGAGCTGGACAGGTGAGTCTGAGTCCATCTGGAAGGGTTTTCCGGGTGGAAGGAGCAGCCTGGGCAAAGGCTCAGAGGCTTGGGATGTTGTGGTCTTTGGACCCTTGGCTAAGACCACAGCACTGGGTGAAGAAATGGATGCAGAGGTGATAGGCACTGGGTTACAGAGGTTCTTTTGTGACTGAGCACCTACTGTGTGCTGGACCTTGTCCCCACCCACTCAAGCTTGCAATCAAGGAGAAAGTACTTTTGGGCAAAAATCAAAGATACCCTGTCCCCACAAGAAAAAGTAATTCTTAAGTATGCTAGAAGTTGTAATCACAATGAGACCAGCAAATCTGGGACAACATATTTTATTTTATTTTAATTTTATTTTTTTATTTTAGTTTTTGGCCGTGCTACCTGGCATACAGGATCTTAGGGACTGAATCTGTGCCCCCTGCAGTGGAAGCATGGAGCCCTAACCACTGAACTGCCAGGGAATTCCCTGGGACGTTATCTTGATATCAGTTGGGAGCTACAGAGGATTTTGAGCAAGGGAGGGGTGTAATCAGGTTGGGGTGTTAGGATGATACATGGGGTGACCTCTGTGCTGCTGGTGGGGTATAAATTGGCACTCTGGAGAAAAACTTGGCAGGATAATATTCCTACCAAGCATTTATTAAGCACCTACTATTTGCCAAGCGTTGTTTCAAGCCTGTGTCATCCAATACAGTAGCCACTTGCCACCTATGGCTATTTACATTTCAATCAACTTATCAAATTATAACTTTACTTTCTCAGTCACACTAAACCACATTTCAAGGGCTCAAGAGTCACACATCCATCACTGCAGAAGTTCTCTCGGACAACTCTAGTCTAAACATTTTACATGGCATAACTCAACCTGCCACAGCTTTATGAGGTGTGTCCTATTAATAGCCCCACTTTATGAGTCAGTAAACTGAAGCCCAGAGAGGTTACATGACCTCCCCGAGGCTGCACAGCAAGAATTGAACCCAGGCTCTCAGGCTGGTCTCTTAACCACTGTCCTATCCCACTCCTCTCCTATGTGGTGGCTTCAATGTGAATGTATTAGATGGTAATTCAAGTTGTGGTTTGCAATAGTCTAATTTAAGCTTTTAAATTTAACTAAAGGTCAGGGAAGTCCCTGGTGGTCCAATGGTTAGGACGCAGCGTTTTCTATGCCGGGGACTGGGTTTGATGCTTGGTTGGGGAACTAAGATCCTGCAAACCTCACACTGCAGCCAAAAAAAAAAACAAAAAACAAAGTACATAAATAAATTTAGCTCAAAGTCATTAAACATTTAGAATGTGCACCCGTATAAAACAGAGATTCTACCTGAGTGTCTCCATAGAGTGAAAAGGGGTGTGCTTGGGATGGCTGAGCCCTGGCTGATATGTTGGTGTTCATCCAGGAGGACTAGGCTAAGAAACACCCAGAGTGTATCAGTTAGCTGTTGCTGCATAACAAATACCCCCCCCAATTTACTCACTTAAAACACCACAAATTTATTATCTCACCCAGTTTCTATGGGTCAGGAATCCAGGAGTAACTTACCTAAGTAGTTCTGGCTCAGCGTGTCTCACAAGGTCACAGTCAAGACATCAGCTAGGGCTGCCTCATCTGAAGCCTCAACTGGGGCTGGAGGAGCTGCTTCCAAGCTGGTTCCTTCCCATGGCTGTTGGCTGGAGGCCTCAGTTCCTCACCACATGGGCCTCTCCATACGGCTGCTCATGACATGGCAGCTGGCTTCCCCCAGAGAATGTGATCCAATGTGTGTGTGAGGGGGTGGAGGGGTGGGAGTGAGAAAGCTAGAGAGAAAGATGAATACATATATTTAAAACATTCTCTCTGGGGACACGTATATGATTATAAGAATGAGAAGAAAAGGATAGAAGTATATTCACCAAAATGATGGCAGGGGTGGCTTTGGGGGAGTGAAGAATTAGAGACCAAGACTAAGCAGAGTTGAATCTCAGCAGCAGTCTTTACAAGGTGAGTATATTTAGGTATTACTTAGGAAATTAAGGATTAGTTTTACTTTTAATTTTATTTATTTATTTTTAGGCTGTGTTGGGTCTTTGTTGCTTTGCATGTGCTTTCATTAGTTGTGGCAAGTGGGGGCTACTCTTTGTTGTGGTGCACAGGCTTCTCATTGCAGTGGCTTCTCTTGTTGTGGAGCATGGGCTCTAGGCATGCAGGCTTCAGTAGTTGCAGCATGTGGGCTCAGTGGTTGTGGCACACAGGCCTAGTTGCTCTGCAGTGTGTGGGATTTTCCCAGACCAGGGATCAAACCCTTGTCCCCTGCATTGGCAGGCAGATTCTTAACCATTGCACCACCAGCAAAGTCCAAGAATTAGTTTTAAATACTTTTTTTTTTTTTAAGATAAAAGAATGGGAAAGACAGGTATGGGAGTTATTTGGGGGAAAGTACCCACATTTAACTCAACTTCTCCTCTGCCCTCAGAGAGGCTCTCACAGCAAGGAATGGGGGTGGGGTGGCAGCCTCCAGCCAACAGCCCGTGAGGAACTGAAGTCTACCTACAACCATGTGGGCTTCGAAGTGGATCCCGCCCTGGTTGGGCCTTTAGATGAGACCCCAGCCAAGCATGACACCTTGATTGCCACCTGTGGGAGACCCTGAAGCAGAGGACCCAGCTAAGCAGCCCCAGATTTCTGAAACTGAGATAATAAATGTTTTAGGCCACAAAGTTTTAAGGTAATTTGCCATGCAGCAATGGTAACTAACACATCAGCAAAACCTCTTCAACTACAACAACAGAAACTACAAAGTACCTGGAATAAACCTCAGGAAAACCTTCAGAGAGAAAACAGTAACATTCTACTGAAAGACATAAATACACACACACACACACACACATACACACACACACACAGACAAGTGGTGAACTGGATGATGGAGATACCCAGGGCAACTCACCATCTTAAAGGATCACTTCTCTCCCAGAAGAACCTTGAACTTCATTACAGTTCAGACCCCTGCAATAGTTTCCTTGGAAGTGGATAAACCTATTCTCAAGTTCATGTGGGTAATTGAATTGTAAGGGAAGCAAGGCTGGGATGTCCCGAAATGAATGGCTGTTTACTGAGCATGTACTATGTGCAGGGCATGGTTCCCAGTGCATTATTAGGATTAACTCATTTAATCACTGCCACAACCCCAGGAGGCGGGATCTAGTTCACAGATGGGGAAATACAGAGCGGTTGGGTGGCTGGCCGCAGAGTCTGCCCACTGAACCTCTATACCACGCTATGCTATACAACAGTAAGACACGTTGTAAAGCTGTAGTAACTAAAATAGCAGGTCGTCAGTGCCTGTCCTGTTTTATTTACTCTTTTATTCCCTGGAGCCCAGCACATAGCAGGTGCTCACTAAGTGTCCTAAAATCGTAGTGTTTAAGTCTGGAGGCTTGAGCTTAAGTCCGGAGACTGCCCAGGGTTTGAATCTCACTTATGACCTTTATCAGACCAGTGGGCGAACTCTCTGAGGCTCCATCGCGCCCCTCTTCTGGAAAATGAGTCTCGTCGGGCACACGCTTCTGAGGGTTGTTGTGGAAATGAACGAGTTAATATTTATAAAGCCCAGAGTAAGCACTCCAGAAATGTCAAAATAAATCAATCCCATGGAAAATTCACTTTCCAGAGGCTTTGCTCCTGGCCACCAGCAGGGGACAGCAGAGACTCACGCCTTCGTTCAGCAGTATTGGCTCTTCCCTGGAAGTGCCACTCGCGTTTACTGAGCACCCAACGTGTGCCGCACGCGCACTGGGGGCTGGATGACGTGGTGAGATCCCTGCGCTCTCTCCTGGGATGTAAAAGCTACCTTGCCCAAATTTCTTAGACTGTCCCTTAAAGCCCGTGGGATCAGCCCCACCTCTCTTCTGTCTCCTCCCCTCTCCAGACTGAATGTGGTCCAGCTGCCAGGCCTTTGCACCTGTGGTTTCCCCCGCCGGGAACCCTCCTACCCTGGAGTTCTGAGATGCTGGCTTGGAGTGGAAGCACAGCTAATCTCCCGAGCACAGGGAATGGTACTGGCCAAGGTGTAGAGGTGGCAATGACCCGGGCCCTAGTGACAGAACAGGGAGCCCTTCAGCCTGGCTGGCCTCAGAGTTACACAGAGGATGCAAACAGGACACGTGGTGGCCAAACAGGTTGACATAGGACGTGAGGCCCATGAAGACGGAGACCGGCATACTCACGTCTGGGTCCTCAATTTTCGTTGAGCTTTTCAAGGTTTGCATGCCCTTGAACAACCTTATTCCCTTTCCAAGCCTCAGTTTCCTCATCTGTAAAATAACTATGCACCATCCAGGATTATCGAGCCGATCAAGGAGATTAATGCACACGAATAACAGCCTTTGTCATTATAACATGGAGAGAAGGCAACACAAGATCTCCCGAATCAGAAAAGTGAACTCTCGGACATCGCTCCTACTGGATTCGACCGGCAACAGGCATTTATTGAGAACCTGCGGTGTGCCAGGCGCGGCTGCAGGTAGGTGCTGGAGACCCAGGCAGGAGCAAGAGGCACCGAAATACCCTCTGACCACGCCCCCAGCGCCTCGCCCCGCGCCATCCCCGCCTCCTCTCCGCCCCCTTCTTTCCCGAGCCTACCAGAACGAGGTGGAGGTTAAGGGTATCTACATATTCATGAGCCCATCAGCCAATCCACAGCCTGAATTCAGGCCTGTCTTTGGAGCCCTGGTGATTGTGACATCAGGAGCGACGCAGTCAGTGATATTTAAAGGCACAGGAACCTCCTATAGAGAAGGGAGGTTGGAACCGACTCAGAGCGACAGGCACCTGCCTCTCTTTGGGGGTCTGTACAATACAGGTCGAAATGTGCGAGGCATAGAAACCAGCGCAGACTAATAGCACTGAAAGAGCGTTGCCATCGTGGGTAAACTCAGGGACACGTTTGGAGCGCACACTCCCTGCCAGTCACGTTACCCCAGCGCGGGTTCTTGCGTGGAGCTGGAGCTTCAGCACCGGGGGTCGCGGACAGCTCCAGGGCCCAGGCAGAGGGCCCTGCGTGGGTGGGTGTACGGGTGTGTAAAGGGCTCTGGGGACGGGGTCCAGAAAGAGCCCCAGGCCCTCAACAGCCCATGGGGACAAGGCCTACTCTCTCTCCCTGTCTGCCCCCCACCGAAGCCTCAAAGGAGCCCAGCCCCTGACATCTGTGAATCCACCTACGTCTCCAAGCAGATGTTCTTCACGTCTAAACTGTTCCTGGTCCCCAGTCCTGCTGCTCCCACGTCGTCTCCGTGTCAGCAGATGTCAGTTCCATCCTTCCAGGTGCTGGGGCCATGTATCTTGATGTTATCCTCGACTTCTTGCTTGCGCACTCCATAACCAATCTAGCAGCAAGTCCTGCCGTTTCTGCCTTCGAAAGTCTATCCTAAGTCTTCCCACTTCTCCCACCTCCTCTGCCTCCACTTGACCCAGCCCTAGGATCTCCCACCGGGGCCAGCGCAGTCCCCTCCATCCAGGTCCTGGGCTCCAGTCCCTCCTAACAGTCTGTCTTCCCCGAAGCAGCCACCAGAGGGCGGCCGTGAGCACCTGAGTCGGGCCCCGCCCCCTCTGCCCGCAGCCCTCCTGGGTTCCACCTCCCCGGGGTAAAAGCCCAAGTCCTACCCGCCGCCCACAAGGCCCTGCACGACCTGCCCCGTCCCCTCCTCCCTCTCTCCCCTTTTCTCACTCTCCCCCGGCTACACCGGCCTCCTCGCTGTTCCTCCAACACACCAGGTATGGCTCTGCCTCAGAGTGTGCACCAACCGGGCCTGATACTGAGCAGGGCCCTGCGGGGCTCCTGGGCACAGAGCCTTTCCGTGTCCCGTATTTCTTTGATGATAGGAAAACAGCCTTCGTTCAGCCTCCGTGACCTTCCCTGAGTTCCAGTGGGCAGATTCAAGCAGTTGTTTTTTTTTTTTTAATTTTTTTTTTACAGGGATCTTCCCGGGCCAGGGATCAAACCCGTGTCCCCTGCATTGGCAGGCAGATTCTTAACCACTGTGCTACCAGGGAAGCCCCAAGCAGTTGTTCATTAATGAAGGGAGGGGTTGCCCGCGAGACCTGGGAGAAACAGGCACGAGCCGCCTTGGGGCAGGTCCTGTTTCCCCAGCAGCAATACGCACATTACCTTGGAGCTATTTTGCAGAAGTTGAAACCCCTTCCAGGTGCGAGAAGTTCAGGATTAAGGAGGGTGTGCTGCCCACAAGCGTGCAGACCCCAGACCAGTTGGACCTGAAGGTGGATGATGCTGACTTCTACCTACCTCACCACCCACCCATCAGAAGAATGCAAGACTGTGACTGCCTTGATCCTTATCGCCCACCCCTGACCACGAGCCCCGACGATAAGCCCTCTCCCTAGTCCCCAGAGAGGGGGGCCCAGTTCTTGAGGCGCTGGCCACTGTGTTCCCCCTTTGCCTGGCAAAGTCATAAAGCTGCTCCTTTCTACCACACCCAAAGCTCTGTCTCCGTATTTCTATCTGGCATCAGTGAACAGAGGCCAGGTTTTTCTCGGCAACAGGCCCTTTGTCTAGAACCCTTTACACTCACAGGGTAGCCTGGAGGGAGGGGGTGAGGGTAGGATAAGTTATTAGGGGACTGTCAGGCAGCATAGGCCCTGGTGACCTGGTGGGGATAGTCTCTAACCCAAAGGCAGTAGGGAGCCTTGGAGGATTTTATAGGAGGGAGAGGTTAGACAATCACATCTGCATCCTTTAGTCTCCCTCTGGCTGCTGTGTGGAGAACATACTGCAGGGGAGGGTCACGCTGGCTCCCAGGCAGGCAATGGTGTGGCTTAGATGAGGCCAGGGCCCTCCAGAACTTCCTTCTGTGGAATCTGGGGTCTGCCTTGGTTGTGCTATGTTCCCTGCAGTTCAGTACAGGACCTGGCCTATAGCAGGTGCTCAGTAAAAGTCTGATGAAGGAAGGAAGGAGAGAAGGAAGGAACGTCCCATGCCCAGAACCCTGGCTTGGAGACATCTGACATTGCATTGGGGTCTCACAACAAAGAGGATGTCATTGGGCCCATTATGCAGATGGGGAAATTTGAGATTCAAAGAAAGGAAGGGATTTGCCTGAGCAAACCCTGGCTGACTCAAGAGTCAAGTCCTCTGGTGGTCACGGAAGGTTTCCAGGGGGAGGTGGATCTGAGGGGGCCTGGAAAGAGGGGGATGATGTTTAAGGGCCAGAGGAGGGCACTCTTGGCTGCAGGAAAGGCATGACCGAGTGTCAGGTCGTGTGATGGCTGGAGGATGAAATCCAGCTGGAAAGCAGATGGCAGGTTGTACAGGGCTGGAGGTCAGGGAAAAGGGCCTGAGCTGGGAAGGTCTGTCGGGGCAGGGAAGAGAGTTTCCATACCCAGCCTGGGAGTCACCCACTCCTGTTGAGTGTGGGCAGGGCCTGCGACTTGCTCTAACCCAAAGGAATATGCGAAGGTGATGACGTCATTAGGTTACTTTTTCCTCCCTTGTGGTTTTTCCAACTGTTGTTAAATACATGTAATCTAAAACTTACCATTTTAACCATTTGGGGAGTGCAGCTCAATGACACTAAGTACATTCACATAATTTATAATATAAGCATTTAATGCTATGATTTTTCTTCTAAGCACTGTTTTGGCTGCATCTCACAAATCTTCATTTCCATTTTCATTGAATTAAAAGTATTTTCTCATGGCTCTTCCATCTATGTTATTAAGAAGTTGATGATTTAATCTCCAAATCTTTGGAGATTTTTTTCACATAGCTTTGTGTTGTTTATAACTAGTTTAATTTTGTTACCTACTTTGGATGATTTGACTTCTCTTAAATTTAAGGTTTGTTTTATGACCTACCTTGATGCATGTGATTAAAGGATAAGGTCTGTCTTGTTGAATGTCCCATGTTAACTTGAAAAGGATGTATATTCTGCTGTTGGGTGGAGTGTTCTGGAAATGCCATTTCAAGTTGGTTGAAAATATCATCAAGGTCTTCTAGTTCTTTGCAGATTTTCTCTCTACTTTTCCCACCAGTTTCTGAGAGCACAGTTTGAAGTCTCCAAGTATAATTGTAGATTTGTCAGTTTTCATCTTTATCAGTTTTTATTTCTTGAGTCTTGACTGCATATTGTTGGATTGTTTGCTGGTTGTATGTGGTGAGAGGCATACACATTCAAGATTGGTAAATTGGCCCTTTTAATCATATATGTCCCTTGCTATGATGTCTGCTCTGTCTGATTTTAACGTAGCCACTCCAGCATTTTTTAATTAAATTTTTTTATTATACTATAGCTTTTTTTTCTTTTTACATATAAAGGAAATTTATTGTCTTAAATCTTTCATTTTTAGAACCAAAATATCATTTCTTTTTTTAAGAAATGTTATTGAGATCTAATTGACATACAATAAACTGCATATAGTTAAAGTGTACAATTTGAGATTTTTTTCTTGTTAGTAATGTATATATGGCAATGCCAATCTCCCAATTCATCCCACCCCAACCCCCCTGAACTATAGTTGATTTACAGTATTGTGTTAGTTTCAGGTGTACAGCAAAGTGATTCAGTTATATATCTATTCTTTTTCAGATTCTATCCTATTACAGGTTATTACAAGATGTTGAATATAGTTCCCTGTGCTCTACAGCAAATCCTTGTTGTTAATCTATTTTATATAG
Source organism: Hippopotamus amphibius kiboko (assembly GCF_030028045.1). Lineage (NCBI taxonomy): Eukaryota > Metazoa > Chordata > Mammalia > Artiodactyla > Hippopotamidae > Hippopotamus > Hippopotamus amphibius. The sequence goes on from NC_080200.1 coordinate 2,444,170, forward strand.
AGTGGTGTTCCAGTACAGTATTTTTTTAATTAATTTATTTCATTTATTTATTTTTGGCTGCGTTGGGTCTTCGTTGCTGCACTCCGGCTTTCTCTAGTTGTGGTGATCGGGGGATACTCTTTGTTGCAGTGCAGGCTTCTCATTGCAGTGGCTTCTCTTGTTGGGGAGAACGGGCTCTAGGCACTGGCTTCAGTAGTTGAGGCACACGGGCTCAGTAATTGTGGCTCGCGGGTTCTAGAGCGCAGGCTCAGTAGTTGTGGCGCACAGGCTTAGCTGCTACATGGCATGTAGGATCTTCCCAGACCAGGGATCGAACCGTGTGCCCTGCACTGACAGGCAAATTCTTAACCACTGCGCCACCAGGGAAGTCCTGTTCCAGTATATTTTAAATGACTATTTTCTTTGTATATTTCCCCCATCCTTTTACTTTTATCTATGTCTTTTATCTTTAAAGTAGGTGTCTTACCAATCATGAATTTCCCCAGCTTTTGTTAGCTGGAAAAGCCCTTGTTTCTCTTTCATATTCAGATGATGTTTTCATTGGGTGTAAGCTTCCTGATGGACAGTCTTTTCCTATCAGCACTTTAAAGATGTCTTTTTTTTTTTTTTTTTTGTGGCCTGCATATCTGTGATCTTTTTTGTCTTTGTCCCTCTGTAAGCCATGTGTCTTTTCCTCCTCAGCTGCCTTCAAGAATTTTCTCTTCATTTCTAAATTTCTGCGTTTTGAGTATGATATGTCTGGGTACGTGTTTGGGGGAATATGTATTCCATTTGGTATTTTCCGAGCTTCTTGGAACTGTGATTCGGTGTCCTTAATTTTGGAAAATTATTGGCCGTTCTCTCTCAAAATATTCTCGTGCCCGCTTTTGCTCGTCCTTCTGGGATTCCAATTTCACACCTGTTAGATCGTTTGATCTTGTCCTATGGCCTTTGGGGGCTCCCAGCCCGTCTGTAACACCTCTCTAATGCTCAATTATCTTTTTAGCAAAGACAGAGCAGGCTTCAGGCTTGTTCTCTGGTTAGAGTTGGATAGGACCGGGGAGGGTTTTTATTGTATATATCTTTCCAGCTGATCTTGACTGGTGGCAGCCTGTAGTGGTGAGTTGTCCTATCCTCTGTAAACATATCCAAGTCTTTTTCTAGAAATGGTTGGATTGGAAGAAAAATGTTCAGGAATACTTGGACACAGACAAAAGGGGGAGGGTGGCCTGTGAGTGGCAGGAGGTGGAGGGGGGCTTTCCTACCTAACTTCCTCCTTTTGCAGCTGGGGAAACTGAGGCTCAGAGTGGCCCTGGGCCCTCTGCCCTTGGGATTGAGGGATGGGAAGTGGAGGGAGGCGCTGGGGGGCCCTCACTGGGCCCTGGTCCTGCTCAGCTGCTGCTGAGGGTCTGGGCATCCGGCTGGCCCTCAAGGGGGTTCAGTTTCCTTGAGTGGAAGTGTAGCTGATAAAGCACCCCCCTCGATCGGATGTGTGGCGGGGGCGGGGGGAGGGGGGGAACCCAGCAGCCCCACCACCTCCCCTGTTGAACAGGGCCTGGCTGGGTTTCTAGGCCTTTCTTGTCCTCTTTCTCTGTCTCTGTGTGTCTGTCTTTGTCTCTCTTCATCTCAAGCTCTCTGTCTCTCCCTGTCTCTGCCTCTCTCTCTGCGAAGCCTCCCTCTCTCTCCCTTCCCATTGGAAAGCCACCTCCCACAGCTGCCTTCCGCCAAGGCCCGGGCTCTGACCCGCCGTCTGAATGCCTAGCTGCGACCGCACATCTGTGGGGTAATTGTCTCCTACGACCACAAGGCACTGAGGCAAATTATAGTGACGGGGCGGGGGCCTCCATGTGGGCGAACCGCGTCCGCTGGGCTGGGCCCTGCCAGCCTCAGCCGGGGCGAGCTGGCCGGGGCGTGGCCCCACTCTGGCCCTGGGAGCCATGCCCGGGCCCCTCGCCCCTCCTCCGCCCCCTTGCCAGACCTGCAGCTTTGGTGCCAAGAGGAAAATGCCTTTGGGGAGAGTCAGCAGGAAATGCCAATGTTTGCAAAACCCTGACCCACGGTTCATTCATTCATTCAAGTCGATTACCGAGCGCCTACTCTGTGCCAGGCGCTGTTCCGGGCACTGAGGCCAAAGCCGTGAAGGAGACAGACCAAAGCTGACATCCCCCCGCTGGAGGCCACAGACAAGCAATAAGGGATATAAAGCTGGGGGGGCTGCACATGCGGGGTAGGGGCTGGGCGAGTGCCTTCCTCAGGAGGTGTCATCTGAGCTGAGACCCGAAGGAGGTGAGGGTGGGAGCTGGGGAGATGGTCCGCTTCCCCCCAAATCGCAGGAGTGAGTTCTACTTGCTGTGTGTCCCTGGGCTGCTGACTAAACTTCTCTGAGCCTCAGTTTTCCTGTCTGTGCTGACCTTGCATGGCTCCTGGTGTGTAGTAGCTGTTCAAGAAACAGTTGCTGTTAATAGCAGTGATCTGAATCATCAGGTCTGATCCACACCCTTGCGCTTGGTTGGGATTGTTGGAGCCTGTTGTGTGCGGGAGTCCCAGCAGGGGCTCAGACCCGGGTCCTGTCCTCCAGGAGTCCCCAGTCCCAACAGAAACTCTCAGTCCTGTGTGCTCAGCGTTGGAACCTGGGGCCAGAGGGTGTGGGTCACACAATGTCTTTCCATCAGGAAAAAGGTGGCTGAGGGACTTCCCTGGTGGTGCAGTGGTTAAGACTCCAAGTTCCCAATGCAGGGAGCCCAGGTTTGATCCCTGGTCACAGAAGTAGATCCCACATGCCGCAACTAAATATCCCCTGTGCTGCAACTAAGATCCAGCACAGCCAAATAAATAAATACATAAATATATATATATACTTTTTTTTAAAGAAAAGAAAAAGGTGGCTGATAATCCAAGCCTCTCAGGGTGGGAGGTAAGAGCGTGTAGCCCAGACAGTGGACATGGCATGGCTGGCTCTCTTTCTATTTCTCTCAATCACTCTGTCTCTCTTGTAGTATCTCTGTTTCTCTTATGTCTGTCTAACTCTCTCTTTCACCCTCAGGGACCGGTGAGGAATATCAGGCTGGGTTTTGAAGGATGCATAGGAGTCCCCAGGTAATGAGAAGAGGAAAGGTGTGCCAGACAGAGGGGACCAGGGGGAAGCCAGGCCCAGTCCCAGTGGGGACCTTAACCTGGGGGCACTGGAGAGCATGGAGGGTGGCCAACAGGAAAGAGAACCCATCAAAGCTGTGTTTTAGGAAGAATCCTCCAGTAGGAGACAGAGCGGAAGGGGCGGGCCTGGGACAGCCTCATTCCCAGCGTGCTACTGTGCTCACTCCCGGTGCCACGGGGGTCAGCTTTGGTCCCCGTTCATGTCCAGTCCTGCCACCGCCACCTCCCACTCCCTCTGTCCACTCCTAATTGGCAGCCTTTTAGGCCAATGGAAACCCAGAGGCCACACAACCTCCGGCCAGACCCCGGTCCTGCCACGTCCCGGCAGCCCCTGGCCAGACCGGGAAGTCCTTCCCACTGTCCACCTTCAGACTCTCCTACTGTCAGTGTGGAGCCAGGACACAGACCCACACGGAGCAGCAAGCGGCCCCTTCTCATCGAGCTTAGGCACACACTTGGTGGTCCTTAAATGCACAGCGACCATGAGATGATAAGATGGAAAGAATCCCCCTCGCTTGCTTCTGCCCAGAAGTTGGGAGAAGGAAGGAAAAAAGCGAACTGACCATCCCATCCCCTTCCATGGGCTTCTGCGTCTCGTCTCACCACCCCCACCCCCACCGCACTGTCGTCCTCAGTGGTCATCTGACATCTTCAAGATAGGGAGAGTGAAGCCCAGAGACGCTCAGGGACTGGTCCGAGATCACACAGCCAGGATTTAACTATGCAGGGCCCTCGGATGCCATCCTCTTTGGGCACCAAGAGTGCCTCTCTCTCCCCACCTCTCAAAACTACCATCTGCTGTACCCCTGGCTTCGGGGCCACACCTGGAGTTAATGAGGCCTCAGGGTCTGGGCACCTCCCCAGCCAGGGTCCAAGACAGGGTGGTGGGTGGGAGGTGGGGTTCGAGGCCGCTCTCTGCACATACCCCAACCCCCTCCAGCCCCAGGCTTTCTTCCCTGGTGGAGCTGATGGGAAGACGAATCGGCAGGGAAGCGGGAGACAGACCAGCCACACTCCTTCCGGGGGTGGGAGGGGGGTATTCCGAATCAGAGCTCATTCACAAATCCACGGTACCGACCGCTCATACACACACACACACACACACACACACACACACACACACGCACGGCCTGCGACGGCCTCCTCGGGCTGTGGGTGGCCACTTGCAAGAGACCGGCCTGGTGCGTTTCAGACCAGTGCATCAGCATCCCTCCCTCGCTCTCCCTCAAGCCTGTGATCTCCAGCTCTGAGAGTCCCTGGCACCCTCTTCCCACTCCCCCAGAGAAAGCCCCTCGCTCGGGGCTATGGAAGCCCAGACCCCGGACCTGCACCCCCGGCAGCCGGCCCAGCCCGCGCTCCTGACCAAGTGAGGCGGCTCGGGCCGCCCTCGCCTCTGTCCGAGCATGGAGGTGCCCGGGCCCCTGGTGTCCAGCAAGCCGGGCGAGACCTCCGTCAAATGGCAGCTCTGCTACGACATGACGGCCAAGATGTGGTGGATGGTGAGTGGGGAGGCACCCGCCGGTGCCGGGTGGGGGCTCGGGTGGCCGTCTCCAGCGACAGGAGGGGACAGCGGAGAGTCGGGAGGCTTCTCGCCCCGTTTTCTGGCCTCTGGGATTCGGGGACACTTGGACATTGGGGAAGGGGGGTCAGGCGTGGTTGGCGGCGGTGGCAACCCCTCCCTGGGCATTTGGAAAATGGGGAGAGCTGGTCAGAAGGCGGGAAGCCCAGGCCAGACAATGGAGAGAAAGCCATTCCGAGTCTTCCACCTGGAAGCATGGCCAGGGCTGCCCAGATGCAGTTAAGAGTCCGAATGCACCCGTGTCCAGGGCCAGGAGGGTGCCGAGGGTGGCCGTCTTCTGGGAAGGTTTGCAGTGAGTTAGCTGGACCTTGTGGTGGCCGTGACTCCGTTGCCCCAGGGCCTACGATGGGAAGCTCTGACTATAGGGAGGTCTGGGGTCTGGGGTGGGGGCAGGTGAACAGACAGGAGGCGGAAGGCTTATGGTCTGAGCCACTGTGAGGCACTGACTGCACATCCGCCCGTTTCTGTGCCCCCAGACCCTGGGGAGGGAATGGGCGCCCTGTAGCATCTGCCCCTAAGACTGGCCATCCTTCTGGAAACTTCGAGGGGGATGGCCACGTTCCCTGAGTCGGGACCCAGGGACCGGAGAGAAGACATTTTGGGGCAGGCTGTGGCGCCTGGGGGCTGGGCATGTGCTGTCTGAGGCTCTCCAGCATGCGTCCTCCCACGAGCCAGTGCACCATTGTCTGCCCTGCTGTCCATCCAGCCATCTGTCCCTCTAGGAACTGACCCGCCACCCAAAGTGGAACTCTGAAACTTTCTACCTACCTATACAGTTCTAGGTCTGAACCTGGGCATGCTGTGTGATCTTGGGCTAGTGGCTTGCCCTCTCTGGTCCTCAGATTCCCCCATCAGGGAAATGGTTTGGGGCCTAGACATCTCAGGCTTCTCAGCCAGTGTTCTCCAAGGAGAGCTGGGCCTCAGATGGGAGACCTCCCGCGACACCTCATTACGGCCACCCCTGGGGTTCAGATGACTCACGTGGGTTGGGGGCAGCAGGAGTTGTTTGGTCTCAGAGTATCAAGGTTTTGGGGTCCACAAGGACAGAGATGTTTCCACATCCATGAGAAGCGTCACACGTGGGTTTCATTTTTCATTCCTCATTTAGCCAACATTGATTAAACACCTACTGTGTCTCCAGCCCTGTTCTCCTGCTGAGGACACAGCAGTGACCCAAAGATCCCTGTCCTTTTGGGGCTGATATTGTAGTGAGGGAGACGGGAAATAAAAATATCAGTGCACAAAATCGGACTTAGTCGTGATTGTGGAAGAGGTTCTAAGGAACTAGGGGCTTTGAGTTAGGCTGGGCAATCTAGGAGGGCTTCACTGAGGAGGTGACATCTCATCTGAGACCTGGCAGATGACAGAATTCATTAGAAGAGAAGGGGGAAAAGCGTTCCTAACAGTAGGCACAGCCTGTGCAAAGGCCCTGGGGCAGGACTGTGCCTGGAGTGTTGGAGGAACAGCAACGAGGTGGCTTGTGTGGCTGGAGCAGAGTGAGTGAGGGGAAGAGAGGGAGGAGGGGAGAGCAGGGAGAGGATTGGCAGGTCGTGCAGGGCCTTGTGGACCACGGACAAGACTTGGGCTTTTACCCTGCGGGAGGTGGGATCCCTGGAGGGCTGTGGGCAGAGGAGGGATGGAGCCTGTTTTACATTCTTTAAAGCGCCCTTGGGCTTCTGTGGGGAGAAGGGATAGTCTGAGGCTGACGTGGCAGCTGGTACCAAGGGGAGGCCGGGGCAGTGTGCAGGCCAGCCATGATGGGGGCCTGGAGGTGGAGGGAAGTGGATGGGTGTCTGATGAAGAAAGGTGAGAACCTGGTGATTAAATTGAAAGCTCAGATAATGATGTGATTTGCTTAAAGTCACATGGCAAGTGGCAAGTGGCAAGTGGAGGGCAGAGCTGAGAACTGGAGAAGAGGCCTGGGGCCAGAGGTCAGAGGTGAGGGAGCAAGTCCCCATCACACATCTCCAGGGTCCTGGGAAAGTCAAGCAGAACTGGCAGTTTGTGACAAGGAGAATGGTCCTGTGCAAACTTGAGGTCTTACCAATAGAGGTAGAAGCCCCAATACAGGGGAGGTTATGGATCCACTAATCAGCTAAGGACAGGTGTTAAACTGGGGTATATCCAGGAGAGGAAAAGGATGGCGTTTAGCAGCCTGCAGGAAAAGACTGAGAGACTCAGGGCTTCAGCCCTAAAAAGATGCCTGGGCAAATTTGGTTAAATTCACCCCCTTGCTCTGGGCTCAGTCCCAAGCTAGGTCACCTGGGCCCCCCACAGAACATCAGCCCAAGCCCCACATGGAGCCCCCAATACAGAGCTTTAACAGCCAGACCCAAGACAGGTCTCAGATCTCCCCAGGTGCGGCTGCCCTTGGGCATAGGAAGCTGATGGGGGTAGGGGTGGAGAGGTCTATGCAATCCCAGAGGGCAGAGCTCAGCCTCTGCAGGGGTCAGTTCAACCTCAGTAAGGACTTTCATCCCCCTGACTGAAAGGTAATGAGACATCTGTCCCAGGAGGTATCCAAGCCCCACTTGGTGGAATTCCATCCTCTTAAGTAGAGAGGACCAGGCCATTCTAAAAAGATCCCTCTATGCTCAGAGCATCCAAGATCCCAAGGTGGGTGAGGGGCCCAGGCAGCATTCAAAATATGGGGCTGGACAGGGGAGTGTGGTCACAGTCAAAGACTCCAGCCTCAGCCCCCAAATCCCAGGCAGACTCACCACCTCCTGTAGCCATTGGAGACACTGCCCGGGGTCCACGGGACTTTCAGTGCCCTTGAAATATATAAATTAAAAAAATTTTTTTACACTCAGAAGAACACAAAAAAGCAATGGATCTAGCCTGGGTTATGTTGCTGTGTGTACCAATGCAGCCAGGAAACATAATTTTTAATAATTTTATTTTTAGGGAGGAAGGCAAAATCCACCGGGCCCTCGAAAGTCATAACACAGCTAAGTTCATTCAATCTCTGTTCATTCGTTCAAAGAGGAAATTATCTCACTTCTCGGTGCCTCAGTTTCCCCATCTGTAAAATGGGGGAGGGGAGCGTGAATAATAAAGCCTCTCTCCTACAGGGTCTCTGTGGGAAATCCAGTGAGCTGATGACCGTGGAGGTGTCTTGCAAACTGTTAAGGGCTGTGCCCAGGTCAGGAACTGTGTGACAGTCACACAGCTAAAGCAGGAGAGATCGTGGTTAGATTCCAGGAGGACTTCCGAGGCTGCTCCATCTATTCAGGGAGTGCCTGTTACGTGTCAGCCGTGAGCCAGGCTGACCCAGCCCTGCCCTTCTTGGGCTCATGGTCCAGTTGGGGTTTGAGGAGTAAGAGAGAAAATGAATAAATGCCTGAGTGATGTCAGGGACCAGAGGTCTGGAGGTAGCGAGCACAGCACGTGCAAAGGCCCTGGGGCAGGACTGTGCCTGGTGTGTTAGGAACAGTGAGGAGGCTTATGTAGCTGGAGCAGAGTGAGCGATGGGGAGAGAGGGGAGGGCAAGGAGGGGACGGGGCAGGTCGTGCAGGGTCTTGTGGGCTTGTAGGGAGGACTTGGGATTTTATTCAAGGGACACTAGGGAGCCCTGGGAGCCCTGCGCTGTGAGCAGGAGAGGGCCTCCCCCATCTGCCAAGGGGGTCTCTCTGCTCGTCTCTGAGTGCCACCCGCTGTCTCCCCTGCCATGTGCCCGGCGCTAGGGTGGGATTTGGGGGGCACGCAGTCTCCCCAGCCCCCGGCCCGCGCCCGCCCGGCCGCCGCCCACTCTGCCCACATCTGAGGCACCGAGGAGCCGGACAGTCTGCTGCAAACCACGGAATGTTTCCCGGAGCGCCTGGGCCGGGAATGTCGGCGGTGAGGAGGGGAAGGGCGGGGAGCCCCGGAAAAGAGAGTTGGGGAGACACAGAGAGCAGCGCTGGGGTGGGGGTGGGGACAGACCCGGGCAGCACAGAGGGCTGAAGGGGTCACCATGATGCCCCCCCCACTTTACAAACGGAGAAACTGAGGCACGGGGCGGCGAGTAGACTTGTCCACAGAGCTGGGGTGAAGCAGCATAGGAATTCGAACCCAGGCCACCCAGCTGCAGGGCTTGGGGGCTTAACCGCTAAAGGAGTCAGTGCAATTTTTTCAGTGAATCAATGAAAGAAAGAAAGAATGAATGAATGACCGCTGTAAGTGAGTGAATGAAGACAACCGACACCTCCAGCCCCACCTCTCACTTGAGCCTGAGACAACCAGTACCTGCTGGCACCCATCAGCCCCCCCACTCCCACTCTGGCTCCAGGTCCCAGCACTTTCCTACCTTCTGGAAGTCCTTCCCCTCTTCCATCCTTTCTTCTCCTGGGCAGGCAAACATGGGGTGTTCAGAGCCTCCCCTGGGGACTTCTGAGGCTGTCCTTCTGGGAGAAGGGTAGAGCCGGGCTGCTGCTCATTCTGGAAGTCAAGAGAAGGGAAAGCCATGGCTCAGAGAGGGACAGCAACTTCCCCAAGGTCACACAGCAAACCACTGTATATTCACAGCGCTGAGTAGAGAGCTGAAGATAATAGCCAGTTGGAGTCCTCCCAGCAAGCCTGTGAAGAAGGAACTGCCATGATCACCATCTCACAGATGGGGAGACAGTCTCGGAGAGGGGTGGTCGCTGTATGAGGACCCAGGGATGTGACAGGATAACGTGGTGATTCAGAGCTTGTCCTCAGGATCAGCCCCTGTCTCTGTCATCCACAAGTGGCTATTCTGGGAGGTGGTGGTGTCATACCCCAGCCCCACACAAGTTGATGACATGATGCTTTAGTCCACCTTTGCACCTGGTGGCCTTGCAAGGCTTCCAGAGCCCTGAGGGGCAGAGGTGAGGGCAGGGTGGAGGTGCCTGGTCCTTGGATGGAAACTCAGGGATCAGGGAATGGGCCCTGGCCGGGGGGCTCCCTGGAGGAAGTTGTATTTGAGCCAAGCCTGAGGGGATGCGAAGGCTTTCAAAGCAGAGAGATGGCAGAAGGAACTGTGCAGATGCAGGTGTGGCAGTGGGAATGTGCTGGGTGTGACAGGGCTAAAGAGGGGAGAAGGGGAGGTAGCAGAGGAAGGTGGGGGAGACATGTGAGGCCAGACCCTGGTGGGCCTTGCACGCCAGGCAGCAGGGAGCCATGAGGGGTGTTTGAGCAGGGAGGGGTGTGGCCAGATCTCAGGCAGCTGTGGGATTGGGAGTAGGGGGGAAGGGGGGGCAGGGGGCGGGAGGAGAGGGAAGAGTTGATCCAGACGGCAGAAAAGGAGACCTGGGGATGGATGGGGGAGAGGCCTGAGGGAGAGAATGGGCAGAACGTGGGGACCCACAGATTGTGGAGGGGCTGGGGGAGGAGGTGAGGCCCATGCTGGGATGCCAGCCTCAGGGACAGTGAGCAATGGTGGAATTGTCCCTGAGATGGGGGCCAGCGGGTGGGGGGGGCAGGAAGATGCTGAGTCTAGGGACCCTAGGAGATGTCCTGGGGGAATGCTGAGTAAGCTGTGGAGAAAATCACTGGGGCCTAGAGTAGTGGCTGGTTCTTCTTACGTGACCAATAACTGCTTGTCCATGGGAGGGAGGGATGGAGGGTCAGGGATGGATGGACAGAGGGATGGATGGATAGATGGATGGATGGATGGATGGATGGATGGATGGATGGATAGAGGGATGGGAGGATGGATTGTGGATGGATGGATAGATGGGTAGGTGGATGGATGGATGGATGGATGGATGGATGGATGGATGGATGGATAGAGGGATGGGAGGATGGATTGTGGATGGATGGATAGATGGGTAGGTGGATGGATGGATGGATGGATGGATGGATGGATGGATAGAGGGATGGGAGGATGGATTGTGGATGGATGGATAGATGGGTAGGTGGATGGATGGGTGGATGGACAGATGGATGGATGGACGGATGGATAGATAGATGTATGGATGGATGGATGGATGGATGGATGGATGGGAGGATGGATGGATGGGTGGATGGACAGATGGATGGATGGACGGATGGATAGATAGATGTATGTATGGATGGATGGATGGATGGATGGGAGGATGGATGGATGGGTGGATGGACGGATGGATGGATGGATGGACAGATGGATGGATAGATGGATGGGTGGATGGATGGACGAATGGACAGATGCATGGGATGGGTGGATGGATGGATGGATGGATGGATGGATGGATGGATGGATAAATGGATGGACAGATGGATGGATGGATAGATGGATGGGTGGGTGGATGAGTGGGTGGATGGATGGATGGGTGGATGGATAGATGGATGGATAGATGGATGGATGGATGGATGGGTGGATGGATGGATGGGTGGATGATGGATAGATGGATGGACAGAGGGATGGATGGGTGAGTGGATGGGTGGGTGGATGTATGGATGGATGAATGGATGATGGATAGATGGATGGACAGATGGATGGGTGGGTGGATGGGTGGGTGGGTGGATGGATGGATGGATGGATGGATGGATGGATAGATGGATGGATAGATGGATGGATGGTTGGGTGGGTGTATGGATGGATGGATGGATGGATAGATGGATGGATGGATGGATGGGTGGATGGATGGATAGGTGGATGGATAGGTGGATGGATGGATGGGTGGATGATGGATAGATGGATGGACAGATGGATGGATGGGTGAGTGGATGGGTGGGTGGATGTATGGATGGATGAATGGATGATGGATAGATGGATGGACAGATGGATGGGTGGGTGGATGGGTGGGTGGGTGGATGGATGGATGGATGGATGGATGGATAGATGGATGGATAGATGGATGGATGGTTGGGTGGGTGTATGGATGGATGGATGGATGGATAGATGGATGGATGGATGGATGGGTGGATGGATGGATAGGTGGATGGATAGGTGGATGGATGGATGGGTGGATGATGGATAGATGGATGGACAGATGGATGGATGGGTGAGTGGATGGGTGGGTGGATGTATGGATGGATGAATGGATGATGGATAGATGGATGGACAGATGGATGGGTGGGTGGATGGGTGGGTGGATGGATGGATGGGTGGGTGGATGGAAGGATGGATGGATGGATAGATGGATGGATGGATGGATGGATGGATGGATAGATGGATGGATAGATGGATGGATGGTTGGGTGGGTGTATGGATGGATGGATGGATGGATGGATGGATGGATGGATGGATGGGTGGATGGATGGATGGATGGATGTCTGGATGAACATATGGAGAGCTGGATGGATGAATGGACAGATGGGTGGGTGGAGGCTGAAGACAGAAGTGGCCGTCCTGAGTGTGAAGGACAAAGTGCCCAGCACAGCCTCAGGAAGCCCCCACTTCAGGGCCAGGCTGGTGAGATTTGGCGGGGGCAGGGGCCCAGAAACCATGCCAGTTGCCCCATAACTGTTTCTCAGTGAGGACCCCGAAGTCCTCTCCTCTGCCCTCACTCCCCATAGACAGCTGTGGGGCTAGATGTTCCTCTCCACACACACATGGCTCAGCTCTGGGGGGCCCACCGCAGACAAATCAGTGGAAAATTAAAATAGTGCCTGTGTGCTGGTTATCGGCGGCCTCAGCTGGGCCACTTAATGACCGCTTTCTGGGGATTGTTACCAGCTGGAGGTGGCTGAGGGTGGGCGTCAGCGCCGAACCACCCAATCTGAAAGGGAGAGGGAGGGGGTGGTCCCTGGAAAAGTGCTGCCGGGTGAGGGGAAGGGCCATACGGTGGTTGTGGTGGGGAATCCAAGAAAAAGAGGGTGCTGGGCCCTGCATCCCGGTGGGTCCTCCCTCAGGACCTCCGCCCTGCAGTCCCTCCTGTGGGAATGCCTGGTAGTTTCAGCTCATCTTATAAGTCCAATGGCGCCACCTCCAGGAAGCCCTCCCCAGACCAGATCAACTCCTCCAATCATTTACTCTCTGTCCTGTTCACTGTATGTATAACGTTATCCTCCTGGATACACAGAGGTTAAGAGCAAGAACCTCACTTTGCTGCTCCCCAGCTGTGTGTCCTTGGGTAAGTCACTTTCCCTCTCTGTGCCTCATTTTTCTCATCCGTAAAACAGGGATGATGATAATCCCTTCCTCATAGAGCTGTTGGGAGGATTCAGTGAGCTATTCAGGGTAAACTCTAATTACTGAACACTTACTATGTGCTGGGCAACCCCACTTTAGGGATGGGTTCACTGAGGCCCATAGTTAGATAAACTGACCTGATACCATCGTTGTGTTGTGTGCCTGGACCAGGACAATCCCTTCTGCCCTGATTCCCCAGCTCCCACCCAGCTCTCCATTCTGTCCTCCCCAAGATGGCCACCAGAAGTTGCGAATGAGCACCTGAGTCAGGCCCTGCCCCAACCCTGCCCACAGCCCTCCAGGGCTCCCACCTCCCTGGGATAAAAGCCCAAGTCCTCCCCGCAGCCCACAAGGCCCTGCACGACCTGCCCATCCCCACGCTGCCCTCCCCTCCTCCCTCTCTCCCCCTCACTCACTCTGCTCCATCCCCACAGGCCTTCTCGCTATTCCTCCAACACACCAGGCATAGTCCTGCCCCAGGGCCTTTGCACAGGCTGTGCCCTCCACCCAAGCTGCCGTTCCATATCCCCTTGGCCAAGTTGGCTTTGTCTCATTCCTCTGTTCTCAGCTGAAATGGCGCTCGGACAGGCACCTCCCCCACCCCACCTGCCCCCCACCTTCCCAATTAAATCAGGTCCTTCTGCTGTTCTGTCCTTGCCCCTCCCCCATTCTTCTCGTGAATGCAACAAACACACGTTGCGATTATATTCTGTATAATTCTGTATCCCCCACTGGACCACAAGTGGGAGCAGGGACTTCTGCCCTGGCCTTCTCTGGGTCCCCAGGGCTCTGCAGAGGGCATGGTACACAGGGGGTGCTGAATAAGTGTTTATTGAGAAATTAACAAAGGAATAGGTAAACATGACACAAATAATGTGCATGACAGAGTGGTCACAAGCTCCTATCTCTCCAAGCTCAGCACGTTCATTCCCCCTGCTCTGGCTGACTTGATGATTGTTTTGTTTTATTTTATTTTTAAAAAAGTAAATTTACTTATTTTTAGGCTGCGTTGGGTCTTCTCTGCTGTGCGTGGGCTTTCTCTAGTTGCAGAGAGTGGGGGCTACTCTTCACTGAGGTGCAAGTGCTTCTCATTGCGGTGGCTTTTTTGTTGAGGAGTACGGGCTCCAGGCACGTGGGCTTCAGCAGCTGTGGCTCGTGGGCTCAGTAGTTGTGGCTCGCAGGCTCTAGAGCGCAGGCTCAGTAGCTGTGGTGCACAGGCTTCAGGCTTAGTTGCTCCGCGTCATGTGGGGTCTTCCTGGACCAGGGATTAAACCCGTGTCCCCTGCATTGGCAGGCGGATTCTTAACCACAGCGCCACCAGGGAAGTCCTGATAATTTTAAAATAGTAGTTCATAGATGCCAGTCGTTTTTTTTTTCACTTTCCATTTTTAAGATTCAGTTACATACTGGATAAGATGGATCCAGAAGGCCGAAATAGACCTCAGTATATTGGGGGGCTTTTCCAGTTGGTGGAGAAATGACAGATTCCTCGAATTTTGCCGGGACGGCTCTAAGAAAAGAAACCCAACATTTTATTTTGGAATAGTTTTAGATTTAGAGAAAAGTCACAAAGGTAGCACAGAGAATTCCCACATACCCTTCTCCTGACTTCCCCTGGTGGGAACATTTTTCTTCACAGCCCTGCATTGATCACAGCTAAGAAATTAACATCTGGCTAGTAGTATTAACTAAACTCCAGATTTTATCCGAGTTTTACCACTTTTTCTATTAATGCCCTCTTTGTTGGTCCAGGACCCCACATGGTATTTCGTCATCATATGCCACCTTAGGCTCCCTGGGCTGTGATAATTTCTCCATCTAGTCTTATTTATCATGACCTTGACCGCCTCGAGGAAGACTGGCTGGTGTCTTGAGAACATTCCCTGATCTGGGTTTCTTGAATACTTTCTCCTGATTAAACCAGGGTTATGGGTTTGGGGGAAGAAGGCACAGAGGTGAGGTGCCCTTCTCATTACACCCCACCAGGGGTCCCTAACATGCACACGATATTACCCTGAGGTTAACCTATTTTATTTTATTTTATTTATTTTATTTTATGATTTTATTTTAATTTTATTTGCCCGAGTGGCAGTGGGATCTTAGTTCCCCCAGCAGGAACCAAACCTGTGCCTTCTGCATTGGAAACGCAGTCTTAACCCCTGGACAGCCAGGGAAGGTCCCTAACCTTTTTTAAAAATTGAACTGTAGTTGATTTACAATATTGTGTTAGTTTCAGGTGTACAGCAAAGTGATTCAGTTATATGTATATATTCATATATTCTTTTTCAGATTCTCTTTCATTGTAGGTTATTACAGGATATTGAATACAGTTCCTTCTGCTATACTGTAAATGCTTGTTTATCTGTTTTATATATAGTGGTCTGTATCTGTTAATCCCATAGTCCTAATTTCTCCCTCCACCCCCTGACTTTCCCATTTGGTAACCATAAGCTTGTTTTCTGTGTCTGTGTGTCTGTTTCTGTTTTGTAGACAATTTCATTTGTATTGTTCTTTAGATTCCACATATAAGTGATATCGTATGATATTTGTCTTTCTCTGTCTGACTTCACTTAGTATGATAATCTCTAGGTCCATCCATGTTGCTGCAAATGGCATTATTTTGTTCTTTTTTATGGCTGAGTAGTATTCCACTGTGTACATGTACCACATCTTCTTTATCCATTCATCTGTCAGTTGACATTTAGGTTGCTTCCATGTCTTGGCTATTGTAAATAGTACTTCTATGAACATTGGGATTCGTGTGTCTTGTTGAATTAGAGTTTTCTCTGGATATATGCCCAGCAGTGGGATTGCTGGGTCATATGGTAGCTCTATTTTTAGTTTTTTAAGGAAGCTCCATATCGTTTTCCATAGTGGCTGCACCAATTAACATTCCCATCCACAATGTAGGAGGGTTTCCCTTTCTCTACACCCTCTCCAGCATTTATTATTTGTAGACTTTTTAGTTTTTTAATAAAAAAATTTTTTTGGCTGCACCACATGTGGGATCTTAGTTCTCTGACCAGGGATTGAATCTGGAAGTGTGGAGTCTTAACCAGTAAACCAGGGGAGTCTCTATTCATAGTCTTTTTGATGATAGCCATTCTGACCAGTGTGAGGTGATACCTCATTGTAGTTTGTATTTGCATTTCTCTAATAATTATTGATGTGGAACATCTTTTTCCATGCCTTTTGGCCATCTGTCTGTCTTCTTTGGAGAAATGTCTATTTAGGTCTTCTGACTATTGTTTGATTGGGTTGTTTGGCGTTTTTTTGGTTTTGTTTTTTGGGGGGTTGTTTGTTTTTTATATTGAGTTGTATGAGCTGCTTGTATATTTTGGAAATTAAGCCCTTGTTGGTTACATCATTTGCAAATATCTTCTCCCAGTCCCTCCATTGTCTTTTCCTTTTGTTTATACCCTGAGACTAACCTTGATCCCCTGGTTACAGTGGTCCACCAGGTTTCCCTACTGTGAGGCTATTCTCTTCCCCTTTCCCTGCTTTGTTCTTTGGAAGTGAGTCATTAAGTCTAGCACCCCCAGACTCACCTCCATGAGGGAGGAATAGCTACATGAATTATGTAAAACTCTTCTGCAAGGAAGATTGCTCTATTCACCTCCATTTGTTTATTTATTAAGTAATTTATTATGATCAGTGTGGACTCAGGACATGTTAATGTTCTACTTTAATTTCTCATCCGATACTGCATTATTCATTTTTTGCTTTGATTTTTTTTGGCTTTGACATTGGAGCTTTTTCAGGCAGCTCCTGTGGGTGGGACAACTTTTTAAGCATCAGAGAAAAAAGCTTAAATTTCCTCTCAATACCATATCTTTCAGCAATAGCCATTACAAAAGGGTCAAGGACTAACCCATAAAAAATTAAAACATAAAAGTACTAGAAGAAAATATGGGAGAAACTGCTTACAGGATCAGAATGGAAAGGCCTTTGTAAGCAAGCAGAAAGTACCCTGAAGTCATAAAATAAATATTAATATGTTTTGTTACATAAAAAATAAGATTTTGTGGATGGCAAAAAGGCCCCCAAACCAACAACAAATGTGAGAGAAATATTTGCAACATACTTGCAAAAGATTTTTACCAGACAACAAATATGTAAAGACTACCTACAAATACATAGGAAAAGACCAACTGAAAAAAGATGCAGGGAATTCCCTGGCAGTCCAGTGGTTAAGACTCCGAGCTTCCACTGCAGGGGACATGGGTTCTATCCCTGTTCGGGGAACTAAGATCCTGCATGGCGCTCGGTGCGGCCAGAAAAAAAAAATGTAGAGGACATGAACAGACCATCACAGAAAACACCTGAAAGAAATAAAAAGGGACTCAAAATCTATGAAAAGATGTTTGACCTTATTCATAGAGCAAGACATTCATAGTAAAGTTGCGATGGGATTTCTATCATTTGGATTGCTAAAAAGTTGAAGCTTTCTTGTATGGCGTAGTGTAAGGCACAGGGCACTGGTTCTCAACCGGGAGTGATTTTGACCCCAGAGAATACTCTGCGATGTCGAAGATATTTTTTATTGTCATGACTAAGGGGAGGAGGCTACTGGCATCTAGTGGGAGGAGGTCAGAGGATGGAGCTCAACACCCTACAATGCCCAGGACGCCCTTCCCTCAGCAAAGAATGGTCCAGCCCGAAACGTCAATCAGGAAGCAAGCTTTTGTGTGTTACTTGTGAGAACATGCATTTTTTTTTTAGAGGCAATTTGGTAGCAACTGCCAAAGCTTAAAATGCAAAGTCTTTAAATTTATTTGTTTATTTATTTATTTATTTGCTGCATTGGGTCTTCATTGCTGTGCACAGGCTTTCTCTAGTTGCGGTGAGCAGGGGCTACCCTTTGTTTGGCTGCGTGGGCTTCTCATTTGTGGTGGCTTCTCTTGTTGTGGAGCACGGGCTCTAGGCATGCGGGCTTCAGTAGTTGTAACACATGGGCTCAGTAGTTTTAGTACACAGGCTTAGTTGCTCCGCGGCATGTGGGATCTTCCTGAATTAGGGAGCAAATCCCTGTCCCCTGCATTGGCAGGAGGATTCTTAACCACTGAGCCACCAGAGAAGCCCCATAAATAAATTTTTAATTGAAGTTGATTTACAATGTCATGTTAGTTTCAGGGGTACAGCAAAGTCATTCAGCTATATATATATATTCTTTTTCAGATTCTTTTCCCTTGTAGGTTATTACAAAATATTGAGTATAGTTCCCTGTGCTATACAGTAGATCCTTGTTGGTTATCTATTTTATATACAGTAGTGTGCATATGTTAATTCCAAACTCCCAATTTATCCCTCTCTTCACCTACAAATATCTTTTAACACCACATTTCCAATTCTTGTAATATATCCTCCATATCTTCAGAGATACGTTTGTAAAGGTATTTGGCACAACATTGTTTGAGATAGCAAAACACTGGCAACAACCAAAATTAGCCTCAAGAGAAGATTAATTTATAGAAACCGTGGTCAGCAGAAAATGGTATGGTGCTTCCTTAAAAAATTAAACTTAGAATCACCACATGACCCAGCAATTCCACTCCTGGGTACATTCCCAGCTGAATTGAAAGCAGTGTCACAAAGAGCTATTTGCATACCTGTGTTCATAGCAGCACTGTTCACACCAGCCACAAGGTGGAAGCAACCCAAGTGTCCATCAACGGATGATGGATGAACAAAATGTGGTCCATCCACACACTGGCATATGATTCAGCCTTAAAAAGGAAGGAGACTGTGACACCTGCTCCAACGTGGATGGACCTCGAGGACATGATGCTCAGTAAGAGAAGCCAGACACAGAAGGACAGATACTGTCTGACTCCACTCCCAGGAGGTCCCTAGAGGAGTAGATCCACAGAGACAGGAAGTAGATGGTAGGGCCAGGGGCTGGGGGAGGGGGTGGGGAGTCGGTGCTTCATGGGGACAGAGTTTCAGTTTGGGAAGCTGAGAAAGTTCTGGAGATGGAAAGTGAGGATAGTTGCAGAACAGGGTGAACGTGCTTAATGCCACTGAACTGTGCACTTAAAGTGGTTAATATGGTAAACTGTTATACACGAGGGTGAGTCAAAAATTATCCACACTCCAGTTATATTAAAACTTGTATAAATGCTACAGCCAGAGTGCGGATGATTTTTGACTCACCCTCGTGTATTTGACCACAATTTTTTTTAAAGAAGGTGCATCCACGCGGTAGACTTCAGCCCTTAAGCTGCTTTGGTTGTTGATGGACAACCATCTCTTAGGACAAACCAAGTGCTAAAGGCTGCAATGCTTATGGGTCCCGCGAGAGGGCAGCACGTGACCAGGAGACCCGTCCTAACGCTTTGATCCACGTTTGCACATTGCTGAAGGTTTCCTTTCTCCGTTTCCCACCTTTTTCGTTTGTTTTATTTACCTCTGTATTTCTATCCTTTTTTCCTATTACCTTCTCTCCATAGGCAAACATCAAGTATTCAATGTATGTATGTTTTACATCTATGTGTCATTGAAAATGTATTTTGTTAGGTTGCACGTATAGGTAATATGCCTGGAAAGACGATCCGTAAGTGCCTGAGTGTGGCTGTGTGCCAATAAAACTTTATTTATAAAAGTCAGGGATGGGCTGTGCATTGGTCAGGATTCTCCAGAGAAGAACCAATAGGGTGTGTGTGTGTGTGTGTGTGTGTGTGTGTGTGTGTGTGTGTAGACATAGAGAGATAGATATAGAAATATAGATAAAGGTATTTATTTTAAGGAGTTGTCTCACGCCATGTGGGAGCTGGCAAATCTGAAATTTGTAGCACAGGCCAGCATGCCGGAAATTCAGTTAAGAGGTGTTGTTGCAGCCTTGAGTCTGAAATCTGTAGGCTGGGCAGGCTGGAGATGCAGGCAGGACTTCTGTGATACAGTTTTGAGGCAGAATTTTTTCTTTCACCAGGAAACTGCAGTATCTGCAAGTAGGTCCTTCAACTGATTAGACGTGACCCACCCGCATCCCAGAGAGCCATGTCCTTCACTTAAAGTCAACTGATGTAAATGTGAACGGCATGTACACAGTGCCTGCCTGGCGATGTTGAGACGAGGGTTCACAAAATGTAACCATCCCAGCCTGGGTCTGATCCACGGTCCACCGTGTGCCAACATCTGTGTCTTAGTTTCCTGGGGGGGGGTTAGAACAAAATGTCACAAATTAGGTGTCTTCAGCCACAGATATTTGCTGTCTCACAGCTCTGGAGGCTAGAGTCCAAAATCAAGGTGTTGGGAGGGCTGGTTCCTTCTGAGGTTGTGTCAGAGAATCTGTTCCCCACCCCCCTCTTGGCTTGTAGACATCTGTCTTCATGTTCACATGGCCTCTCCCTGTGTTGTACATCTCTGCCCAAATTTCCCCTTCTTAGAAGGACACCAGGCATATTGGATTAGGGCCACCCCTAATGACCTTGTTTTTAGCTTGATCACCTCTGTAAAGGCCCCATCTCTAAATAGACTCACATGCTGAAGTCCTGGGGTTTAGGACTCTAATGTATGCACTTTGAGAGGATACCATTTGACTTGTAATACCCTGTTATAAATGTGGATGCTTCTTTCTCCTTGCAGTATGATATTCCATTGTATGAATATACCTCATTTTTTTCATCCATCCTAAGGATGGGCATTAAGTTTGTTTCCAGGTTGGGTTTTGTTTGTTTGTTTGTTTTGCTTTTTTTTAAATTTTGGCTGTGCAGTCTTAGTTGTAGCATGAGGGATCTTCGTTGCAGCATGTGGGATCTTTAGTTGCAGCATGCGGGATCTTTAATTGCAGCATGTGAGCTCTTAGTTGCAGCATGCATGTGGGATCTGGTTCCCTGATGAGGGATTGAACCTGGGCCCCCTGCATTGAGAGTGCAGAGTCTTACCCACTGGACCACCAGGGAAGTCCCCAGTTTGGGGTTTTTTTGAGTGAAGCTGCTACGGCCCTTCCTATCCATGCCTTCTGGTGGGTAGATGCAGCATTGCTGTTAGGTGTGTACCTACCTATGTCAACTGGGAGTGACAGGCTGCTTCCCAGAAGGGCTGCCGCAGTCCACACACACACACACACACACACACACACACACACACGGGCTCCCAACAACCCTCGGTGTCATCCATCTTTCTCATTTTGCCCCTCAGACAGGTGTAAAGTGATATAGCCGGGCTACTCTGCATTGCTCCTGGGCTGACCATTTCTTCTCTCCTCTGAAAGTCACCTGTTCATACACCTTGTCCACTTTGCTCTTGGGGTGCCATCTTTTTATAGTGCTTTTGAGGAACAGGGCCACCATATTGCACACCTCTAGGGCAAACGTTCCCACTGGGACATCTTGGAACTCAATTAGACTAGAGTGAGAATGACTTCTCCTGCCATGTACAAAACAGCAGCTCTGGGTAGGAGTTCCTTGTACACGCCAGCTATCGGCCCTGCCATTTCTCCTCCTGTCCCATCATCTCTCTGTTCACTCCGTTCCTTGTATCCTTCACTGGACAGAAATGTTTAATTTTAGTGTCACATAATTCACACATCCTTTGCCTTCTGGCTTGTGCTTCAGAGGCTTTGTTTAAGAAATTCTTTCTCACCCTTCAGGTCCCAGAGTTCTCCTCCTCCATCTTCTTCTATCAATGTTCCTGTTTTTTCTTTCCTATCTAGGTCTTTAATCCGGGGGGCATCCATCTGCAGGTAACATCAGCTAGGGAACCAGTTTGAGTGTTCTCATAGAGCGAACCAGGTTTCCCCAATGCTGTTGGCCCAGCCACCCCAGTATTTTCCTTGTTGGCTTGTGGTGTCACCTCTGCTGATATCGGAGGATGCACCTCTGGGCTCTCGAATCTCTCTGGTGGGTCCGTTTGATTATTATTTATTTATTTATTTGGCTGCGTTGGGTCTTCATTGCTGCATGTGGGCTTTTTTCTAGTTGCAGCAAGCAGGGGCTACTCTTTTTCAGGTGCACGGGCTTCTCATTGCGGCGGCTTCTCTTGTTGCGGAGCACGGGCTCTAGGCGCACGGGCTTCAATAGTTGCGGCATGCAGGCTCAGTAGTTGTGGCTCGTGGGCTCTAGAGCACAGGCTCAGTAGTTATGGGGCACGGGCTTCATTGGTCCGCGGCACGTGGGATCTTCCCGGACCAGGGTTCAAACCCGTGTCCCCTGCATTGGCAGGTGGATTCTTAACCACTGCGCCACCAGGGAAGCCCCCATTTGATTATTTGAAACAACTTGCCACACTGGATGCTCTCGGTGGGGTGTGGACGCTTACTCTATTTGACAGCTGGTAAACGGAGGCTCGGGGAAGGGAAGAGCGCTCCCAAAGTCATTCTGTGGGAGGTTGAGGGTAGAGTCAGTTCTGGAAGCTGGGGCAAGTTGAATGTTTTCATTGGTTCCATTTATATCCATTAGCATAAAGCAGGGGATTGTAAGCCTTTTTCTATAAAGGGGTAGATAGTCAATATGTTTAGCTTTGTGGGCCAGTCAGCCTCTGTTATGACTATTCAACCCTGCAGCTGCAGCATAAAAGCAGTCATAGATGACGTGTAACTAAATGGGATGGCTGTGTACCAATAAAACTTTATTTATAAAACCAAGTGGTGGGCCCGACTCGGCTCCTGGGCTGCAGTTTGCTGACCACTGGCCTAAATGTTTATCAAACCCTACTGGGTGTCAAGCCCTGTTCTGGGCACTGGAGATACAGCAGTGACCAAGACAGAGGTACACAAATACAGAAATGAATAAGATAACGTCTAGCAATCATGAGGTTATGAAACAAAAAAAAGATGAAAGGTGGGTGGCAAGTGGAAGAGGAGAAGGGAGGGAAGGCCTCATAAAGACAGTGTCCTGAAAGATGAGGAGTCGGCCTTGAAGATATTTAAGAAAGGCATCCCTGGCAGAGGCCATAGCCCGTGCAAAGGCCCTGGGGCAGGACCGTGCCTGGTGTGTTGGAGGAACAGCAAGGAGGCCCGTGTGGCTGGAGCAGAGTGAGTGAGGGGGAGAAAGGGAGGAGGTGAGGTCAGGGAGGGGACAAGGTAGGTTGCTCAGTGCCTTGTGGGTCTTGGGGAGGACAGTGGGCTTTATCCTTAGGGTGATGGGAGCGCTGGAGAAATCGAGGGGCATTTTACAGATGGGATGGGGTGGAGGTAGGAATGAAACCCAGGAAATCAGAGAGGCACTGCATCAGCCCCCACGGGGCAAATGGCTTCATCTTTCAGATTCTCAGTTTCCCCATCTGTCAAATGGGACCCATGAAACCCACATACTCCCACAGCAAAACAAGAGCCCACGGGAGGTTCATGAGCGCAGGTCTTGCAGTCGGATGCACATCCGAGGTCTAACTTGAGCTGACAGAAACCACGTGTGCCCGGTCGGTGCCCGCCCCCCACACACAGTAGGCCTGCAGGGATGCTACAGGGATGCTGCAGTGGAGGAAATTGGGTAACTACCCATCGGGAAGATGGAGGAACAGGATGGGGGTGCAGAGCAGAGGGTGAAGGGTTGAAGCCGTGCCCTGCGTGGGGCAAGCACCCCTTCTACCCCTTCCCATTTCACTCTCCCTGGGTCTGTGCCAGGCACAGGGTGGGGGATCCCCAGAACTGCCTGGTGGATTCAGTTACTGTGGCGGGTGTGGTTCCTGAAGGCTGGGGACAGGTGGTTGGGATGGGAAGGAATGGATCGTGGGGTGGACCAGCACAGGGACCACGCTGTGGGATGGTCTGGGCCATAAAGGGGTCAGGGAGCCTCCACTGCCCCCTCCCGACCCCCCAGGGACATCAGACACCTGCAAGGGCAGCAGGCAGCCAGCCCGGGAGTTGGGAGGAATGGGATTGCAGCCTCTCCCTCATCCAGTCCAGTTACTGCTGCCTGCCGAGGCCCTGACCTTTCTTCCAGATCCCGGAGCTGAGTAATCATTACTGGAAAAATGTCAGCCAGCTGAGTGGCTGCAGCGCATCCTCTGGGGGTGGCGGGTCACTCTGGATCCCCAGCCTGGTGGTTGGAGGCCCGGGTACCATGGCCATGATGTATAACCACATCAAGTTTCCTGCTCCCCTCCCCCTGCACTCTCTACCCCCTACTGCGTCCACACTTCCCCCAACACAGCCCCCCCGCAAGTGACACTGCACACCCCCCCTCGTGGCTCCCCACAAGGCCTGACAGGTGGGTGCAGAAAAAGGCCCAGGCATCCCTGGCTGCCCCAAGCTTCCTCGAGCCTTGGTCCTGCAGACGCCTGGGTCCAGGAGGTGCAGGGCAGCAACTCAGCCGGGAGTCTCCGACATCAAGGGGAGCTGGATTTGAACCTCAGCTCTGTCACTTCTTTACAGGGTGACCTTGAGCAGGTGACCCTCCCTTTCTGAGCCTCCGTCTCCACCTCCTGGAAATGGGAGCAATAAAGCAGCCCTTCCTGGTTTTGTGAGGCTCCCAAGGGATGCCCCCATGAGCGTCCCAGCACAGAGCATGGTCCTGAGCGGCTATGCAGTACACACGAACAGCTCCCCAAATGTGGGCAGGGCACGTCCCAGCTGCCGGGTCCCCGTGGAGCTGGCATTCCAAGGAGAGAGACAGACCACGGAGGAAAGGCAACACACAATGTGGAGGGACACTGAGTGTCCTGAGGAAAACTGAAGTGACCGTTAGGCTTTACTGTGGTTGCAATTGGCATTGTTGACAGCCAACGGACACTGCGGAGAGCCCACATTCCAGCTTCCGAGCCCTCCCAAGGCCGGTGATTGTTTAGTGCCAACTGTGTACCGCGCTCCAAAGGCTTACCCCGGCGAGACCCATTTCCCAGACGAGAACGAGAGGTCTCCGGGCTCGTCCAAGGTGGTCACGAGCCGGTTGTGCAGACAGGGCCTGGGAGCGGATCTGCCGGGTGGCACACTTCCTGGACCCGCCACCGCACCCCCACCCCGCCCCGGGCAGAGCTGGCGCCCTCCGAGCGGCAGCACGGGCCCCCCCAGCCCCGAGCTTCCCCCAGCAGGGGACCCAGGAGGGCTGGGCCGGGGAGCAGGGGTGGCCAGGGTGGACACGGGGACAGGGCAGAGCGGGAGCGGGGTGCCACCACCCAGCCCCAGGGCTGCCTGGGGATCGGCAGCGCCTAATCCTGGCTCCAGAGGACACGTTGCACTGGAGGTTATATAAACCAACCTCTCCCTTCGTTGGCTTAATTCTTTCAGGCTTTTTCCCCTCCTCTGTCATTCTTTAATCACCCTGTTAACGGAGCTCCCGGCCAGGCCTCTCCCAGGAGGAGGGCGGCGGCGTTGCAGCCCAACCCCTGCCACCCCCATCTCTCTCCATGAAGATCCACGAGGGAGCGTCTGCCCTCCCCCCGAGGCCAGGTTTAGGTGGTGGAAGGGCGTGGCGTGGCAGACACAGCCTGTCTGAGAGATGGGAGCAAAGGGCTTGGAGCGAGGGTACCTAAGTCAGGCTCTGGCCCCGCTCTGATGCTGCCCACGTTGCCTCAGTTTCCTCCTCCAGAACGTGGGGGTCCCGACCCCCAGGTTGTGGAGGAGGCCACGAAAGGAATGAGCACGTAGTAGGTGCTCAGTTAATGTGGGCTGGTCACCATGCTGGTGAACCAAGAGGAGGGATGCCCATGCCCACCATGGGGCACTGGGTGCAGGACAGCCTGGGACTGTCCCTGGGACCCCATGACCCTGGTGGCTCTCGCCAAGATTCAGTGTGTCCCTCTGTGAATTGGGGAGGCTCCTCGCCTCAGCTAAGCCTGTCAAGAGGGTAAATCCTAAGAGTTCTCATCACAAACAAAAAGAATTTTTTTTCTGTTTCTTTAATTTTGTATCTATTGGGTTGGACAAAAAGTTCATTTTTCTGGAAAAAACCCAAACAAACGTTTTGGCCAACTCAATACGTGCAATGATGGATAAACATATGGTGGTCATCCCCAAAATAAAAAGTCAAAAAGCCTCTTATCCTTGAGAAAAAAAGAAAGTTGGAGACTAGAAATAAGTAAATGCATAAATGCATAAGCCAGGCCCATTGCACAGAAGGGTAAACTGAGGCTGGGGTCCCCTGTGCCTCTGGGGCAGGGCGGGGAGTTGAGAAACCCAGCAGGCTGCCTCCCACCCCTCCGCCCCATGGCGCCCCGTGGAGGGGATGCTGAGGAGATGGAGAAATGAGCTGAGAGCATCAGTCCCCATGGTCCAATTCAGACTCACTGCCATCCCGGCTCTGAACCTCTGTTTCTCTCCTCCATCCGACAGGCCGGGGTGGGGTGGGGGGGTGGCGATGTCGGGGTCCCCGCCCTCGCCACCCTGTCGCTCTGCCCCTTTACATAACCCAGCAGCACAGCCGGAAATCATGGTGCCAACGACTCTCTCCCTCTGTAACCGACTTCCTGCCGTTATGACCCACCTTGGGTGCCAGCCGCCTGCTCCCCGCCTCCCCCCACCCCGGGCTGCAGCGCCAAGGAGTCCAGTCCTCACCCGAGGCTCCCACTGCCAAGAAGCCAATCCCCTCAGGTGGCACGTCTACCTGGGTGTGACCGTGGCTGCGGGGCGGGGGGGGCATCACCAGGCTGCTTCTGCTGCTCGCCTGGGAGATTGCTTGCTGGCTGCCCCCTACCCACAGCTGGAGGTCAGAGGGCAAAGGGCGAAGGCCAAGGAACTCCCTTTTCAGATCTGGAGGAGCAGGAGTTGCCCCCCAATTTCTGGAAGGGAAAGAAACCTCCCATTCGGCAAGACTCTTCTGAGCAGCTGGCATGAGATGGGAGGGAGACCCCCATTCCCACCCCCACCCCCCGGCACGGTGGGAAGAGGAGACCCCAGCCCTGCCCAGGGGACATGGTGGGGGGGCATCTCTGAGGACGCTTCTCCAGCCAGCAGGGCAGCCTGCAAATAATGACAACCACGGTCGTAATATGACTGTGCCCATTTTACAGACGGGCAAACGGAGGCAAGGATGCATCCTGCCTGAGGCCATGCCATCTGTGAGCAGCAGAGCTGGGGGCTGATCCTCCAAAGGCCTGCCTTGCTGGGGCCTGGCGGGCGTGGGTCAGGGGAGGAGGCCTCGTGGACTCTGTGGGGCTGGAAATCGCAGTGCCACGCCCGCCCCCCGTTGCCGCACAGGATTGGATGATATGTTCCCTGCAGCGGCTTCTGCCAGGCACATCAGTGAGTTCCTCTGGGACAGATGGGGAAACTGAGGCCCAGAAAAACAGAAGCAACTTGTCAGAGTTCCCACGCGACAGTGGGAGACGCCTGAGCTTGGACAGTCATGGGGGCCAGGCAGGCAGTGTCCCCACACCCACCTCGCATCGCTCAGCAGGGAGATCCCAGCCTCAGTTTCTCCATCTGAAGGAAGGATGCCAGAGAGACTTAGGAGGCTGCGCCCGGGGCCGGCGTGTGTGGGCAGGCTTCGGAGTTCCAGGCGGTGCCGATCCCACACCCAGGTGCCCGCGCCAGGCCCTCCGGCAAAGGCGCTGGGTGGAGGCCTTCCCCGATCGCCTCCGCGGAGGTCTGGGCCTGACACCGGCCACCACCCTCCATGGCCTTCTCGCTGTCCCCAAACATGGCAAGCTGCCCCTCCAAGTCACCCGGCAAGCACGTGGCGAAAGCGCGATTCCAACCCAGCTCAGCCCGACTCCAGCGCCAAGGCATCTGGAGAATTTCAAAATAATCAGGGATACAGGGGAGTCCCCCTGCCCACGGGCAAGTGGTCATGTCTTCCGGAGCTGCAGTCTCCCTGTCTTGTCCAGAAGAGTCGTCACTCTCCTGCCCTGTGCTCTGCTTCGCTTTCAAGGGTGTGAAATGTGTCCAGAGGTGGAGAAATTGGGGGTAAATTTCCTGCTCCATGGGTGTCCAAACCCGGGACGTGCGACCAGGTGTCTAGCCCCAGTCTCTCTCGCTGCTTTGCTTCCCGTCCCTGCAGTTTGGAGGGCTGCAGGGATGAACCCAGAGAAGCTGGGGGGGGGGCGGGGCCGGCGCATGGAGCTGCACCCTGAGCAGGTCAACAGCAGCACCTCCCGCCTTCTGGGAGGGTTGGGGTGAAGGGCTGGAGGGGGGGCTCAGCTGGGCAGAAACAGGGGTGCAAGTCTGAGGTGACCTGGGAACCTGTATATTGCATGGGACCACGGGGCCCTGGAACAGACCGGCTCCTCTCTGGGCCTCAGTTTCCCCTTCTGTAAAGTGGGGGCTTTGAAAATTCCTGCACTGCATGTGTAAAAGTTTTAGCACAGGGTCGGGCCCCTAGCAGGCACTGGTTGATAACGGCTAGTGAGCCTTCTATTACGATACAAGTGAGCTGAGTCTGTCTACACCCCACACAGGGTCGCTACCCAAAGCATTTAACAAGCATCAGAGCCGAGGCTGACTAATGAAAATAGGTGTCAGGTGTGGACGCTGGGAACCGACCTCTGGGTGGGTGAACAGGAGTCTCTCTGTCCTAGGTAAGCAACTGTGGGGGGAGGGGGCTGGACCGCAGGCCCACCTACTGTGCGCTTTTGTGGAGCCCAGGGCAGCCTGGGGAAGCAGGCACAGTCGTCACCGGGCAGAGGACAGAGAGCCCAGGACGGGACCAGGGCAGTGAGGTGGAGGGAGCCTGAGATGGTCTCAGGCTCAGTGTGTGATTGTGGGCAGGTTCCTCAGTTTGCTCACCTGTAAAATGGGTTGAGGAGAAATGGGCGCATTGCCAGGAGAAGTGGTGTGTAAGATGGAGTCACATGTAGAAGCGGCAAGAGAGGTACCTGGCACCCAGCAGGTGCTCAATAAACCTGTTGTGCTTTCATTGTCCTCACCTCCCAAAGCTGTTGGGAGGATCAGTGAAGCCCACCCTGGAAGGGCCTGGCCGGGGGCAGCAGGCCGTTACACGCTTGCTGAGTCAATCTTGACGATCAGGCGGCCTCTTTCTTGCACACAATGTTTTCCAGTTTCCAAAAGGCCTAGACCTCTCATGAAGAGATTCTCCCCCCTACCCCCCCGTGGGTACTGTGGATATTTGGGGCCGTATCATTCCTTTGGGGCTGTCCTGGGCACTGTGGGTGAAGGCAGCATCCCTGCCCCGCCATGACAACCACAAATGTCCCCCGACAGGGTCCAGGGTCCCCTGGGGGGCAGAACCGCCCCCTTGGGAACCTCTCCGGACTCATTAGCACCCTCAGGTTCAGAGATCTCCTTTAGCAGAGGAGAGAATTCGGGCTCAGAGAGGGCGCACAGCACATCAGGGTGGTGCCAGGCTCTGCTGCCGCCCGCCCCGGGCGCCCGCGCGGCGCAGGACTCCGGTCCCACCTGGGGAGGGGTGGGCAGTCAACGCCACCGGCCATGCCAGGGTTCCAGGAACTGGCACAAGGAGCCCAAGGCATGCCACAGTTGCAAAATCTGAGGGCGGTGTGCGGGCATGCCTGGGCAGTGCCACCTTCTCGGCCCCGCGGGCACCGCCAGGAAAGAAAAAGCAACTCAAAACTGGGCACCAGGACAAATGGTGGAATCCCAGGCGTGGGGATGGCGGAGGGAGAAGAAGGACCCAATCAGAGACTGAGGCTTCCTGCGTGGCCAATCAGGACACGGCTGGGCACGCGCTGACCAATGAGAATGCCCCAAGTGAGTCGGGCCCCATCTCCAGGCGAAGCCCATTGGTCCAATGAAGGGGTTTGGGGTGGGTCTCTTCTGTCCCCCAAATCTAGAACTCTTGGTCCCTTACAAACATCCGTGTGCTAGTGCTTCCTAATTTGGGGTCTCAGGGTTGGTTTGAGAGATCGCCTTGCTCAGATATATGCCCCTAGGCTGTAATCACCTTATCAAAGCTGGAATTATACGTAAAAGTTCAGTAAGTCATTCACGAAACACTTATTGAGCAATTGCCACGTGCTGGACACTGAGCCGGTGAAGATGAACAAGGCAGATGTTGGAGGAAAAGCCACACTGGAAAGAGAGGAGTCTGGGAAGCAGGCACAGCCCGTGCAAAGGCCCTGGGGCAGGACCGGGCATGGTGTGTTGGAGGAACAGCCAGGTGGTCCGTGTGTCTGGAGCAGAGTGAGCAAGGGGCAGAGAGGGAGGAGGGGAGGGCAGGGAGGGGACGGGGCAGGTTGTGCAGGGCCTTGTGGGCTGCTGGGAGGACTTAGTCATCCTGAGGGCAACGGAGAGCCCTGGAGGGCTTTAGACAGTGGGAAGATGTGCTGTGTCACCTAACGACTGGGATTTAGGGTAAGTCCTTCCTTTCTCTGGGCCAAATTGGGACGTGATAATACTACCTGGGGAGCTGATGTGAAGGTAAAGGAAGGTTCCAGCAAGGTAGCTGGCACATAGTAGGTATGCAGCCTTCACCTGATCCAGCCCAGACCCTGTTACGACCCACCTGGACCAGCAAGGTCGCCTCATCCTAGTCCCCAGCTCCCACACGTGCCCTCAGGCTGTCCTCCCCGCAGTAGCCAGAGGGCGCCCGTGAGCACCCGAGTCAGGCCCCGCCCCTCCTCTGCTCACAGCCCTCCAGGGCTCCCACCTCCCTGGGGTAAAAGCTCAAGTCCTCCCCTCTGCCACGAGGCCCTGCACGACCTGCCCGTCCCCTCCCTGCCCTCCTCTCCTCCCTCTCTCCCCCTCACTCACTCTGCTCCAGCCACACGGGCCTCCTCGCTGTTCCTCCAACACACCAGGCATGGCCCTGCCCCAGGGCCTTTGCACAAGCTGTGCCCACTGGAGCAATCTCCCCCTAGACCCCCACATGGCTCCCCCTCCCCCCCTCTTTATTTTTCTCTGCATTACTCACCACCACTCGAAAGTGTGTGTTTTCCTTCCACATCTTTCTCCCCATCTGTCATCTGTCTCCCCCACTGCACCGGCAGCTCCACGAGGGCAGGAATTTTGCCTTCTTTTGTTCCCTGTGGCAACCTCAGTGCCCGGAACAGCGCCTGGCACACAGAAGGTGCTTGATAAATGTTGACAGATGAATTAATGAAAGACTATCTTTATTCTCTTTCCTGCCCTGTTCCAGCTCCGCCCTGTCCCCATTCCTATATCTCCTCCCCCCCTCCTCCCCCCCCAGTCGTGGGGGAGCCTCCAGGTTTCATGGGCCTAGAGAGGGAAGGCAGGTGTGGCAAGAAGAGCCAGGCAGGGGTCCCCCAGTGCTCCAGAGTCTGGACAGGGCCCCCCACGTGCTGGCAGCAGGGCAGCCACCTCCAGCAGCCCTCAGCCACTTCCGCTGTCCACAGGGTTTGCTTTTTGAATTGGGCGGGGGGGGGGGGAGGTCATCGGGGCGGGTGTGTTTGTGTTTGTTGAGAAGACTTCATGGCCTGGCGGCCTGGCGAGGCCTCACTAGGCGGCTGGCTGGAACTCAGTTCTGGCCCGATTCCCAGGGGGAACCGAGGAAACGGGTCCATGTGGGTGTGTGCAGATGTGTCTAGGGGTCTCGACCCTCCATCCGGCCCAGAAGCCCAGCTCGGCCCGTCCTGGGGGGCGCTGAGGCCTGGGCAAGCCCGCTGCTCCTGCATTTGGGCCCAGGGTCCTTGCCCTGCAACTCCAGAATCTCTGCCAGCCAAACCCCAGAGCTGAGGTTTTCAATGATGAACAGATGGTCTCAGACCGGGCGGGGAGTGGGGTGCCAGGCTGAGCCCTGGAGAGGCACTGTGGTCCCCCTTAGAGGGATCACCGAGGCAGGGAGCGCCTCTGTGTCCAGGGTGGGCGGGTGCCATCCTCGGAGGGTCCCCCGGTTTGGCCACGTTGTGTTTGGCAGAGGACAGCCCTGGGGGAGGGCGGAGGCCTGGGCCCACTGCCATGTCAAATTCCTCCCGGCAGTGGGGGGGGGGGGGGAGGGGGGGAGGGAGAAGGTTTTTTTGTTGTTTTTTGTTTTTTTTCCAACAGAATCCAAAGGAGGAGAGAGAGCGAGCTGTTGGCAGGAGGCAGGATTGGAGCTAAGCCTAGGCCAAGCTCACTCTGAATCACGCTCCTGGCCTTGCGCTCGGCAGCTGGTGGGGGGGGGGGGGGGGGCGCGGTGGCGGGAAGGGACAACGGCACTTATCCTCTGCCTGCACCCTCTTTTCATAAAAGGGGGTGGCCTCCCCGAAGGACAGCAGAGCTGGCCTTCAAGGCCCCCACCCGGCTGTTCCCCCGTCTCCCACTAGCTGCTCGATGGGGTTTGCCGTCTGCACAGCTTTGCTCAGGCTGTTCCTTTTGCCTGGGATGCCCTTCCCATACATCACAGGGTCTCCTCAGGCCACCTCGGATCTGGTCTTCCATACCCCTGGACCTACAGGCCTGAGGTTGGAACCTGAGGCCCCCCCCCAAAAAAATTAGTAATACCAATCCTGACTTTATTTAAACAAGACATTTTGTTCGCCGTAGACTTTCTGTAGATGCTTTAAAAGAAGTTATCTTGATGACTGAGCTTTTGGTGCCCCCTTAAATACTGCACCCCTCTGTAAGAGCCTCGCTGGCCTCACCTAAGTTTCAGTCCTGGGGAATCTAGTTTTTGTTTGTTTGTTTGTTTGTTTTTTAAAGGCAAAGCTATTTTTTTAATTTATTTGTTTATTTGTTTATTGGCTGTATGGGGTCTTCATTGCTGTGTGCGGGTTTTCTCTAGCTGCAGTGAGCAGGGGTTACTCTTCGTTTCCGTGCGCAGGTTTCTCAGTGCAGTGGCTTCTCTTGTTGTGGAGCATGGGCTCTAGGTACACGGGCTTCAGCAGCTGTGGCACGCAGGCTCAGTAGTTGTGGTGCATGGGCTGAGTTGCTCCATGGCATGTGGGATCTTCCCGGACCAGGGATCGAACCCGTGTCCCCTGCATTGGCAAGCGGATTCTTAACCACTGCACCACCAGGGAAGTCCCAAAGCTATTTTTTAAAAAATATTTATTTATTTGGCTGTGCAAGGCCATAGTTGTGGCATGAGGGATCTTTAGTTGCGGCTTGTGGGATCTAGCTCCCTGACCAGGGATGGAACCTGGGCCCCCTGCATTGGGAGCATGGAGTTTTAA
The DNA here is from genome assembly GCF_030028045.1 of Hippopotamus amphibius kiboko. Classification (NCBI taxonomy): domain Eukaryota; kingdom Metazoa; phylum Chordata; class Mammalia; order Artiodactyla; family Hippopotamidae; genus Hippopotamus; species Hippopotamus amphibius. The sequence continues at coordinate 2,476,842 of NC_080200.1, forward strand.
CCACTGGACCACCAGGGAAGTCTCCTGGGGATCTAGTTTGTGCCAGGCTAAAAGCAAGGGCCAGAGATGGAGACAAGGCAAAGAATACAAAGGCCAGGCATCTGCTCCCATCACCGGAGACAGACACTGATGGGGCGAGACTGTGCAGGCGCTAGTGGTGATGGAGAAGTGGCAGCGTTGCACGGGCCCACTGGACATACGACTTAGCCACTGTGTGACCCTAGGCAAGTCATTTGCTTCTCTGGGCCTGAGTGATGCCTCTTCTACCACACAAACTAATTAGGGTTTCCCTGCCTGTTCCGAGGGCTGTTTGTGCATGAAATGGCATAATAGCCGGAAATGGCTGTGTACACAATGTAAGCTGTTATTAGGGCATCAGGGCCACCCGTGGGCCTCAATTTCCTCATCTATAAAATGGGAGTAATGATACCTACTACAGCTAACCTCCCAGGGCCCTGGAGGATTCAAAGGGGGACAGTGAAGCTTTGTAGAGGGACTTTGTGAAGGCTGAGAAAGTGGGGACCGTGGCTTCTGTTGGGGGGACTTCCTTGGTGGCGCAGTGGTTAAGAATCCACTTGTCAATGCAGGGGACACGGGTTCAAGCCCTGGTCTGGGAAGATCCCACATGCTGCAGAGCGGATAGGCCCGTGCGCCACAACTACTGAGCCTGCACTCTAGAGCCCACGGGTCACAACTGTTGAGCCCTTGTGCTGCTACTACTGAAGCCCACGCGCCTAGAGCCCGTGCTCGGCAATGAGAGAAGCCACTGCAATGAGAAGCCCTCTCGCTGCAACTAGAGAAAGCCCGCGCGCAGCAATGAACAGCCAATAAATAAATAAATTAATTAATCTTTTTTAATGGCTTCTGTTGGGAAGTCTGGACACCTCCCACCACTCCGTTAAAATAACGCCTCCTGCAGAAACATTGAAAAGGCGGACTGGCTGTGTGACCTTGGGCAACTCCCTCAACCTCTCTGGGCCTCAGCATCCTCATCTGTACTATGGGAATGATGATGGTACCTTGAGTTGTGACAATGAGTTAATGCAGAGATCAGCAAACTACATCCCAGGGCCTCGATTTTTCTGTTCAGTCATCAAGCTAAGAATGTTTAAAAGATTGAAAGGAATCAAAAGAATAATATTTTGTGACAGGTGAAAATGATGTGAAATTCACATTTTGGTGTTTGTTGATAAAGTTTTATTGGCACCTGGCCACGCCCATTCATTGACATGTTGTCCACAGCAACTTTTGAGCTACAAGGGCAGAGCTGAGTGGATGCAACAGAGACCATCTGGCCCGCAAGGCTGAAAATAGTCGCCCCCTGGCCCTTTGCTGAAAAAGTGTGCAAGCCCTGGGATCCCTTGAACTGCCGTGGGCACAAAATGAGCTTGGCACAGGTGCGTTTGCTGCTATTAAATGTGGGCTACATTTTCCCATGTCAACGTGGAATTGCCAGCATTTTCCCACCTCACAGATGAATCTTGAAAGCCTGCCTTACTCCCCCATTCTGTGCCATCTCCTCCACGATCCCCCGTGGCTGGGCACGTAGGTTATTCCCAGTTGCTACGGCACAGCTGCAGTGGACAGTCTCGTGTCTCAAGCTGGTTCGTTTTTTTTAATTTTTGTTGAGTATTTATTTTTAAAATTTATTTATTTATTGGCTGCATTGGGTGGGGAAGGGGCTACTCTTCATTGTTGCAGGCAGGCTTCTCATGGCAGTGGCTTCTCTTGTTGTGGAGCACGGGCTCTAGGTGCGTGGGCTTCAGTAGTTGCAGCACACAGGCTCAATAGTTGTGACTCACGGGCTTCGTTGCTCTGCGGCATGCGGTATCTTCCTGGAGCAGGGATTGAACCTGTGTCCCCTGTATTGCCAGGCAGATTTTTAACCACGTGCCACCTAGGAAGTCCCAAGCTGGTTTGTTTTTATGCAACAAACATGCTCCATCCTTCACTGGGTGCTAGGTCCTGTCCTAGGCACGTGGCAAATATCAACTTACTTAATCCTCAGTATGACTACTGTGTTCCCTTCCCCCATTTTACAGCTGGGCAAACGGAGGCTCAGCAAGTTGAGGTGACGTGCCCAGGGTCACACTGCCGGGATTTGAACCCAGCCTGGGTGACTCCTGTCTGTACCTTGGGGTGCTCTCCTCCATCCTTGAGGTAGGGACCCAGAAGCCCAGTCCTTGTAGCAGATGGGGCAAACTGGAGACCCCAGTGGAGACATCTGGAGACCGCTTAGGGCCAACGTGGCATTTGATGCCTTGAGCCCTACCTATGGCCTCTGGAAGGCAGGCCCTGGACTCTGAGAGTCGCCAGGAGAATTGGCCATCCCTGCCAAGACAGGGAAGTGACAACCCCTGGGGAGAATCCAGGTGTGGACTTAGGAGCCCCGCCCCAAACCAGTAGCTGCTGTTGGACTGGGTGTGGGGGGGGGGGAGGGGGCAGGGCCAGCAGGGCTCTGCGGAATCCAGCAAGCACTGGATTTATTCCTCACCTTGCCTGCTCCCCCGTCCCCCGCCGCTGCCATCTGTTTGGCACCCTGCCCATCGCTCACCAGGTCTGCAGTGATGCATCTGCTCCTCTGTTTGTTCAGTCGTGGCCACCGGATGTGGGGCAACTGAAATTCCCCATCCCTCCGGAGGGCGTGTCAAATGGTGCAACCACTTTGGAAAATAGTTTGGCAGGTTCTTGAAAAGTTAAACACACACCTACCACCATGGGATCCAGCTTTTACGCCTAGGTCTTTGCCCAAGAGAAATGAAAGCCTTTGGCCATGAAAGGCTTTGACATAAATGCACTTAGCATATGACCTATTCCTCTCTCAGACATTTACCACCACGAGGAATAAAAGCACACGTGCTCAGAGGTTCCTCCAGCTTTATTTGTAATACTCCAGAACTGGAAACAACTCAGATGTCCCTCAGCAGGTGAACAGATAGACACATAGTAACACATCCAGACAACGGAACACTAGTCGGTGATAAAAAGGCATGAGCTGTTGGTACCCACAGCAACGTGGATGAGCCTGAAAATAGTTATGCTGAGTGAAGGAAGCCAGACACAAAAGAATGCTATTGACACTTGGCCACGCCCATTCATTTACTTACTGCCTGTGTGTGCTCTTGTGCTAGAGGCAGAGCTGAGTAGAAAGTGACTGTGGGTAGTTAGTAAGTAACTCTCTGGGCCTCAGTTCCCACATCTCTACAATGGGGCTAAGCATGTCACCTACGCACAGGTGTGGATATCTGTGTGGCTTTCTTCCTGTTCTTGCGGAAATGTAGGATGCATGTTTTTATCATTCAGCGATTTGGGTTTTTTTTTTCCTCTACATAACAAAGCATCTTGGAGATTAGTTCATATCAGTGCTGTGGTTGAGGAACCCTGGTGTGTGTGTGTGTGTGTGTGACTCTTTTAAATATACATTAAATATACACATATTATATAAGGTACAAATATACATTATATAATGTATAATAATTGTGCATGTTTGTAACATATACTACATAATACGTGTTTAGTACACATAAATTATATACGATACATTTTTTTCTTTTTAAAAATCTTTCTTTCTTTCTTTATTGGCTGCGTTGGGTCTTCACTGCTGCGTAAGGGCTTTCTCTAGTTGTGGAGACTGGGAGCTACTCTTCATTGCGGTGCACAGGTTTCTCACTGAGGCGGCTTCTCTTGTTCCAGAGCACAGGCTCTAGGTGCGCAGCTTCAGTAGTTGTGACACAAGGGCTCAATAGTTGTGACTCTTGGGCTCTAGAGTGCAGTCTCAGTAGTTGTGGCCTGCGGGCTTAGTTGCTCTGTGTGTGGCATGTGGGATCTTCCAAGACCAGGGATCGAACCTGTGTCCCCTGCATTGGCAGGCAGATTCTTAACCACTGCGCCACCAGGGATGTCCTATATGATACATTGTTATATGTATATGTAAGCCTTAAGATACACACACATGATTCTTTTTAAAAATGGGATTTTAAACAGGCATTGTCCCTCTGAGACTCTCACTTATTCCACAAATATGTATTGAGCACCTACTGTGTACCAGGCACTGTTCTCAGTGTCAGGGACATAGCTGTGAACCAAACAGACACCCTCCCCTCCCCCAACATGGAGCTGACCGTCTATTCCCAGCACATCCTAACTTTGAGTTCGTGATTTAGCTGTTTATTTGGGCTTTAGATGCTGGCATGAGTTTAATCCCAGTCTGACTCATGACTTGCACTTATCATTGTTCCATTTATTAGTAAATTTATTTTTTTCCATTTATGAGTAAATTTAAATGTTTGCTAGTAGAATAAACACCCCGAATCCTCAAAATAAATACGACCAGGATAAACAGAACTTTCACAATAACTCACACCTCAGAGTGCTCCTCTCCTCAAGGTTAACCACACTCCTGCATCGGGAATGTATCCTTTCTTCTCTTGAAAATAACTGGATCTCAAATATATATATTTCCCCCCAAAATGTCTCATCTTAGTTACTTTAAATTCATAAAGAGGGACTTGTGCTGTGTCAAATATTTGGGAGTTTTTTGTTCCACTGTATGTAATGTGATGTTGCTAAGTCCATCCGTACCGTTTGCCTGTGGCTAAGAACACCACTGTGGCTGCTGATTAATATGCCATTGGGTGAATTTCCCACAATGCATTTCTCTATTCTCTCAGAGATGAGCATGTGGGTTGTTTCTGAGTGTCTGCCTTCTTCACAGTGCAGTAATGATCATCTGTGGCATGTGTCCTAGGGCAAAAAGCCAGGGTTTCTTGTGGATTCATATCTGAGTGAGGAAAGGCTATGTTACGTGGCACATGAATGTTCAGTGTTGTGATTAATTATCAGTCTGTTTTCCAAAGTGATTGCAGTGTGGAAGAGCCCTGTGTACCCATGGCCTCTCCATCATTTGGTACAGTTGGATATTTTAAATTTGGGACAATGATATAGGGATAAAATGGGGCCTTGATGTGGCTGGCATGAGTTGATCCCTAAAGAGGTTCAGCATCTCTGCATGCACTTGTTGGCCAGCCATGTTTCATCGTTCACATACTTTTTGCATATTTTCTTTTGGGGTAGCTGTCTTTTTCGTATTGAAACGTCTTTTTGAAGGACTGTATCATTCCATCAGAAGGCTAACCATTATTTATAGCATGCATTCTCAGCAAAGGCAAGAATCATTTCTTGGGGGGGGGGTGAGAAAAATCTTTTACTCTTTTAATGTACAACACGCAGATAGACATATCGTATATAAGCAAATATTCCGTATATCTGACACATTGAAATTTCATAAGGGTGATCAGGAAAAAATGTCTAAAACAATTATGGGGGGGGGGATAATGAAAGAAAGGCTGAGAAACACTGATTTATAGCAGTTTTCACAAGTCTATGGCAATGAACATCACTCGGGGCATACATACCTTTTCCCAAGTTCAGGATAGACTCCCGGAAGCTGGACCATAGGGTCTAAACTTGTCTTAGGCCCCTGCCATGCCTGCCAAACTGCTTTCCCAGTTCACACACACATTTACCTCCAGGCAATTTACGAAAGTGCCTGTTTTACCACATCCTCGCCAACACTGGGTTTTTATCAATTTAGAAATCTTTACTGATTTTGATGGGTGCCAAAGCATGGTAGTTTCTTATTGTTTGTTACCCTTCCTTTGGTCTCTGTAAGGCCGGACATTCTTTATATGTTTGCTAATCAGTGCGTCTTTTGGGAATGTTCTAGGGTGGAAGAAATGTAAGCCAACACATCTGGAAGAAAGGGGATCTTTTATACACAGTGGCAGTAACTCAGCAGAGTTGTGTCCTACAGTTATACAGAAAGCAGAACTTGTAAGTGATGAACTTGGATATTTCGCAGAGGGGACTTTCCAGTCAAGTGTCAAAGGTGCAGCCCGGTTTCTTCTTGCTGCTTATAGCAAAATGTGAGAGGAAAGAGATGGAGGGAAGAACGGTTATGCAAAAAGGAACCAGGACTTGATGATTTGGGAGATTCTTGCAAAAGAAGCCAAAATCAGGAGATTTGCTGTCAAGAAAGTGTCCTCCAGACCATCATCACTTACTGGGTGGGTGACACTGGGCAAGAGTCTAAAGGGATCTGAGCCTCAGTTTTCTCATCTGTGAAATGGGGATACAAAGGTAATAGCTTTCAACTATGCTCCAATTAAAAAAAAAAAAAAAAGGTAATAGTACCCACCTCCTAGGGCTGCTATGAGGGTAAATGAGTAGCAGCCTGCGTAAAGCACTTAACTCTATGCCCGCAGACCCAGGGGGGTGGCCTTGTGGGGAAGATGATGGGGGGGGGCAGCTTCTGTGCACGCTTTACTGACCCCTGGACCCGAATCCCTGCCTGGCTGACATCAACCCATCTTTCCCCTCCTCTCCTCCCAGGTACCTAATTCCCTGAGGCAGGGGAGGAGCCGCCGGTTCAAGCTGGGGATTAACATAGGCCGATTAGAGAGGAGCTGAGAGCAGGGGGTCTCTATTCTCTTGACCCTTTCCTCTCAGGAGCCAGAGCCGGTGGTGTAGCCACCCTGCTTCCTTTTGGCTTCAGGTGTGCGAGAGCGGAGGCCACCTCCAGAACCTCCCCCCTCCCACCTGCGATGCATCCTGGAAGAGCCGTTAGGATCAGGACCCTTGGGCTCCTGACATGCTAGCTGAGGAGTCCCCCTCTCTGGGCCTGCCTTTTCTCTTCTTAAAAATGGGGAGAGGAATGTGCAGATGAAACGAGAAAAGCTCAGCTTCCCAGAGCGAACGCTCCCTGGATGCCTGAGATATTGGCTACATACTGAGCACCTACTATGTAGGCAGGGCTGTTGTTACCACCGCTTGCCTGAGATTTTCCGGCCCCCGGGGTGCCCAGCAACGCAAAGAATTAACTTCCAGAAGCCCCCAGAGTCAGCCAAGGCTCCAGAGGGGCGGTCCATGGCCTGATTCTGCTCCCGGGGGGTTGCTTGCCCCCACCGGAAACCCTGGTGTCCTCCCTGGGGGAGCTGCGAACCCTTTCCCCAAAGGAGTCCCTGAATCCTGGAGCCCCAGTTGGGGGCAAGTGAGGTCGCAGGCCCGGGGGCGGGGGGGGGGCGGAAACCCAGACAGAAGGACGGCAACAGAATCTCCTCCACCCCATCACGTCGCGGCAAGCCCCCCTCCCTCCGTCCCCCAGTTGCGCCAGACGCAGAGCCTGGGAGGGGGCGGGGAGAAGGGGGCGGTGCCTACTCTGCGGCTGCCGGAGGAGGGGGGACTGCGGGAGAGCGCTCGGTGGGGTGGGGGGTGGGGGGGCGCTGCGGCACGGATTCCCAGCCCGCAGCGGCCCGCGCAGCAGGGGCGGGGGCGCTGACCCTCCACGGCCCGGCCCCTCCCCCGCTGCGGAGGCTTCGCCCTTAATCCCGACCCGGGGAGGGGGCGCCCGCTCTCCCCCCCACCACCTACCGAGCCGCCGCGCGCGCTCCCCGCCCCCCGCCCCGCCTGGAGCCCCTGCGGGACCCCCAGGGAACCCCTGACCCCCAGGTCTGTCACCCTCGGTGTCCGAGTCTCTGTCTGTGTCCCCATCTGTCCCGTCTCCCCGCTGTGCGTGTTTGTGTCTGTGTATCCGGGACACCTGCACTCAGGGGCAAGGGTGGCTGCCGCGATGGCCCGGGGGAGGGGTCCTGGGGGTCGGCGTGCGGCTGGGTCCGAGGTCTGAAGTGTCTTTCTGCGATTGCCCATCTGTGTGCGTGTCTGAGTGACTCACCCCCGCGGGCTGTGAGTCTGTGTATGTGACAGCGTGGAGGCTGTGGGTGTCTGGGTGACACCCGGCAGGCTGCGAGCCTGTGGGTCCCCGTGTGTCTGTCTGGGTGACACCCGCAGGTTGTGTGAGCCTGTGTTCGTGGCATCCTGCAGGAGGTGTGCGCCCGAGAACCGCATCGGCTGTGAGCGTGGGCCCGGGTGTATCTAGGTGACACCCGCAGGCTGTGTGTGTCTGTGACACGCTGCAGGCGCGTCGGTGTGCGTTCTGTGTCGGTGTCGGAGTCGGGGAGGCCCGGGCCGCGAGTGTCCCCAGCCGTCTGCGTCTGTGTGTGTGTGTGTGTACGTGTGTGTGAGCGCGCGCGCGCCGTGAAGGTGGATCCGCTCCCTCCGCAGCGAGCCCGACCCGGGCCCCACGACCCGCCGCCGCGGCCGCTCGCCTGGCCTCCCATCGCGCGGGCCGGGCCGGGGATGGAGCCGCAGCCCGAGCCGCCGTAGCCGGGGCCGGGGCGCGGAGCGGCCTGAGGCGCGGGCGGCGCGCGGGACCGGGGGGAGGGCGGGCCGAGGGGAGGGTCCTGGGCCGGGGGGGCGGGCACGGCGCGCCCCCTCCCTCGCGCGCTCGCTCCCTCCCCCGCGCGCCCTCCCTCGCCGCCTCCTCCCGCCGCCTCCGGCCCCCCCTCGCCGGGGACCGAGCGCGCTCGCTCCGGCGCCGGCCTCGCCTCCTCGCAGCAGCGCCATGGTACGTCGCCGCCCCCACTTTCGTTTTCGCCCGGGGAGTTTTTGGGGTGGTGCGTGGGCTCCGGGCGAAAGTTGCGAGGTCTGGGGGGGGGGCAGGGGGCGGGGGCCGCCCGGGGGAGGGACTCGATGCGGGGACACCCCCCCTCCCGCCCGCCGCCCCGGGACCCCCGCCCGCCGATGCACAACCCCCCGCGGCTGGGGGCGGAGCTGGCGCGCGGGGCGCAACGGGGGACCCCAAGTGGGGGGCCCCTCGCGGGCGCCGCGGAATTGGCGGGGAGGGCGGGGCTCCCAGGAGAGGGTCTCCCCCCGGGCCGGGCCTCCGCCCCCTCCCCGGCCCGGTGGGAGGCGGGAGGGCGCGGCTCGGGGCGCAAGACCCCCGAGCGCGCAGCCCGCGGGGGAGCCGGGGCCAGGGAGGGGGTGCCCGACGGGGCCGTACGGGGCGGGGGTCGCGGCGGCCCCCGCGGGCTGCCCCGGCCCGGGCGAGCGCGGCGCGCCAGCTAGCGGAAAATGGCCGCTGCGGAGAGGGGCGGAGAGCGCGCAGCGGCCGCCGCCGGGCGCCTTGAACTTGGAGCCGGGCGGGCGGCCGCGCTCGGCGTCGCGCTGGGGCAGCCACCCGGCCGGCCCTAGCGCCGCCTGAGCCCCGCCCCCAGGCCGACCCCGGCCCCGCCGCGGCGCACGCCGGGTCCCAGCCGGGAGGGGTCACCGGGTCTAGGCCGGGCGCGCCCCAGGCCTGCGAGCGCCGGTAGCCGCACTTGAGGGTTCCGGGGTCCGGTCCGCCAGGGTCCGTGGCACCCGCACCCGAGGGGTGTGCTTGGGGGCCCCTGTGCGCTCAAGCGGGTCAGCACGGGAATCCGGGGGTGCGTCCGCGGGTCTGGGCGGCTAGGTGGTCCCATCCCTGTCCTTGGGTCCCTGGGTCCGTGGGTCCCCAGGCGTGGGGTCCTCTCCTTTATTTATCTGTATGTCTGCGCATCCACGTGGCTGTGTGTGTTGTGTTGCGTGTTGTTAGAGCGTTGTGCAGTTATCGGACTGTGTGTGTGTGTGTGTGTGTGTGTGTGTGTGTGTGTCTTGGGGTAACTGGGCGACTGTGCCACGGGTCCCCGTGGGGCGGTGTTGTGAAGCTGTGTGGCTGGGTTGTGTGTGCCCGGGGGACGTGATGTCCCTGGATGACCGTGGGGGTGTCCCCGTGTGAGTGTGTAGAGGTTAGGAACTGTGGGGAACTGTGTTGCGTGGCTGCGTCTCCGAGGACAGTTGGGTGTCGCTGTGTGCGTGTGACTGGAGCAGAGTGACTATTCCTGGGGCTGGGTCTACACTCTCTCCCCCGCTCCCCGCCCCCCCCCCCAGTTCCTTTTTTCCTGTAACCCGGGCTGCCGGGTGGGGGACGGGTGCTTCCTCCACTTTGCCAAAGCTCTGTCCCCTCTTCTCACTCCCCACCTCGTCCCCTCCAATTCCCCCTGCCTCGGGGTCCCCCATCCGCGCGGCCCCAGGTGGTCCCAGCTTGAGGTTCGGGCGCGAGGTGGCGCCGGGACGCGATCACTCAGCGGCGACGTCTCCCGCCAGGGGCTGCGCGTGCGCGGGGACCTGGCCCAGAGAGGGGCGGGGCAGCGGGGGGGTTCCCCCCCCACCCCGGAGGAGGTCCCGAGGGTTGGGTGGTTACCGAAGCGCGTGGGTTAGGTCTGGACCAGGGGGGTGGCCAAGGAGACCCCCTCGCTCGGATAGGCAGGGAGCTGCACCCCCAGCCCTGCCTCCCAGCGCTTGCCCGGGACCTCGCCAGACCCAGGGTTAATTGCTCCTCTCCAGGGGAATCCCCGCCGCGCCCCCACCCCCGCCCCCACCCCAGGGCGCTTTATATAATTTTCTAAATATAAAAGCCCCAAGGCCAGGCGGGAGTCTCTGCTTTTCACTTTCAACGTCTCATCCCCTTTTGGGGGGCTGTTTGGGAAGAAGAGTAAAGGGGTTCCACGTTGACAGGCAACACTCAGCGACCCCAGCTCAGGTGAGGCCACCCACCCTCAGGCCCCTACACCCACGGCCCGCGGTCAGACGCAGTGCTTCCCCCAGCCCACGCCCTGGGCACTGCCCTCCATCACACTGGCCTCCATCGCCACCTGTCACCTGGTGCACAGGGGGACACCGTGTAAGCACAGTCAGTGGCACACACCCATGACACACTCTCACAGCGCTCTGTTCAGGCCACACGTGTACAGAATTCTGCCCCCACACAGGTGCACACAAAACCACACAGGGAGGCAGGCAGACGCACTCACAAACAGGCACCTGCGTTTGCGTGGGGCGGAGGAGCCAAGCCTATCCAGCCCTGCCCCCACCTCCACGTCCAAGCCAGGTCCCTCCCTGCGGGATGTGGAGAGCAGACCCCGGCTGTGCGGGCAGTTGGGGGGTGGGGACAGCCATGAAGTGGGGAGCAGGCATGCGGTGTGCTGTGTGGCACCGTGTGTTTTGTGTGTGTGTGTGTGTGTGTGTGTGTGTACATGTGCGCCGCTGTATAAATACAGAGGGGTTCTGCCTGTAGGTACGTGTGCTCGTAAGCGTGTATAGTTGTGTTCCGGTATGACTGTGTTATTGTGGCTGGTTGCACGTATGTTGTGCTCGGGGTTGTGCGTGCCCTCGTGTGGGTCTGTGTGTCTCTGTGTGAGTCTGCACGAGCCTGTGTGTGTCCCCTTGGGTCTGGTATCTGTATCCGTTGTTGGAGTCTGTGTGACGTGAGAATCTGTGTGTCTCTGTGTGGCATGTTTCAGCATGTCTGTGTGTCCTTCTGTCTCTTTGTGGCGTGTTGTGTGTGTGTGTGTGTCTCTGTGTTGTGCACTTGTGCCAGCCCCAGTGTCGTATCCACACTGTTAACTTCTCAAGGCTGAGGACCTTAACATCCCCTTCTGGAGGCTCAATTTCTCATCTGTAAAATGGGAACATACAGGATGCCCCGCAAGGTTGCAGGAGGCGTGGCAACGTCAGCCCTGCATTCACGGTCCTGGTCCCCTCGCTGTGTCCTCTATTCGCTGGGTGTGGCCGCCGTGGAGTGCCCAGGCGGGCTCGGGCTGTTATCATCCCTCCCTGGGCTGCTCTCACTTTTTAAGTTTGCTGTGAATCGCACTCACTTTGTTTTTTAAGTTTGCTTTTTAATAACACAAGCCACTCATGAACATCTAAAGAGGATGCAAATGTCCCCAGAGTAAAAAAGCAAACCCTCTGCATCAACCCCGCCCCGCTGGGACCTCCTACTCCAGAAAAGCCCTATTTTCATTCAGCTTTGTCTGAGCAATTGCACATGTAGCAGACACACATTCTTATAAAGGATACATGTATATTCTTATAAAGAATACATGTATATTCTTAAAAAAAAATCCCAAATGAGATCTTGAGTCTACTTGCTGAGTCTACAGCAGGGGTGGTTAACTGGAGTGGTTCTGTCCCAGGGGACACTGAGTGATGTCTGGGGACACCTGTGGTTGTCACATGGGGGAGGCAGGGATACTGCTTCACCTGCCACAGTCCCCAAGATGGCCCCACTGAGGATGGTCAAAGTGCCGACGGAGGAGGAGCCCTGGGCCGCAGTGTGCTTCCCTACCCTCCACCCCGTGCGCGTGCGCGTTTCTTGAGGAATCTCCAGGTGGGAGTTCCTTGTTCTTCTGTGAAGCTGCGTAGTATTCCTGTGCCCAGGTGGCATTGCTGAACTGGTCCCCACAGACAGACGTGGTGGCTGGCTCCAAATTGTTGGCGTTAGTATTACATGGTGACAGTCAACACCCTCGTGTGTCTGTATCTGGGACAGTCACAGAGGAGCCTAAGAGGGAGTGGTGGGGAGAGTGCATTTTTAAACAAAGGAGCTAAATTGTGCTCCAAGGTGCCAGGAGCTAAATCCCGTGGCCCCCTTCTGGGATGTTACACACACAGGTCCAGTCCAGCAGCTGCTTTGTTTAGAAAATGCTCTGTGCTCTCCCAGCACGGGCTGATTTACCCATAACAACCAAGAGGCGTGGAAACTGTTATCGCCCCATTTCACAGAGCGGGAAGCTGAGGCGTGGGAGTTTTAGCTCCTGCCTGGAGGAGACCGTAGACTCAGGCTGCACCCCTGAACTACGGCTGGCCTGCTGTGGACCTACTGTGTGCACTGCAGGGTCTCTTCCTGCCCCAACTGGATAATATATCACTGCCAGTCGTGAACTTGCACCTGCCGCCACTAATATATTAACACATTCTTCCCAAGAAGTCCCATCTGCCCAACCTTCCAAAAGGCAATATGTGCCTATTGTTGCCATTTTACAGATGTGGAAACTGAGGTTGAGAGAGAGAGTGTGTGTGTGTCTGTACTATCCAAACTGTGCCTTCCAGAGTAACCTGAACTGCCTTGTGAAGGCTGCATGCCCGGGGCGGGTGTGGGGGGCAGAGTGGGGGTTGCTGCCACCTGGGAGGATGTTCTGAAGCTAAATTGAACTTGGAAATGTCTGTGAATTGGGGATTCGGCCCTCTGTGTGTTCATGGCGTTTTTTTTTTTAAATAATAAAACATTGCTTTATGTTACGGTGGCATTTGGATTGCTAGACGCCTGCCTCTCTGTTTCATTCTGGGGTGTAAATACCCCCCGCGGCTGCACAGTTGGGGTTGTAAAAAACCGTTTCTGAAGTGGTGTTTGAAAGACTGTTGCCCGCGTTCGGGGGAGCCGCCTCACCGAGGGCATATGTGTCCTGTGTGAACCCTGCTCCCTTCTGGTCCAGCCCCAAAGCCCCGAGTCAGTAGCATCCGTTCCTGGGGCCTTGGCTTCCCCCCACCTCGTCCCCCTCGCAACACAGGAGAATAACAGGGTTGCTGGTGTCTTCTATGCCCCTGGGCTTGGGGCGGCTGCCCCAAGTTGGAGAGAGATTATCGTTTGTACTCGGGACACATGGAGGGCAAAATGGCCAAGCTTTCTAAGAATGTCTCCATGCGTATTTGACAGAAGGTCTAGGCGCTGCTAAGTGTCATTATTCTTATGCTGACCGACCCCATGGGGTGGGCACTGTTCGTCCACTTCACAGGGGAGGACACCAAGTTCAGAGCATCTTGGTCTCCCACTGGGCGGAGGCCTTTGAGGGAGGCTAGGAGAATGCTCCGAGAGCATCGGGGGAGGGGTGAGGCTAGGTCGTCAGGTTCTCTGGGGGCTCAGACTGGGGGAGGGCAGGTCTGTCCCCATTTATTCCAGAGGGAGAACAACAGAGTTTGCAGACTGTGGGCTCTGGGGCCAGGTAGCTGGGCTCCAAGCCACTCCCAGTGCCTCAGTTTCTGGATCCGTGAAATGGACACACTGTGGGGAGTTAGTAGGAATTACTGGACACTCGGGAAGAGGCTGCAAGTCTTTATCTGGCCAGCCTGAGGTTCTGTCTGGACACCTTCTTCCTGGGGTACTGGGACGACATATGGGGGAGGATGAAGCCGCCCCAACGCCCAGTTCCCCTTGGATGCTGGTGGATGCTGGCTGAGGAGGGGAGAGCAGATTTCTGAAGGTTTCCCTGTTGGTTGGGGCCCTTCTGGCCACGGAAGGTCAGTTGTAGCCAGGCCCCTCTGCCTGGGAACAGCAGCCCCTGTCTGGCTTTCTGGGGTCGGGGGAGCAGGGGGAGAGGATGCCGTGGGACCCGCCATGCACCCCGGGTTGTACATCTTTAAGGGGAAAGAGACGCGCTCGCGCCGGGCTTCTGCACACGTCACTTCTTCATTCTTTCCCTCCTCCCGCCCCCCCCCCCTTGGCTCCTTTCTCCCACTTCCCGGCCAGCTCGGGGCGGGGGGGGGGGGTCTTCAAAATCCACCTCCGGCCCCCATATGCCCCGCAACAGCCCACCCCCTCCCCACCCGACTCGCGCGGGCGGTCCAGGGGGACCCGCTGCGGTCCGGGTGTGCGCGGGCCGGTGGGTCCCCGACCGGTGGCCCGGCCCAGGGCGGCTGGAAATTCGTAATAATAAGTCATGATGGGGGTTCAGGAGGCATGGGGAGGGGGGAGCGGCTTTCCTTCCTCGCTCGCGCTCTTTTTTCCCTCGTTTCTTTGAAAGTTGGATGTTGAGAAGTGGGAGGTGGGAGGGGTGGGAGGGGAGGGAAATTGGGGGAGGGAGGGCGGAGGTTGCCAGAGGGAGGAGAGACAGAGACACCGAGAGAGACAGAGACGGAGGAGGAGTGGGGGGGGGGGGACAGGAAAGGAAGAGAGAGAGACGGGGAGAGGGAGAGAGCGAGGGAGTCGGGCGCAGGAGAGAGAGGGAGAGCGCGGGAGGGAGGAGGGAGGGAGACCGAGGGAGGAGGCGGCGAGGAGCGCGCCGGCCGCGGCCGCGGGGGGGGGGGGGGGGGGGTGTTGGAAAAATGACTCAGTAAGTTCAGCGCGCCCGCTCCGGCCGGCCCTGCGCCTCCCGCCGCGCCCGGGATGTATTCGTCCCCGCTCTGCCTGACCCAGGTACGGCCCCCCGGCCCGCGCCCCCCGCGCCCCGGGCCCGCGCCCCCCGCAGCCGGGCCCCGGAGTTGGGAAGCCCGAGGAGGCGGGACGAAAAAGGCGCGCGTCCCTCCCGCCGCCGGCCAGGGTCCCCCGGGGGGGGGGGGGGGGTGGGGGGGGATGGAGGGGGATGGGCTGGGCCGGGGACCCCACCCCCAACCCGGGACCCTCCCCGGGGGCTCCCGCCCCGGGACCTCTCCCCCTGGCTCGCCCTCCCCCCACGCAGGACGTGCTCCCCCACCCCACCCGGGAAGGTCGGGGGGCGCCCGGGAGAAGGCCAAAGGCGGGGCTCTGCGCGAACCCCCGGCCTGGACCCAGGCCTGCTCCTAGGAGGGGTCGAGGGGGTCCTGGTGGGACCCTGGACGTGCGGGGAGTCTTGGGGGAGGACCCCTCTCGTGCGTTCCCCGGACCACCCCCCCACCTCCAAGGTGGTGCCCCGCCACCCCGGCCCCGGGCCGCCGTTCCCCCCATTATTGGCCCACGTGTGCGCGGAGGGGGAGGGGCGCGCGAAGTTGGAGGCGCCAGCGGTGGGGGGAGGGGGTGCCCCGACGTCCCGGCTCGGTCTCCCTCTCCACCCCCCCCCCGCCCCCCCAACCCCCGTCCCGATATTTTCGCCGCATCGATTGTGGGTTATTGAGCCGCCGCCGCTGGGAGGAGCCGGGAGGCCGGGCGTTCCGGGGTCTGGCCCGGGCACTGCGGCGCTGCGGACGCCCGCGGACGCCCTCGCCAGCCCGGCACCTGCCCCTGCCCCCTCCCGCAGCCGCTCACCCCTGGCCGCGCTCCCGGGCTGCCCGGGGCTCGGCCCTTGTGCAATGACCCAGGGGGCGTGCGGGGAGGGGGGGGCGGCCCCTGCCCCCGCCCCCGGGTCGCCCTCGGGGGACCCCTTCCCTCCCCCAGTTCCGGGGGGAGGGGAGGGACCCTCCCGGATCTGCGGGTTCCACCCGCCAGCTCCACCCCCACCCCACGTCCTTGGGCGTCTTTAGGCCATTGGGGTGCCGGCCTCAGTTTCCCCTGAAGTGACAACGGGGCCGAGGCAGGTTCTGGAGAGGGGCAGCCAGGCCTCCCCGCTGTGAAGTGCGGGTTACTGGGAGGTGGGAGTCCACCGCGGGCTGAGTGCCGGGAGGACCCCTGTATGGGGAACATGTGGACGCTAGTCCCCGCCGGGGGTCGCCCCATTCAGGATCCTGGGGTGCCCCTCGCTCAAGGGCAGGCTCCCTCTCACCGGCCGCCTCCTGTTCCTCCAGTTTCTGGCTCTGCAGGGGGAGTGTAAGGGCCGGTGCTGAGGGGGTCTCAGGGCCTGTCCTACCCATCATCCCCTGGGCGACCTTGGGCACGTCCCCGCCCCTCTCCAGACCTGTCCCCCACTTCAGAGCAATTTGGGGGGTCCTCCGACACAGTCATCGCTGCCGGCCCCCTTCTGCCTCCCATTGCCCTGAAGCTCCCCAAGAGCCACGAGGGTCCTAGTCAGGGTTGCTGGGTGACCTTGGGCCTCCCAGTCTCTGGGCTCAGGGGGTGGCCTGGGTGGCCCTGGGGTGCCCCCTCCCCCTCCGCCCACCCGCTGGCCCTCAGAGCCGCGCAGAGGGGCTGAGCCCAGGGAGGCTATTCCAGGCGAGGAGGTTGGACTGCAGCCTGTTGTCACTGGGCCCTGGAATTCCCCCATCAGGACTCCTGCTCGGGAGACAGGCCTCCGTCCACGTTGGTTGCCCAGAGGGGGTGGCCGTGAGAACGAGACCTGGCTTTCCTCCCCGGGGTGCAGGGCAAGGATCAGCGGCCCGGCGGGCTCTCGGTGGAAACGTGACAATAAAAAATACCTGAGGTTGCAGTGTGCAAGGGACAGGGAGACCAGGAGACAGAGACAGGCGGAGAGAGGACCAGGGAGCTCCCAGGCTTGGGGGGGAGATGAGGTGGCGCAGACGCAAGGGGCTCCCCCTCCTCTGCTTAATCTCCCATGGGTGCCCCCCACCCTGAAGGGAAGCCCGGGACCCCCTCGCAGGCTGCCCTGCAGCCTCAGTGTCATCCCCAAAGCTGCTTTGCAGGCCCAGCCTAGTCTGGGGTCTCCAGCTAGGGGACCCGGAAGGGCCCAGACTGCCCATGCAGGACCCCCACTCCTGCCTGCCTCATCTCGCCCTCCCCATTTCTCTCTGACTGTCTGCGTCTCTCTCCCTCTCACTGTCTCTCTTCCTCCGTCTCTGTCTCTCCCTCTCCATCTCTGGGCCTCCCCCCTTGACTGACTAATTTTACAAACTGAGCCCATCCTAAAATAGCTCCCTTTTAGCTGATCTGACCCGGATAGTTCTCGGAGCCGAGACCTGCTCGGGGGGTGTGAAGGGGCGGGCGGGCTGCTCTGGTGCCAGCCCGCCCTGTAACCTACCCCCCCCCCCCCCCCCCGCCCCGGCCCATGGTCCTGCCCACCGAGGGGGGGGTGGCCCTGGAGGATTCTGGGAGCCCCGTCCCTGTTTCAATGGTGACTCAAGTGCTTTTCACTTTTACTCTGAAGAGGAACTGTGTGGAACAGCCGTTACTTCCATAAATCCTGCCGGCGGGAAGGCCGGCCTCCCCGCGCTTGCCCCGCTCTGGGCCTCCCTCCCTACCTCCCTCCCGCCCGCCTCCACCGCCACGTTAGTTATTCCGGGTTTGGGGCCAAATCCCTTTTGGCTCCAGTGCCCAGGATTCCCCGGGGCCGCAGGCTGGGCCTGGGCCGCGGCCACGGCCACAGGCAGCGCGGGCCGCCAGGGCCCCCTCCCTCATTCATTCATTCTTCCCTTCATTCCTTCACCTGGTCGCCTTGCTGGGTGCCACTCTTTTCACCCCATTTCTCCAGTGGGGAGACTGAGGCTGGGAGAGGGTCCCCGACTTTGTCTTGATTGAGTGTAACAGACCCTCGTGAAGTGCCTCCTGTGGGTCAGGTGTCTGCGTGTGGGGGTGGGGCAGAAGGCCCGAGGGCCCAGCCTGGTGTGGGTTCTGGGAGGCTCTGCTGAGGTTGGGGGTCCCCCAGCACCTCAGGGCTGGGAGAGGGGCCCAGACCAGAGAGGGCTAGGGTCTGCCCGGGGGTGGCACAGCGTGGCAGGAGAGGCTGGGGTTTCGGGGCCACTGCCCACCTGGCTGTTTGGCCAGGCCTGGGCAGGTGGGTGCTCCTTCTGGCCCCCCCATCCATGGCGAGAGGGCGTCTGATCGGCTCTTGTAGGAGGCACAAGCTCGCCCCATGTCTCTGTCCCCCTCTGCCTCTCTCCGTGTCTGTGTCTCTCCCCCTCCCTTCTCTGCGGCGGAGGTGCCTCCGCGTCAGGGTCGGGCACCTTGTAAATCACGACGCTGGGATTCTGGCCGAGTCAGCGTTCTCGCTCCCTCTCTCTCTCTCTCCCCCCCACCCCAGTCTCTCTCTTTTCTCTCTCCCTCTCTCTCTCTCTCTGCCTGAGCCACCTACCTCGCTGTCTCACACCAAATGGATGGGAGACACCGAATGTCCTGGGGCCTCCTGCCTCCACAAAAGCACGTGTTCACAGCGACCCACACACGCTGCCTCCTCACCTGGGCGTGTGGACCTTCGGTGTACCGTGCCCGAAGCCCACGCTCCCACACGTGTGAGCACACAGACGTGCACACACGTGTGCCCTGACCGGGGTCACCACGGCAGAGACCCAGGGTGGCCTCCCATCTCCCTGCAGATCTTGCCCAGGTGGCTGTGTGTCTCTGGGTGGGGGACCCAACCCTTCCTCGGATGCTTCACCCTTAGCACAGGGCCTGGTATACAGTAGGTGCCAAACAAGTACGGCTGTGATGGTGGTTGTTGCCAAACCAATAACTGGATTAAACATCTGATAGGCATTTTCCAACTTGCCCTCCTTTCCTTCTGTCACCATCTGCTCACCGTGGGCCAGGTGACTCCCCAAAACCTTGAGCCCTGATGCTCCCACCCAGGGTTTTTCTCTTGGTCTTTCCTCCCCGCCTGCCCAGCCCTGTCCAGGGTCTCCCTGAGTTTGGCCAGACCCAAATGGGTACCAGCATCCTCTGTCCATCGGGGCGTGTGCATAGGTAACGGGCAAAGGATGAGATTGCTCCTTTGCTGAAATGATGCTGGGGACACAGCAGTGAATGAAACAGATCAAAACTGCGCCCTCGAGGGGCCGCAGCCTAGGCGAGGGGATGGCAGGACTGGGCCCCTGCTTTGGCTCCCTGAGGAGGAGGTAGCATGTGACTCAGGGTTGAGTAGGGGAAGGGAGCCACACGGGATTCAGAGAGAGCAGGTGGGGTGCAGAACAGGCATTGCTGGGAAGTCTCGAGGATGGGGCCAGACCCTGTGCTCAGGGAGCTGGCAAGTGGGGCCCAGGAGTTAGGAAGTTCACGGTCACAGGCACCCAGGTTCAAGTGCCAACTCGGCTTCTTCCTGGCTGCGTGACTTTGGCTTCAGTGCTCAGTGCCTCAGTCTCTCCCTCTGGGCAGTGGGCACAACCATTGTTCCCATTTCATGGAGTTGATAGGTCAGTAAATGCTCAGCCTCGCTCCCCGTCTCTTCCCCCCACACCCTGGCCTTCTGGTTCAGCCCCCGGCATCCACCCAGGACACCAAGGCACAGAGAGGGAAGTTAGAAGATCCAGGGCTCAGACTCACTGGTCACTTTGGTAGGGACTTTCTACTCCCTGGACTTAGTTTACCCAAAGTCTTCCCACGGGTCCCCGAGGCCCTGCATGACCAGCTCCTGTCCCCTTCCTGCCCTCACCACCTCCAATTTCCCTGTTGTTCACTCTGCTCCAGCCTCATCGGCCTCCTCACTGTTCTCCCCAAACATCAGGCATGGTCCTGCCCCAGGACCTTTGCACATGCTGTGTTCTCAGCCTGCAAAGCTCCTACCGTGGAGTGTCATCTTTTAGGTCTTTGTTCAAGTGTCCTCTCCTATGAGAGACCCATGCTTAAAAAACAACCCTCAGGGGACTCCCTGGCCCCCTCCTCAAACTCCTTTAAATTTCCCCAGAACACTTTGTTCAACCTGGCATTTTATTACATGTTTCTTAGCTTGTTTAATATCCATCCCTGCCCACATCAGGATCCGGGTGAGGGCCGAGCCCAAGACACTGCTGTGTCCACAGCATCCTGCATGGAGCTGACACACAGTAGATACTCAGTAAATGTTTGTTGAACAACTGAATGAATCTCTCCCTCACTGGATAAGAGCTGCTCATAAGCTGTGATACCCTGAGCTTAGGGGGAGGAATCAGTCTAGGTTAGAAACACATACTCTGGCAACAAACCGACCTGCTTTCACATATGAGCTCTGCTGTTTGATACTTAACCTGGGCTTAACCTGGAGAAGGGGAAATTGGAACCAGGGCTTTGAAGGATGCATAGGAGTTTGGGATAAGAGCTTAGGAGGTGGATAAGAGATTCTCAGTAACATTTGTTGAATCACTGAGTGAATGAAGGAGAGAATCCTTAATGGAAAACTTTTGGTTCAGGAATTGGAGTTTCACGTCCTGGTTTGCTGCCCTGGACTCTCAGGGTGGGAGGGCTACAGGGAGGCCCAGAGAGGGGCATGACCAAGTGCACAGTTGACCAGTGCATAGTGCCCAGCAAGGGCTTGGACCTAGGTGTCTATCTCCCAGTTGCTGCTGCCCTCTTTGGCCGGAAGTCACAGTGGGGAGAGCAGGAAAGGCTGCCTGAAGGAAAGTACACTGAAGACAGGGTTTTGAGGGATGTGTAGGAGTTCAGGAGGATTCTTAGCATCTAGCTTGCTTTGGCCAAGTGGGGCTGGGTGGGGTTTCTGGAAAAGGCCTGGTCTTGTTGCCTCCCCTTACCTTGGCATTACCAGCGCAATGGATAAGCCCCCCACCAACCCCCAACTGGTGCAGTGTTCCTTTTCGCCCATTGTACAGAATGAGAAACTGAGGCTCAAGGTGGAGCAGTGATTTGTTCCTGGATCAAACAGAAGGTGGAAATGGAGGCCACTGTCACCCAAGCTCATTCCCTCAATAAGTCTGCCTGGCAGCAAGTGCCTCAGCCCTGGTCCTCAGGGTTGGGGGAGAGCGATTGAGCTGGACTCAGAGACCTCTAGTTGTGTGTTCCAGGCTGTGTCTGGGAGAACCCCAAGAAGAGCAGGAAAGACTGCCTGAAGGAAGGAACATTGGAGAGAGGGCTTTGAGGGATGTATAGGAGTTCGGGAGGATTCTTGGCATCTAGCTTACCTTGGTTGTCTCCCTTGCCCTGTCAGCCAGTGAGGGCATTGGGAGGTGCTTGGGGAAGAGGCCTTGGTTGTCACAGGTCTTATGGGACAAAGAGTGACAGGCCTGCCTCTCACCTATTTTGACCTCCCTGAGAGGACGTGGGAGGCTGGGGCAGCAGGTCCATGACCCAGTTACACGCTGTTTGTCTTCCTTCCTCCTGGACCAGCTGGGGTCACCAGTGACATGGGCTCCCACCTCCCCAGCATCTTTCCCCAGAGAGGGCCTGGGGAGGAAGGGATAGGGATACAGCAGGGGCACAGGGGCTTGGAGAGGGGAGGAGCCGGAAAAGGAGAGGAGCTCAGAAAAGGGGGAGGGGGCTCAGAGACAAAGGGGTTCAAGGAGAGGAAGAGTCTGGGCCCAAAATAATTGTAACAACAACAACATCAATAATAATAATAGCATAATGCAGGCTTTTGAGAGCCCGGCGGATAATAAGGTTCGTACGCTAGGAAGAGAGCACCCCGTTCAAGAAGGCCCGCCGGCTGACACCCCGGCTGCCCCGTCCCAGCCACCTCTTATCACCACCCCAGTAAGCTCCAGGCCTCAGGTGGCAGCCACAGCCATTGTCCGGGTCTCCTGCCACCCTGGCATCCCCTCCACGGGGGACAGAGCCCTGGGCCTCCTTGGATTCCCTGCCCCGGCTTCTCCGGCCAGAAGACCGGGGCTCTGATCCCGGCTCTGCTGACCAGCTGTGTGACCCTGGGCAAGCTGTTCCCTACCCCTGGGGCTGGCATGTCGAGGGACATGGTGACACAGGAAAAGCACCTCTGAGGTTGGACAGGACCTGGTGGGGGATGGGCCCCCTCTATCCTCCCTCTGCTCAGCAGGTCCGCCTGGGCGGGGCGAGGCGGGGGTGGGTGGTCAGTGGAAAAGGGCCCTGAGGTCCCGTCCCCGCCACAGCTGTGAACGGTGACTCACATGTCGGGGGACATTGGCGTGGGGGTGCTGGGCTGGCACAAACGGAGCCCTGTCCCGCCCCACCCCCACCCCACGAGGGCAGGAGGCTATTTTCAGAGCCTCAGTAATAGGGGAGATCTGAGGTCGTCCCCCAGCACCCCGTGGCCAGAGGTGGCCCCCAGGGGAGATGGGGCGCAGGGCAGGGAGGGCGTACCAGGCAGGGGATACCTTGTGCATCAAGGCCTGTAGGTGGGACCAAGCCTGACCACGTCCATCTAGAAACCAGGTCGTAGCAGAGCAGCTGTTTCAGTGTCTCCTTTAAAGACCCCGGCCTCACGGGGAGTGGAGCCTTGGTCCTTTTCCCGCCCCTGGAACGTCGCAAGCAACCAAAATAATCTTTACAGCAAAAACAGTGTCAATAATCATAATAATATAATAGCATAATGCAGGCTTTTGAGAGCTGGGCAGATAATGAGATTCACGTGCTAGGAAAAGACGCCCCCCTCCCCATTCCAGAAGCCTAGCACAGCCGCGGGGCAAGAGCCGGGGTGGGGGTGGGGGGGGACCGAAGTTTCTCTTTTCTGTCTTCCTTTCTCCTTGAATTTCACATCCCTTGAGGCTGAGAAACCAGGTCCCTGACGTTCCGCAGACTCAGTTTCCCTTGCTGAAAAGTGGCAAGAATGAGACAGCCCCCTCCCACCCCCATAAAAGGGGGTGGGGGCCTCGCACGGCCCCACGTTATTCTCCGAGGGGCCCCGATGGGGGCTGCCGTTGTTTTCGTGGGGAAGTGGGATGGGTGTGTGTTCCTCTCCCAGCGCTGCCTCTCATGACTGGGTCTCCTCTTGGGGCCTCAGTTTCCTCATCTGTAAAATGGGTGTTGTGGCCACCCAGCAGCACCACTCAGGCAGACGGAGGGGGATGTTGAAGTCACAGCTCTGGCCAGGTCTCTCAGCCTCCCAGGCCTCGGTTTTTTCCATCTGTGGAATGGGGCTGTGCGGGAAAGGCTAGGGTGAACTGGCCCCCCAGGGGTCCCTCTCTCCAGCTCTGAGCCTCCATGGCTGAGTTCCTCTTTCTCTGGTTCATTCTGATCTCTTGCGTCCTTGGGCCTCAGCTTTCCCTGCCCCTGCAATGGATCTGTCTCAACCCACCCTTCCATCAGCCCCTAACATGTAGATGGCCCCAGCCTTGGCCTGTGGACCTCAGCCAGGCCTGTCTGTACATCTCGGCTATAGGAATGACATCTTGTTCTCATTTTTGTTTCACTGCCAAGAGCCAGTAGAGGCAGCCCTTGGACCCCTGGCTGGTGTCGGCTTCCTCTGCGGAGCAGTGCCTCTGACAGACAAGCCCAAGCCACCCTCTGAGCCTGGCTGCTCCTGGAATTCTGAGCATCCAGCGTGTGCCCAGCCCCGCTCTGGACATTCAAGCTCAAACGCTAGTTCGAGGGTTTGCAAACTACAGTCCCAGGGCCTAATGCCCACCCTCTGTGTTTATAAATAAAGTTTTATTGAAACACTGCCGTGCCCATCTCTTACATCTATTCTGTGGCCAGGCTTGCACTACAGTGCAGAGTGGAGCAGTTGCAACAGGGAGGAAAGTACTCACTCTCCGGTTCTTTACAGCACTTTTAAAGTTTGCTGACCCCAGTTCTAGAAGGTAGAAGGCATGTCACCACCATTCCACCTTCCTCAGTTTTCCCCATCTGTACAACGAGTCCCCATCAGCCTCCACCTGGGACTCCCCAGCTTGTCCTGCCTGTACCTTGGGGTTCAAGACAGTCCTCCATGAATGGCTGCCTTGGCCTGTGCCGTCCACGTGGCCCAAGCCTCAGTTTCCCCATCTGGGCAATGGGTTCTCAAACGACCCAGTGAACTTATTCTGGGACCCCTCTGGCCTCCAGTTTTTTCCCCAGCAGGTGGAGGGATCTGCAGCGGCCCCCTGCACACCTCTCCCCCACCTTCCCTCTGGCGGGTGTGCCTGGGGCCCCCTAGGCCTCCGTCTTCCGGGCGGGGCAGTGGGTCCTGACCTTTGATCTCTCCCGCCCCGCAGGATGAGTTCCACCCATTCATCGAGGCGCTGTTGCCTCACGTCCGCGCCTTCGCCTACACCTGGTTCAACCTGCAGGCGCGGAAGCGCAAGTACTTCAAGAAGCACGAGAAGCGGATGTCGAAGGACGAGGAGCGCGCGGTGAAGGACGAGCTGCTGGGCGAGAAGGCCGAGGTCAAGCAGAAGTGGGCGTCGCGGCTGCTGGCCAAGCTGCGCAAGGACATCCGGCCCGAGTGCCGCGAGGACTTCGTGCTGGCCATCACCGGCAAGAAGGCGCCGGGCTGCGTGCTCTCCAACCCCGACCAGAAGGGCAAGATGCGTCGCATCGACTGCCTGCGCCAGGCCGACAAGGTGTGGCGGCTGGACCTGGTCATGGTCATCCTCTTCAAGGGCATCCCGCTGGAGAGCACCGACGGCGAGCGCCTGGTCAAGGCGGCGCAGTGCGGCCACCCGGTGCTCTGCGTGCAGCCGCATCACATCGGCGTGGCGGTCAAGGAGCTCGACCTCTACCTGGCCTACTTCGTGCGCGAGCGAGGTGAGGCGGGGCGCGCGCGTGCACGCGGCTCTGGAGGCGGAGAGGGGATGCGCGGGGCCGGCGTCGAGGCGGGAGGCGGGCCCGCAGGTCCGAGGGAAGAGGCGGGCGCGAGCGGCCCGCGGGGAGCTGGGGAGGTGGGGGGGGGGGGGGGTTGGGAGGCTGACCTATGAGAGGTCCGAGGTGGGAGGCGTGCCCGCGCGGGGCGGTCTACCTGAGGGGGGTAGGTGGGCGCACGGAAGGTACGAGCGAGGGGGAGGGCCTTAAGGTCCGAGGGAGGAGGCAGGTGCAGTGGGTGGGTCTGAGGTCTAAGAGAAAGAGATGTGGTTCAAGGAGAGTCTGGGGTGGGGGGCAGGTGCGTCCTGGAGGTCTGAAGGTAGAGGCAGGCCCTGACCTTGGGGGATCAGGGATCCAAGGAGGCGTGGCAGGTCTCAGGAGATGACACCCTGTCGCAGAAGGTCTGTTGGCAACAGAGGTGAGGCTAGGCCAGTGACGGATGCGAGAGGGACAGTCTTACCCCTCCTGGGAAAGCTGGAGGAGTAGGGGGGGTTGCACGCTGTGATTGATGGTGGACTGACCCGCAGACCTCCCCCAGAGACACGACAGGTCCCATGATTGTGCCGAGTGGGATGCTGGGGCGCTGTGTGACTTTGGCTAGGTCACCAGTCTCTGGTCGTCGGTGCCCCCCACTCTGGCCCTTCTAGCTGGGTGCTTACTGGCTCTATGGTCAGATGGCCCACACGGAGACGGGCAGAGTTTGTGAGGTTGGGGAAATCCACGGCAGCTTCCTAGAGGAGGCGGCTCCACTGAGCTGGGCTCTGCAGAATGGCTGGGCAGTGATGAGTGTGGGGATGTCCCAGGTGGTCAGCAGCCTGGATAGAGATGTGGAGGCTGAGTGTCAGCAGGTCCTGGTGGTCAAGGGCCAGGCCTGGGTGGGGGGAGCGGTGGGGTCTGTTGCCCCACTGTTCCCTGGTTGTGCGCCCAGTGGAGCTGTCACACGGAGGTTATCAGTGTCCTTACCTGGACTGGGCCTGGGGCGACTCGCGGAGATCCTGTGCATGGCAGGTTGGACTCTGGCCTGCCATGTGGCGGGTGGCAGCTGTGACTGTCTTCGTGCACATGTGATGGAATCAGGTGTGCCCAGAGAACCTAATGGGCACACGTCCCATGCCCCGCCATTCCCACCCAGGCCAAGTCTGGTGCACACGTGGGTGTGCACCCGCACACACCTGGGGTTTCCTGAGCATGTCAGGTGGGTGCCCTTGAGTTGCAAACCCAGCCCCAAGCCCCCGTAGACCTCACAGGCGCCCACATGATCACACAACCAGAAATGATGGAGGAAGGCTGGGGGAGGGGTAGTGAGAAGGGGTGGGGACTCCGGGGAGGACCGCCCAGGTTCCGACCTTGCTGTGTGGTGCGCTGGCTGTGTGACTTTGGACACATGCGTGTCCTGTGCCTCAGTTTCCTCCTCTGTACAGTGGGGTAGCAACCATGTCAGGCCCTAGTGATGCTGTGAGGATTCCATGAGGTCTCCTGGTCTCCACGATGTGTAGGAGGGAGAGCCGGAGCAGTTTCCCAGTCTTGACCTTGATTCCTTGACCTTGACCCCATCTGCCCCCTCCCCCACCCCCACCAATAGCACCGAAGGCAGGGAGGCCAGAGGCAGAGGGGTAGACAAGGTGACTGTTTGCTGCTGGCAGGGTTGGGTTGGGGGCAGGGGCGGCTTGGGGGCTGCAGCGCCCATTACCATGCAGGTCCAGGTCTCTCCCACCACATCCATCCTCCGCGCCCGGCCCCACCCCCACCTCCTCCGCGCTGAGCTGATAAAATTTTGAAGCCAGTTTTCTGCCGGCGTCAGCACAATCTCCGGACGCCTCCCCTCCCCCATGGGCCCCCTCCCCCCTCAGCTCAGCAGGCAGGCTGGGCCTCTGGGCCTCCCCAGACACCTTCGCGTCCAACTGCCGTGCCACTGCTGGCCGGTCTGGTCAGCCTCCTCAAGTGAGGGCTGGGGAAGGTCAAGGCTGCACCCTCCCCTGCTTCCAGCCAGCTCCATCATCCCAGGGGACCACTGCTGCTAAAACCAGCCCCAGCTGACCCAGCTTCAGCTGGCTGGGAGTGAGGGTCGGGTGTGAGGGCTGGGCCAGGAACCCAACCCCAGCTTAGCTGCCTGCATGCCAGCTGGGTGACCCAAAACAAGTCACTTAATCTCTCTGTGCCTGCTTTCCTTGTCTTTAAAATGGGACGCCCCAAAACAGCTGTCCAGTAGGAATGCTGGGTTCTCATGGTAAGTGTTCAACAAATAACCCCTATGCGGTCACGAAGACAGGTACCAGGCACAGGGCTAGGGCTTTGTGGGCTGTTATTGTTAATGTTATCATCCTCATCAGGGTTATGATTTCCCACCTCCGTGCCTTTGCCCATGCTGTTCCCTCTGCCTGGAATGCCTTTCCCACCTGGAAAACTCCTACTTATGCTTCAAAACCCCAACTCCCAGCTCCAGTTTCTCTCCGACAGACATTTTTTTCTGAGGACTTAGCAATTCTTTTCCATTCGCACGGCAACCCTGCGAGGCAGGAATCCTGGTACCCATTTTACAGTTGAGGAAACCGAAACCCAAAGAAGGTAACTGCCCTGCCCAAGGTCACACAGCTAGGAAAGGGCAGAGGTTGGGTTTGGGCATGGGCAGCTTCTGTTGCTGACATCCCTGCTAGCCTTCCACACTTGGTGGCGGAAGGGGATGCAGGTAGATCGCAGCGTATGACGTGGGTGCTTGGCCACCTCTGGGCTGGGTCTCTGTTCTAGGCTCCCACCAGCCAGGGCCTTATCCGGGGTTCCCAGGCCGAGGCTACCCCCCCATAACCCCCCTACTGAGCCCCAGCTCCCCGACTTCCACCTCAGGACCCCCGTCCTCACCTGGGCCAGAGTTACATCTCTGTTCTCAGCCAGATAGTCGTCTGACCACAGAGAGAACTGGTTACCTCCCTCCTCACACCTTGGGGGTCCCAGGGCTGCAGGGGGTGCGGGCCGAGGTCAGAGCGCAGTGCCCCCTCAAACCAGCCCGGCTGGGAGGCCATGGGATTGATGGGGAGTCGGGGAAGCAGGCCTCCGTTGGCCTCTCGGGAGGGGGGGTCACAGGCACCTGCCACTCGGCTGAAAGGAGGTACCACCTCGGTGTCAGAAGCGGGGCCTCAGAGCCGGCAGAACGACAGCCAGAGAGACAGAGAGAGAAAAACACGTGGAGAGACACAGAGAGACCCGCAGAGGCATCGCACACTTGGCCCTTCCCTGTTCCCAGACATGGGGACGAGGCCCAGCTGCCCCACCCCCACAGCCTCCGTGTGTCCCCCGGGGAGGGGGGGTCAGGTGGACTGAAGGGGCCACACCCCAAAGGGGAATGAATCCCAGGCCTCCACCCTCAGGTTTATTTTGGAGGACCGAAGGGTGGGGGACAGCCATGAGGAGGTCCCTTTAGCGCTGGGGCTGCCAGGCTGGTCAGAGCCCAGGCACCGCCTGGGGCTGAGTTTGGCTGTGCCAGGATCTATGCGGTGGTGGACGCAGGGGCCTGATTCCAGGGTGGACTCCGTGCGTGCCCTGGGGGTGGCCTAGGGGACAGCTGGGGAGCTGTGAGGAGGGGGTGCCATGAACTCCGCCTTGGGACGTGACATGGGGCCGCCCCCTCAATGTGTGTACTTTTGAGGGGGAGGGATGTGTGCAACTGAGTAGGGGCTGGGGGGAAGCTGACAATTCTCAGGTAAATTAATAAAAACCTAAGGACAGGGCAGGGTGTGGAGAGG